>NC_142010.1:2955280-3255280 GCF_049901735.1 Notechis scutatus | reverse complement strand
TTGCCAACGTTGGACACCCCTGTGCTAGTTGTTTCTGCCTCTAGGGGGCGGTGCTCATCTCCATTACAAAGCCGAAGAGCCAGCACTGTCCGAAGACATCTCCGTGGTCATGTGGCCAGCATGACTAAACGCCAAAGGCGCATGTAACGCTCTTACCTTCCCACCAAAGTGGTCCCTATTTTTCTACTTGCATTTTACATGCTCTCGAACTGCTAGGTTGGCACAAGCTGGGATAAGTAACGGGAGCTCACTCCGTTACGCAGCGCTAGGGATTTGAACCGCCGAACTGCCAGCGTTTCTGATCGACAAGATCAGCATCTTAGCCACTGAGCCACCACGTCTCTAAGAAGCCATAATAATAATCTTATATAATATAATAATAATAATAACTGTCAGGATTCCAGCAGTTCATGAGTTGACAATAACTAATATTACATAATATATAATAATATATAATAAATTAATATATAATAACATAATAACTCCAGCTAAGAAGCCATAATAATCCCCTATCAACTACATATCCAATTAATTTAAATTATCCCTGTTGGAAACTCAATCAGGGCAATATAACTCTTGCTAAGTAATCCAAGAGGAGGCTGGTATCTGATTGAAAAAGCCCAGCAGAGAAACTTAATCTGTCTGTCCTTCTAGGTGCTAACTGGAGTCCAACTTCATTCATAGTTGATGATGGTTCCCTCATAGACGGCCTCAGCCTCGGAGCTGTGGTGGTAGATTGGGAAAAGGACACTTTGTTCTTGGTATATACTCTCTGTGCACACTACCGTGCATGTTCCACTGCCAGTGTCATGATCATTCGCAGCTTGGATGACGGGATCACGTGGAGCCGTCCGCGGAACCTCTCTGAGGAAGTTGGCACGACCATGTTTGCCCCTGGACCAGGCTATGGCATCCAGGTGAGCCTACACCTCAAAGGTAGAGGCGGTAAGAATGATTGTGCTGAATTTATTCTTGCCCTGTGTTTTTTATATGTGTCACAATGATGACGTGGGACTGGAAACGGAACAGAGCCCGTAACAAGCATTGATCCTTATCAACTGCCATTTTTTTTTTACAAAAGAGCAAATTGCTGCCACCCCTTCCGGCAGGGGTGGGATTCTACCGGTTCGGCCTGGTTCGAGCAAACTGGTAGCTCCGAAGATCAGGTGGGAGCAAACCGATCGGCTGTCACAATCAGCTGTTGGGCCCACCTGCCCACCCCGGCTCGATTTATTTCTGGCTTTTCCAGCTCAGCTGCTTCACGCGGCACAGTGGAGCACGCGCTCACCAAACCAGTTGAATCCCACCCCCGCCTTCCAGATAAACAAGTCAGCAAATAGGAGCAGACGAACGAATTCTACTTTGTTGTAAGGCTACTTTAACAAAATCTGCAAGTCTGAAAGTACAAGTTTCCACTGTTACTTTCATCTGCTTGATAGCAGTAGAACTTAGACTTGTATATCACATTACAGTGCTTTTACAGAGTCAGCATATTGCCCCCAACAATTTTTGGTCCTCATTTTACCCACCTCGAAAGGATGGAAGGCTGAATCAACCTTGATCCATTGGGGTGGGTCCTTTCTAAGTTTCTTCCTCTGACTGTTAAGCCACTGAAGCTCCTGCCTCTCTTGTCTGATTATCTGTAGAGATTCTCCGTCATGGCAGGTCATGGTTTGTCCCCAAAGGTGCTTTTTTCAGGAGGCAACTGGACTTTCTTGTTTTTTTTTCTTTTGAAGACGTTTCGCTTCTCATTCAAGAAACTTCTTCAGCTCTGGGAGGATGGTGGGGGAATGGAAGGATTTATATTCCTTTCAGACAGCTGGTCATCTGCCTCCTTTTAGAGGGCTGTTGAAGCACTTGGAGGTTTATCTGTATCCTCGTTGTCACCTGAATAGTGCAAATGGTTCCTGTAGTCTGCAATTTTTTTCTCTGTCTATCTGTCACTATCCTGTCAGAGCTGAAGAAGCTTCTCGGATGAGAAGCGAAATGTCTTCAAAGAAAAATAAGCAAGTCCAGTTGCCTCCTGAAAAAAGCACCTTCGAGACTCTGGTTGTCTCCCAGGCAGCATCTCTTCCCCTCCTTTCCCAAGGTCATTCACACATACCATCCTCAAGCGGCAATATGGAAAAGCATGCAGGTCTGGTGACAGGGGGTTTGGGTGGATTGCCAGTACTTTGCAGAACTTCCGCCTTCTTTATTTCCCCTCCTGTGATCAACACAGGCTTGATCCTAACAAGAGTTAATACTTGTGTTAACCCCACTCCTGTGATAAAGATAAATAAATACTTATAGCCTTCTATATCATGGAAATGTCCACCCGTTATGCAAGTTCTTGAACTCCTAGAATCACGAATTGTAGAATGTAATTTTGGAAAGGATCTTGGAGACTAATCTAGTCCAATGCTTTGCCTACTGTGGGAATCTTCTACTACACCAGGGGTGGGCAAACTACGGCCCGCGGGCCACATCCGGCCCGTTGGTCTTTTTAATCTGGCCCGCCGAAGATTGGTACAGAATTAAGGTTTGATGTGAATGATTGAATGATTGCATTCATTTGATTTTGACTTGTAATGACAGGCATTTCGACACCAGGTGACGCATTAGGCGCAGTGACTTGATTTTGCGGAGATTTTGCAGTTTTTTATATGTATCGTATCTTGTGCTGACCTGGCCCGTCTGTCAAATTTTAAAAGTCAATGAGGCCCCCGAGCCAAAAAGTTTGCCCACCCCTGTACTACACTATGTTGCTGTTCAGTTACTAAGCCATATCCGTCTTGTCATAACCTCGTGGACCATAGCACGTCAGACTCCCCTGTCCTCCCTTATCTCCTGGAATTTACCCAAATTCATGTTTATTGCATTGATTACACTATCTTAACCATCTCATCCTCTGCCCTCCCTTTCTCCTTTTGCCTTCCATCTTTCCCAACACCGGGCTGTTGTCCAAGGAGTCCTTCCTTCTCATGAGGTGGCCAAAAGTATTTGAGCTTCAGCTTCAGGATCTGTCCTTCCTAAAAACAGTCAGGGTTGATCTCCTTTAGGATCGGCTGATTTGATCTCCTTGCAACCAAGTGACTCTCAAAGAGTCTCGTCCAGCTCCAACTACTACAGGGGTTCCCAATCCTTGGGCCGCGGCCCAGTCAGAACCAGGCTGCACAAGTGGTGGGCAAGCGCGTGCACGCAGTTCCACTTGCACGAGTGAATGGGATAGTGGGTGCTTGTGCTCAAAGCTCCATTTGCGCAAGGGCAAGTGCAAGTGGAACTATATGTGTGTGCCTGCCACTCACACAGAATTATTTCCTCCTTCGCCTCCTCCCCCAGCCAGGCCATCTAGCTGGAAAAGTTGTGGACTGGTGAACTACCGTGTTTCTCATATAATAAGGCCAGGTCTTATTTTTTTGAGCCCGAAAAAATGGCTAGGCCGTCTTTTTGGGGTGACTTAATTCCCCCCTTGCATCTTCGGGCGGGCGGGCAGCGATGGCTTGGATGTTGACCTCGGTGTTGGTGGGGCACTTCGTATCAGAGTCAACGCAGGCAGCACCATATCCGGGTGTGCAACAAAGTACTTCCTAACGGCAAGCCCCCACCATCCCCCATTTCGCATGGTTTAATATAGGCCTTAATTTGGGGGGAGGGGCTTAATTTCATTTCATGCCTATAAAACATGCTGGGATTTCCTATTGGGGGAGGCCGTATTGTTGGAGAAACAGGGTACATTATACCTGATGGTGAACTATCCAGCCATATCCAGAATATGTTTAATCGTCTTCCAAGAAGACTCAAGAGTTAATCATTAATACAGGCACGGATAACTCAGTTTTAATTGTAGGAGAAGATGAGAAAAAGACACTTCTATGGATGTGAGGATATCAAAATCCATAGAAATCTCCATATATAAGATATTGGCACAGACATCCAATCTTAAGCAGAGGCAGCATTTTCATGGAGAATGAAGTGCATCCTCTCGTTCCCTTTTGAGAAAGGGATGAAGGGGAGAAGCAGTGCAATCGTGAAGGAAACGGCAATTAAGTGCTCACATTCCTAGCTGTCAGGCCCAGTAAACCAGGGAAGAGACACGGTATTGCTCCCAAGCAGAATTCTTTATTGTTCCACACCTATAGACAGACTCTTGCCAAACTGAAGCACTCTGCTATCAACATCAAGCATCTACTTTGAGAATATTAGTGTTGGAGAGAGACTGGCTGAGCCAGGGGGGAGGAATCAAGTGGGGAATTAGTCTGGAATCTCTACATAGGCACATAAGTGGACAAGTCTGACTCTTCCTTTAAATGCCGTTGAACCTTAATCAGAGAAGATTCCTGGGTTATAGGGATGAGCAACAAAGTAGCTAATTGAACTCTTTGTGTGTGGATCTGGTTGTTTATGCCTGAGAATTAGAGTCTTCACCTCTCCCACAACATGCCTGGACTGTCTGTTGTTCCTCTTGAAATGCACCTCCTCCCGGCTGGGGATCCAGCTTACTACAGTACATTCCATCACGTTAACGAATCTGTCCTGGTTTGCAGAAACGCTACGAGCCCAAGAAGGGACGCTTGATTGTTTGTGGTCATGGGACTTTAGAGCTGGACGGGATCTCCTGCCTCCTCAGTGACGACCACGGCATGACCTGGTATTATGGGAGACAGCCCTTGCATGGCATCCCTTACGGACTGGAGAAGAATTTCAGTGACTTTAATCCTGACGAATGCCAGGTCAGTATAGCTGCGAAGGTCAAACCTTGAGTTTTATGTCAGAATGTTTGCAGCGTGACTACTATTGCGAGACAACCCAGGAGCAAAACACAGGACACAGAGGTTTTGTCTTTTGACAGTGATTTATATACAAGACTACTAAATACATAAATATACATGTTAGGCACATACCAGGCAAGCAATCAGTCTTCATTACTCTGCATGGAGAACTACAATGAAGATAGAACACGAGGAGAGAGAGAGAGAGGGAGGGAGAGGGAGGGAGGGAGGGGAGGGGAGGGAGGGAGGGAGAGAGAGAGAGAGAGAGAGAGAGACCTCTCATGGCTGCCTTTATATAGGCAGCTTCTTAAAGTGGCAATAACCCTGCTGACCCAACCTCAGTCTTAAAGTGGCAATACCCTTGTCATGCCCCTGGTGGAGACTGACTCTGAGGAAGAGGAGGAAGAGCCAACAGGTAGAGGAAGTGTGGCTCCAGAGGTGGTGGAGGAGGCTGGGGAAGGTTCAGAGGCTGGTTGAGCAGTCAGAGGAGGATCCAGGCCCATCCCCTATCCATCCCAGGGCACGCAAGGAGGAGAAGATCAGGGTAAAACGTGATCTACTCAGAAGGAGAGGGCCATGATCCTCTTCATGGGTTGCAGGTGGGAGATTTGCATAAGAGTGTGGGCCTGCCTGCTAACAGATGCTGGAGACAAGTGTTTTAGTTTGAACAAAGGTTTATCTTGGTTGGCATTCTTCCAACGGACCGTTCCTGGTTATCTTTCCGCAGCTGGCAATTATCCTAGTCTGTCGAGGAACTTGATTTAATACGGTTTGTTTTGGGTTTCTGCTTGTTATCTTTTCCCCTTTGGCTGTGAATTGTGTTTCTTGCCTTTGAAATGTTATTTTGAACCTAGTTTTACTCCTCCACTGTGAACAATTAAACAGTGAAGCCAAGTTGAAGGCATTAAAGGACTTTTAGTTACGTTTTGGATTTTGGCATATTTCTGATATACCCTGGATCATCACAACCCTGCTGACTCATTCTCATTGAATCAGCATTTACAGCAGCCTTACAACAGTCGGTCAGCTATTAAATCTCCAATACCTTAAACATTTTACATCTCAGGAAGAATCAAAGGAGTCACTGGTTTAGAACATTATTTGAAGATTGGCGGACATTTATACTTGAACTTGGAGAAAATGTGAGAGAACCACTGAGCTATTAAGGAGGAACCTGGAGAATAAACTGCACAAAGCAGAGACAGAAGGAGATCACGAGAAAGAACATCCTACCTTGATTTTGTTTGCTATACAGGTAGTCCTCGACTTACGGCCACAATTGAGCCCAACATTTCTGTTGCTAAATGAGACACTTGTTAAGTGGGTTTTGCCCCATTTTTACTGCCTTTCTTGCTACCGTTGTTAAGCGAATCACTGCCGTTGATAAGTTAGCAACGCGGTGGTTAAGTGAATCTGGCTTCCCCATTGACTTGGCTTGTCAGAAGGTCGCAAAAGGGGACACAGCAACGGTCATAAACAGGAACCAGTTGCCAAGCGTCTGAATGTTGATCCTGTGATAAATGGGGATGCTGCAAAGGTCATAACTGTGGAAAAATGATTGTGTCATTTTTTTCATTGCTGTTGTAACTTGGAATGGCCACTAAACGAACCGTTGTGAGTCGAGGACTGCCTGTCACAAGGGAGAGAAAAAGGCGTGGGACAGGTTTTCAGGGTGGTGTTCAGCTCCTCGAGGTAGGCCCAATCAAGAAACAGGCGCTGCAGGAATTCCAGGAATGATATTTTATTGTCGTGTGGTGTATATAGTCAGTCATGTTGAAAGCCTGAACAAATGTCCCCACTTACACGAAAATAAAATCAAGGTGAGTTACGGGTTAGTCCTCAGCATATGACCAGAGCTGAGCCCAAACTTTATGTGACCTAGTGAGAAATTTGCTAAGTGCCCCATTTTTACATTTGTTAAGTGAATCACTGCAGTTGATAAAATTGGTAGCACAGCTGTTAAGTAAATCTGCCTTCCCTGTTGACTTTGATTGTCAGAAGGTTGCAAAAGGGGATCGTACGACGTTGCAACCATCATAAATGTGAGTCAACTGACAAGCACCAAGTGTAAATCATGTGACCGTGGGGATGTTGCATCACACTTAATGGCCATAAGTGTGAAAAATGGCCATAGGTCACTCATTTCGCCGCCGTTGTAATTTTGAACCCTCGTTAAGCGAACTATTCAAAGGCTACCTGCCTTTTGAGTTTCTTTCTCACATTTCCTTCAATCTGTGGACGGTGTCATCTCTCCCTCCCTTCACAGCTCACTCTTCCCTTCCTCTCCGAGCAACACTCTGACACTTTGCCAAGGTCAATTCTGCATTCCTTTTACAAATTGCACAAGGTTATCTGATCACCTTGTAGTTGTTTTTCCATCGAATGGAAAGTCTCTACGTTTCAAATGGATTTGAAAGAGAAAGGGTGACCTGGACCTCTGGTCTTCATGTTTCCAGGAAAGGGGTTTGAAACCCAGGCAAGGTGACCCTGTCTAAATTCATTCAGAAGTTCGCCCCACTGAGTTCAGGAGAAGCCGTATTCAGACAATAAAAGTGCATCCAAGAAGGATTTGAATGTTCATGTAAGAGAATCAGGGGTGAGCTTCAAAAATTTTAGCAAAGGGTTCTCTGCCCAGTTGCTGGGCGGGCGTGGCCATGGTGGGCGTGGCCTAGTCAGCCTCCTGCACCATGGTGAGGGTTTTTTTTTTTGCCCTACCCGGGCTCCAGAGGCTTTCCTTGAGCCTCCAGGAGGGAGAAAACAGCCTCCCCGGGCTCTGGAGGCTCCCTGGAAGCCGGAAATGGGCCCACTTCCAGCCTTTCTGAACTTCCAGGAGGCCTGAGCCTCAGCGCGTACCCTGCACTTACCTACATCCAAAACGGGCCACGTGGGGACTCCTGGGAGGGGAGGCGTGAGCGGGGCCAGCCAGGAGTGGGATTTGGGGGTTCTCCCGAACCCCTGCAGACCCCCAGCAGCCCACCCCTGAAGAGAATCCTTAGAAATTGGCAGACGACTTCTAGGGGGCCAAACCGAGGAGAGCGTTTTACACTGCTGTGTTTTGACGTCATGCCTCAGCTGTTTTATTATCTGATCTCTTCTTTCTCTGAATGGCTCTGTCGATGTGGCTCTGATGAGGTGGACTCAGTTGGTTAATGAACTGCCAATACTATAGCTAGTCTTCAACTTAACAACCAGAAGAGCCCAAAATTTGTATTGCTAAGTGAGCCAATTGTTGAGTTTTGTTCCATTTTACGACTTTTCTTGCCACAGTTGTCTTGTCAAAGCCAACTTCAGGCAGCTTACAATTAAATGACAAGAGTTGTCTCTTTCTATGGCAAGGGTGTTCAAACTTGGCAAGTTTAAGACTTGTGGACTTCAACTCCCAGAATTCCTGAGCTAACATGGCTGGAGGAGGAATTCTGGGAGTTGAAGTCCACAAGTCTTAAAGCTGTCAAGTTTGAAGACCCCTAGATGGTTGAGACAAATTGGAGTGTGAAATCTTACCCACACGAGGAGAAAAAGAATATTAGTGCTTATCCCAAATCATCTTAATTTCATCCGCAGGCTCATGTGTTCTGTGTACTAAAGATTTTGCTTTTAAAAACCATGCTATAGATGACATAGCTGGGATTGGAACCTAGTTATTGTGGCTCACAAACCGTGGCAATGGAAAGTGTGAGGTCATACCAAAATATAGAAGAAACGAAAGAATATGACTGCTTATCCCAAATTTTCTTAGCTTCTCATCGGTCTCCTTTTCGAATAGCCCTATGAGCTGCCAGATGGCTCCGTGGTGGTGAACGCCCGGAATGAAAATTTCTACCACTGCCGATGTCGCATTGTGGTTCGCAGTTACGACGGTTGCGATACCCTTCCGGTGGAGAACGTGAAATTTGATGAGGGTTTAGTGGATCCCGCAGTGGCTGCAGGAGCTCTTGTCAAATCTGGTTTGGTTTTCTTCACCAATCCAGCCCATCGTCAGCTGCGTGAGTAAAAATAATCAAAATATTGGGATTTTCTCTCTGTTTATATATTTGTGCCTGAAAGTACAAGTTGCACAATGCTACCGTTTACTTAACCTTGGTGTATTACGCCATAATTGGCCAAATTCACTCAAATTGCTAGGGGTGTGAAATGTTTTTGCTGATTCTTTTTCTTTTACACAACTGTCCTCTCCCTACACACATTGAAAGGTCTGCAAATGACACAAGAGATTTTTGTATCCATAGTACTTCTATTTGTTGTGCAATTTGCTTAACCTTCTGTTCATTCTGTTAATTTCCCTATTAAACCTTGGAACTAAAATTACAAGTGGAGACCATTACTATACAAAGGTTAATCATTGTAGCATGCCTGTATTTCATATGTATGTATGTATGTATGTATGTATGGTAGTCAGCTTTGTTTGGGTATTTTCCCAAGACTTTTCAAGAAGAATGTAGAATAACAACGGACGGGGAAACATGTGAGTGGGCTTGCTTTTGAGACTCTGAAATGCTTAACCTGTCAAACTTCTTGTTAAAATATCCCAAAGGTGCTTTTTTCAAAAGGCAACTGGACTTTGTTTTTCCACAAAGGCGTTTCAACTTCTCATCCAAGAAGCTTCTTCAGTTCTGACTGAAGGGTGGAAGGATTTATATTCCTTTGCAGTCATCTGGTTGTTAACACTCTTTCTGAGAGTCACTGAGGTTTATCTGTGTTCTCAGGGTCACCTGAATAGTGCAAATGGGTGTGGATCCTTCTTGGAACTGCTAAAACGACTGTGTTGTAAACAGATAGGCGGTGTCGTATCCTTCCCTTTCTGTGGAGAATGTCCAGAATGTGGCCTTTCTGTCTTCAAAAGAGTAAACTTCCTGTTAAAATGTGCAAAAATCTCTAAACCAATCTTTCTCAACCTTAGAAGCTTTAATATATGGAGACTAACTCCCAGCCTCCTGGCTGGGGAATCCTGAGAGTCGAAGTCCACGCATCTGAATAGTTGCAAGGTTGAGAAATATAGGTGGTCCTCAATTTGCAACCATTCGTTTAGTGACCGTTTGAAGTAACCGCTTGATAAGCTCGACGGTGAATTCTTTCCTTTCCATTGCAGGGGTTAACCTGACACTACGCTGGAGTTTCACCAACGGGTCTTCTTGGTGGAAGGAACCCCTGCTGATCTGGAGAGGCTCCAGCGGCTATTCCTCCATGACTACCCTGGAGGGAAATTCTCTGCAGGATGACCACTCTCTCTTTATCATTTACGAGAAGGGCGAGGTCGAATATACAGAAAGCATCTCCGTGGTCAAGATTAGCCTCAACGGGCAGCTCTGACCCTCTTTTCCGGGGCATCTTAAAACATTATCAAAGTTTGTCACGGCAGGGAAAGGAAAATGTGTGCTTGGACTGGGGAGAAACCAAACGAACTGGAGTTTTGGGGATCTAAAGAATGCAATTGAAGGATGTGGGTAGAGAGCTTGGTCATGTCCCAGCAGAAGTCGGACCAGCTAAAGAGGACCGCATATTTATTTTCCAGTCTTTGTGCCTGGGCAACACACACTCCTGAATCTCTCTTATTATTTCTTTCTCTGACCTTCTGAGGTCGAATCTGTTTTTCCTGTGCTTTTCCTCACATTTATGGAATGTGTATAGATTTATAGAAATTGTGGGTAGAGCAGGTAGGGATGTGCAGATCCCTGGAACGAAACAGAAAGAGGCAAACTCGATCAGGTTTGTGAAGAATAAATTTATGCACTTTCTACTGACTTTCTGAACAATAAAATGGAATCAAGAGCAGAAGCTGTCCCTTGCTGGATCCAAAACACCCCACCCCCCGTAAAACTGACGCACCTGAGGGGTTCGCAAGCAGAGTGTGTGGGAGAGCAAGCCGGTTTTTTCTTCTGCGTTGCCAACATGTGTAATTTCAAAGGAATTTATTTAAAACCTGTTTTTCTGATGGGACAAGTTGCCTGTACGGCTTTACAAAAACATAGGGCCGTGAATTTTAAGAGCACAAAATAAGAGCGGGGGTGGGGCTGAGAGGTGAACAAAGCGGGGGACAGTTTTGAGATAAAAATATTTATGGAGGTTCTCAGTCATCCAGGTCATGGTTGTCCCAAAGGTGCTTTTTCAAGAGGCAACAACTGGACTTCGTTTTTCCTTGAAGACATTTTGCAGAAGTTCAGAACTGAAGAAGCTTCTCGGGTGAGAAGCAAAAACATCCTGAAGGGGAAAAAAGTCCAGTTGTTGCCTCTTGAAAAAGCACCTTTGGGTTGTAAAAATATTCTTCACTGAAATGACCTCTCTGCATCTGCTACTTCTCTGCTGATGGATTGCAGGAGTGCAAAATCCATGGGCTGTATTGAGCCCCCCCATCTCCAAAAATAAACCCCTTAGTTTTTACTCCTCCAGTACCTCAAGATCAGCAAAATGGCTGCATTTTGGTGGCCTGTCTTTTAAGGAGGGTTCGTGGATGGTTTGTAGCCCATATATTTTGTTCCCATTTCTACCTTAAAAATCCCAGCCTTAAATTTGCCAACCTAAAGCTACTAAGCTTGAGAAATGCTGCTATAACCGGTTGGAGTGCTTACCTTGGTTTATATTTTAATGACGAATCTTCATGGATGTGTTTCTTTCTTTATGCCATAAAGTTGTGGGCCCTTTGGGCTAGAGGATAATCTTGCACACCTTTTGCTTCTTTTCATTCACACATCTGAGTCGATTTTTAGAATGTAGTCCTCCAATTATCTGATGTCCTCTATAAAGTCCATATTGTGACTGTGTGAATCAGTTTAGCCCTCGGGGGAATTATTTTTCTGCCTTTCCTTTATTGTGCAATCTTGTTTGAGGGGCCAAGTTTTGGGAAATGGATGTTTTTTTTTTAAATTATTGGTGTGACGGTCATTTTATTTTCAACATTTTTTTTAACTGATTGACTATAAAGCATCAAGTCCTTTTGGATGTGGGTGTTAGGAGTCGAAAACAACCAGATAGCAGATAATCACTCAAACAATTCTAATACCCTGGTGTTAGAATCCAAATTCTTTTCATCGTTTAAAAGAAGATAAACCGGTAATTCCTGACACCAGAACCACCCATAGATGAGTGGATGGCAGTTAATAAAGCTACAAAGCTCACCTTGAAGTCCAGGCAACAGTCAGGTAGCAAAATTGACGTCATGAAGCTAATTCTTGGAAGAAGAAATAAGAGATCGGAGCTCAAGGTTATAATGTACGCTATAGATTTTACACATGCTCATCAGAAGCGTCATGGAATAAAGCTTTAGTAGGTGGTAATTCAAGCAAGGCCTTTTTTTGTCATTTTGAACACAACAGTTTTAAGTGATGGGTGCTGAAAGAAAGAGGACAAGTTACAGCATGGGAATGGCTTATTTTGATCCAGGCGTGCTAACCTTTATTCAGTTGCTTATGGGCTCTGATAATAAAATAAGCCAATAAAAGCAAATCCTGGTAAATGTCCTCCAAAGAAATTACAAGACATAATAAATTGTCTTAAGGAAGGAAAACTCAAAAAGGAGAGGGGAAGGAACCCTTATTTCTACCATAGCAGTTTTATTTATTTTAATCTTGGTTTGCCTTTTTAATCTTTATTTTTTATGAGGAGTGCCTTTTTCCAGACGTTGGAAGTAAACTCTCTTCAGTTACTGGAAGATTATTAAATATTTAAATAAAAGATTAATGAAATGTGATTCCTGTTGTTAAATAAGCAGAGGTTTATCTCAGATTTCAGCTTCTTGAGCCATAACTTATACTGTATATATCTGTTTGTATATAAACTTCCCAATGCCTTTGGAGAAATTAATTAAAAGGCTTAGTATTTATTTTTGAAACTGTTTTATTGCTGACTGGGAGGCCCTTACAGACATTTCGGTGAAATGGGGAAAAAATGAACATGCTTTATGGTTTGGATGATAAGGAAAGATAGATAATAGAAAAAAGTAAGTTTATTTTTGTAACCATAAAGTATGAGATAATTTTGTATGTGTTATAATAATTGGAAAGAAAATTGGAAACTACTTTTCTTTCTTTCTTTCTTTCTTTCTTCCTTCCTTTCTTTCTTTCTTTCTTTCTTTCTTCCTTCCTTCCTTCCTTCCTTCCTTCCTTCCTTCCTTCCTTCCTTCCTTCCTTCCTTCCTTCCTTCTTTCTTTCTTTCTTTCTTTCTTTCTTTCTTTCTTTCTTTCTTCACTTTTAGATTTTTCTGTTCTTTTTCCTTTTTTCCTTTTCCTTTACATTCGTTCTTGTTAGTTTTTATCCTCTGTTTAAAATAGCTAATTAAAAAAATGTGTATTTTTTAAAAGTGTATCATTGCCTTTCAGCCTATTTCAGGATACAGGCACCCAAGCCCTAGTCACATCCCGTCTTGACTACAACAATGTGTTCATATTGGGCTGCACTTGAAAAGCATCTGGAAATTTCAGTCAGTTCAAAATGCAGTGGCCTGCATGGTTCTGTACAAGCTTAGATTTGCACATGTGTCACCACTTTTGAGGGAGCTACATTGGCTGCTAATTTGTCTCCTGGTCCAATTCAAGGTGCTGGCCTGGTTGTCACCCTTAAAGCCCTACCTGGCCTCTGGTTTGAAAAGTCCTCGTTTCAGAGTTATACCTGACCCATCAGACTGTGTCCCCTTTCTTAAGGAGATCCATCTGTTGGGATCAAGAAAAAGGGCCTTTCTGTGGTAGCCCCTTCCCTGTAGAACATCATCACTCCAGAATGTCCCAAAGGTCCTTTTTTTTTTTTTCAAGAGGCAACTGGACTTTCTTGTTTTTCTTTGAAGATGTTTAGCTTCTCATCCAAGAAGCCTCTTCAGTTCTGACTGGATGGTGGGGAATGGAAGGATTTATATTTCTTGCAGTCAGCTTGTCGTTATAAATCCTTCCATTCCCCGCCACCCAGTCAGAGCTGAAGAAGCTTCTTGAATGAGAAGCGAAATGTCTTCCAAGGAAAAACAAGAAAGTCCAGTTGCCTCTTGGGGGTGGAAAAAAAGCACCTTCGGGATGACCACATGGGAAGGAACTTGGATTTAGACCACATTGAGGCCACTTGGAGGTCTATCCATGCCCTCAGGGTCACCTGAGTAGTGCAAATGGGTGTGGAGACTTCTTGGAACTGTTGAAAAGACTGTGTAGTAGACTGGAGATAGATGACTACTCAGGTAGCCCTGAGGACACATAAACCTCCAAGTGTCCTCAACAACTCTAAAAGAATGCAAATTACCAACTGTCTGAAAGGAATATAAATCCTCCCATTCCCCACCATCCAGTCAGAGGTGAAGAAGCTTCTCAGATGAGAAGCGAAACGTCTTCAAAGAAAAACAACAAAATCCAGTTGCCTCTTGGTAAAGCACCTTTGGGACAACCGTGATCTGAATGACTGAGGCTCTCCATAGATATCCCTCCAGAAATACATTTGGGCACATCTTCAAAAGGCCTGAAGTAGTTTTGCTGATGGGCCTGGGGATCCCACTGTGATAGGGAGCCCATCAAGTGATTGGTTTGACAGTTGTCACCATGGGAATGGATTTATTGGCTTTTGTATTGGAGTTTTATTTTTGTTAAGCCTCCTGGAATCACTCTTAAGTGACACCATACAAATTTTAATAAAATAAAATAGGCCTTAAATCTACTTCCTGTTTTGCTAAGGTTTTATGGAACCTTAGGCATTAGCCTGGCTTAGATTAGATACCCTGTTCTACTCACATATAACTGAAAGTAAATCCAACAATGAAGGTTTCTAATCCAGTGATTTATCTCTAGTAAGTACAATGTGTCCACCTGATGTGTAAAGACATTTTAGAATTGATAAAGTATAAGAAGGCTTATGAAAAAATGCATGCTGGATTTACTTTAATTAATAACAATTTTAAACACAGTTGTTAAGAGGAGTTGGCAACCTTTTCACAGGAGCTGTTTTTCTCCCAGAATATTTCAGATTTCACCTCCCATAATCTTGGCTCTTGTGGTGATTACAGGAACTGATGCATGTTAGTTCCTATGGAGATAGGAACATTTTGCTTATTCCAGGAGTGATGCAGTGTGACACTTGGTCTCAACGTCAGCAGTTTTAAGATTGTAGCCTTCAAATTGGCTGTGGAATTCTGGGCGTTGAAGTCCACACCTCTTAAAATTGCCAAAGTTAGTAAACACTTGTCTAGAAGCGGTGAATCTTATTACCAAATTGCCCCTTGTGTAACCTTGGGCCAGGCCTCATCATTAGACAGAAAGATTAGGCCTGGGCCAGTGGTGAGATTTAATTTTATTATTGGTTCTGTGGGCATGGCTTGGTGGCCGTGGTGTGGCTTGGTGGCCATGGCAGAGGAAGGTTACTGTAAAATCCCCATTCCCTCCCCACCCCACTAACCTGCTTTCCAGCTCCGTTCTCCTGTGCAGGGCAACCAAAGAAGACCCTGCCGATCAGCTGGGACTCGGGAGGCAGAGAAGAGATGGGGGTGGGGCCAGTCAGAGGTGGGATTTGCCGGATCTCAAAACTACTCAAAATTTCCACTACCGGTTCTCCAGAAGGGAGACAAGGAGCAATATTTCACTGGGTGGTTATGAAACAAAAGAAGGATCTTGCCATCCTGAGCTTCTTGGAAGATGTTAGGAGAAAAATGATCACGTCAGTGACATCATTAATGTTGAACACCATGTTGTTGTTTGGCTCTTAAGTGAGACATCCTGGTATCCTAACCCGACTGGCTTTGTCTGCTAATGAGGACAGATGACAACTACACTAAACACGTATTCAAATCCCTAGAGCGAAGCAAACTTGTACAGGAAGTCCTTGATTTACAACAGTTAGTGACTGTTCAAAGTTACAACGGCACCGAAAAAAGTGACCTATGACCGTTTTTCTCACACATACAACCTAAGTAACAGCCCCATGATCATGTCCAAATTCAGATGCTTGGCAGCTGGTTTATACTTACGACCATTGCTGTGTCCCAAGGTCACGTAATCACCTTTGGCTACCTTCTGGCAAGCAAAGTCAATGGGGAAGCCAGATTCACTTAACAACTGGGTTACTAACTTATCAACTGCAGTGATTCACATAACAACTGTGGTAAGAAAAAAAAATGTAACATGGGGCAAAACTCACTTTAACAAATGTCTCAGTTAACAACATAAATTTTGGCTCCATTGTGGCCGTAAGTTGAGGACAACCTGTATCTTGCCAACAATTAAGCAGCAGAAACGCTGGAGCAGTCGGGCACTAGGACCTTGAAGTGCTTTGCTGAGAAGTGGTACCCACTCTGGCTGGAAGCAGAAGGCATCACCAGAGCCGCTTGCAGCATCGTTGCTACGCATCTATTGCTACAGAAATATGGCCAGCCAGACCCAGGGAATTCAGCAGCTGCTGCAGGCAGAGAAGAGGGCTGCAGAGAAGGTGGCAGAGGCTCGAAAACGTGAGTTGGCGCTCCAGATTGTTAGGGAAAGATGCTGGAAGCGGGGTGGAGGCTGACCAACAAGGTATCCATGTTCTCAGGGGGACAATGGCAGCCTCCTTCAGTTTCTCGTGGAGAGGAATGGCAGGTTTTTTTTTTTATGAGGAATTCTGGGCCTGGAAAGGTCATCCCTGCTTTGTCCTTGGACTTCTTTTTCTCCCTCCCAGGAAAGGCCAGGCGGCTGAAGCAGGCCAAGGAAGAAGCCCAGGCTGAAATTGAGCAGTATCGCTTGGAACGTGAGAGAGAATTCCAGCAAAAACAACAGGCGGTGAGATGGAGGAGTTGGGGCTTTTACTTAGCCTTGGAGCGATGAAAAAACAGGGTGAAACACAGAGGAAGGGTGGGGAGGTACATAAAAGATGAGAAGGAGATGTGGATGATGGAGTCGGGGCTTCTAAGAAGCCTGGTGAGAGAATTTTGGAGAGGAGGAAGGGAAAAAGGGTGGTACAGAGGTCTGGAGTTGGGGCAAGCCTTTACAATTTCTATTGCTGTTTGAGACAGGGTGTTTCGCATCAGGATCAAGGTTTTTGAGATAAGATATTTGATGAGCCCAAAATGTTTTGCTTTCTGTTGAAGTCAAGGGATGTAAGACCATAACCTGGCCACCTTGCAAACAAAATACAAATAAGTTCCTGAATAGAAACACATCTAAAGATGTAATGGAATCTATGGGTGACCTTGGGGGGGTGTGAAGGGAAGAGATGCTGCCTTGAAAAGAACCAGACGAGAAGTAGGAGCCCACAAAGGCCTAATGGTCAGAGGAAAGAAACGTAGGAAAGACCCACTCAAATCAAGCATTAAAAATGGTGGTGGGAAGTTTGCACTTTCAGACTTACACATTTATGTTAATGTAGCCTTACAATTAAATAGAATGAGCTCATCTGGTTGTATTACCTGGGAAGACTGATAAAATATAACCCTTCACTGTTTTTTTCCTGTCTGCTCAAATCATCTGTCAAAAGTTGCCCACCTCACTTTACCAAACAGTAGAGCCAATCTGGGAATGTTTCAAGATCATCCCTAAATCTGTGGGATATAAAGATTAGATCACTTGATCTTCCACCCTGGAAAGCTCACAAGGCAGTACTGCTTTCTCAAGCAAGACTACAAATGTCGTTGACAGAATACGATTTTTCAAAATTGTGATATTTATTCTTTCTTATTGAGCAGTGACTTTTGTGTTGTCTTATTGCGTCACCAGCTGTTAAGTTGGAACAGCACACATTTAAAGTACAAGTAGTTCTCCGCTTATGACTGGTTTCTTAACTATTGTTTGAAGTTACAACAGACTCACAAAAAGTTACTTGTGATCAGTGCTCAAAGTTACAATTGTTACACAACCCCTGCAATCCCATGGTTGCATTTCAGGCATTTGGCTACATTTAGGACAGGTTGCAGCATCAGTGACTTGTTTAGCGACCTTTTGTAAAAACAGTTACAAAATAGAGTCAGGTCACATAGAATATCTCAGTTTATGACCACAATAATGTATAACTCAAATTCTGGTCCCAAGTGTATACAGGTAGTCCTGGACTTACGACCACAGTTAAGCTGAGAATTTATGTTGCTAAGTGAGAAATTTGTAATGTGAATTTTGTCCAATTTTATGACTTTTCTTGCCACATTTGTTAAGTGAATCACTGCAGCTGTTAAATTAGTAACATGGTTCTTAAGTGAATCTGGATTCCCCATTGACTTTGCTTGTCAGACAGTCACAAAAGGGGGGTCACATGACTTTGGGACACAGCAACAGTCATAAATATGAACCAGTTGCCAAGCGTCTGAATTTTTGATCACCTGGTCATGGGGATACTGCAAAGTTTGTAACTGTGAAAAATGGTCATGCCACTTTTTTCAGCGCCATTGTAATTTAGAACTGTCACTAAACCATCACTTCTTTTAATGACCCCATAATCCCTTGCAGGGTGGAATCTGGGCAACTGAATGGAGCTAGCGGAGTGCTTGCTGGCCGGATGCCCTTCCTGTTGCCAATGCAGAGTTTTGTTCAGCAGATATATTCCCATGGTGCCCAGAGAGAGAAATATCTGCCTCTACCTAGGATTGAACTCACAGCCTCCTGATTGTGAGGCGAGAGCTCCACCTCTAGGCCACTGTTAGGAATGTGAGTCACCTAACAGCTATTTGGGATGGAAATCTATAAACCAGGATAGACATTTTAATACTGTACCTTTAAGTAAATGCCTAAAACTGCAATTGGGTATGGTTCTGCAAATGGCCATAAGATTTGAACCAGAAACCTGGGTTGTTTAGTCTGAGTCTCAGAAGAGAGTGTGAGTGTATCTCTGTTTCCTTCTGTTGGAAAGAGTTGCCGTTCCTCCATTTTTCCCTATTGACTGTTATTCTTGGATTTGATGTAAGTCTGTTACTGAACTGTTTTTGATACTGGACTTTGATATTGGAATTATCCCTGGACTGAACACTGACTGCTTTACCGGTGAATGATTTGGACTGTGTGTAGGACTTTGCTTAAACGTTTATTGAAAGTAAAAACATACATTAACTGTACAGTGTATCTGTGTGCTGTGTGTGTATTATTCAAACACTCCTCTCAAATACGTCTCCCTGTATGCGCTCATTCTCCTAACGGGGAATTACCTCAACAGCCACCACATTACTCTTTGAGCCGTCACTAAATGAACTGTTGGTATTCGAGGACTACCTGTAGGAGTGTTTCATTTCTCATTATTTTGGAACAACCTTGATTTTTTCTTCTTCTTCTTCTTCTCTAGGCTCTGGGCTCGCAGGGGAATCTGTCCGCAGAGGTGGAGGCTCAGACACGCAAGAAGCTGCAAGCTATGCATGGAGGGCAGGCTCGGGGCAAGGACCAAGTCTTGCGTCACCTTCTCACTACTGTATGGAATGTGCAGCCCCAAATTCACCCCAATTACCGCTTGTCTGTCTAAAGGGCCTTGTGCCCCTGCCTGCAGTTGTCTGGTGGATTTCTGATATACTCCTTATTCTCCAAACAATACACTTTAGATGCCCAAATACTCAAGTTCCCTATTTCCACTATAACTTCACTGTATCCTGCAAGTCTAACATCCTGTGCTCCCTGACGCTTCTCATTCATCCTTCCTCCTTCTTTTATTGTATCTTGAATCAAGGCTATGAATTGCATTTGATAGTCTGAGTAATCCATTATGCCCAAAAGATGCAAAAGTAAGCAATCAACTTTCTATTTGCACTGGACACTGATCACGCACTTCACACAAAGGCACACACACCAGTTTTCAAAGTACATCTATAGATTATTCTCTATTCTCCAGGATTACAGATAGTCCTTAACTTATAACCATAATCGAACCTGCAATTACGGTTATAAGTTGTGATGGGTCTTTAAGCAAGTCATTATGTGACCGCTTCTGATTTTATGATTTTGTTTCTGTGGCGGTTATTAAGCAAACACCATGGTCATAAAGTATATCCACTGTTTGCTATCTCCGATTTTTTTCTGGAAGTAAACTGGAAGTAAAAACATCTTAACTTGCTCAGGCATCCACAAGCCGCTGCAATGAGCTATACGCAAGCCAATTGCGAAGCATCCAAAATGTGATCACGTGTGTTTATGCGAATTTTGAATCAGGATTTTTTTACTTTTTCAGGGTCTGTTGGAACTTTGAACAGTTGTTAAGCATCTGGACGTAAATCAAGGACTACCTGTAATTGTTTTGGGATTGTTGGGAGTTTTGGGGGGGGCTTAGTTTTCCTTTTTAAAATCCGAAGAGCTGATCCTTCCAAAACCGGTTCACTTTCTTTTGCCAACTCAGTGCTGGATCTTTCCTTCCGTATTGCACAATCCCGTGGCATGAAAAAGTATGTCTGGAAATGTGAAGGTTGCAAGGTTGCCAATGTGTTACCTGCTACGTGTATTTGTGTGCTTGAGACTGAGAGGTTCTATTTCTGCTCCGTTGTACTCTGCTTAATTTGTTTCCTATGATCTCGACAATCCTGTTTATCCGTAACTGAACAGTTCAATAAAAGTGGCAGGCAGTTAAAACAAGGGGGAAAAATGTAGTGTTTTTGTTTTTCTGGACAGTTCTACAGCAGGAGGGATCGTGGTACATGGAGATATAGCCCTCAACGTACGACTACAATGGAGCCCAACATTTATATTGTTAAGTGAGAAATCTGTTAAGTGAGTGTTGCCCCGTTTTAGGACTTTTCTTGCCATATTTGTTAAGTGAATCCCTGTTTGTTAGGCACATGGTTATTAATGAATCTGGTTTCCTCATGGATTTCGCATGTTTGAAGTTTGCAAAAGGGGGTCATGTGACCGTGGGACACGGCAAACCGTCATAAACATGAGTCGGTTTGTCAAGCACTCAAATGCAAATCACGTGAACATGGGGATGCTGCAACGGTCATTTAGTGTGAAAAATGGTCCTAAGTCACTTCTTTCAGTGCCGCTGTAACTTCGAACGGTCACTAAACGAACTGTTGTAACTCGAGGACAACCTGTCATTGTTGGTTTAAACCACACGAACTGGCTGCTCCTTCCAGCAGAACAAGATTTCTCTTTCCTAATCTGGCATCTTCCAAACATTTTTGCAATTCATCTCTCATTGTCTCCTACTAGTACTATGTCATGGAATTGGGCAGCAAATGTGAAGTCAGAGATGCTGACACAAATATTTGGTTTTATATAAATAAATAATATGTTTTAAACCGCCGCAAAGCACTGTGAAGCGGTATATAAGTCTAAGTGCTATTGCTATTGCTATTTTACATCAATATGTGCAGCATACATGATCGTCGGGATCACAGAGCATAAAGGGCACTCAGAAGAAAAAAAGCGGGAAAATCGGGAAACTCCCCCTCCGCACCCACAAGCGACCAATCACAGTGCACATTGCCTCATGCAGGAGCCAGCGCTTTCCAACCAATCAAACACAACTGTGTGTTTTGGCTCACTGCACAAACACACACACACACACACACACAAACACAAACACACACACACGGTCCAGCTATTAAATTTAAATATCTTAACAATATTAAGACTATTCTCTGGGCGATGCAATTTGGGTCACCAGAATAGAGAAATCTGGCACAAACATCTTAAGCAATTGAAAAGATTTTAAATACACATAAAGCCAAATGCAAAAAGGAAAGGGAAAAAAAAAGGATTAACATAGCCAAACACAGAGAAAAAAATCCAGAACCTACAACAAAGCAGTTTTTTTTTTAAAATACATCCAATTAGATTGTGTTTTAAAATGATCCAGCCTGGTAGGAATCCTTCAGATGGAACAAAATACTGGAGAAAAGGCACCTGGGATGGAAGAATAACAGAAGTTAGAACAGAGTTAGAAGGGAGCTTGGAGGTCTTCTAGTCCAACCCCTTGCACAAGCAAGAAACCCTATACCATTTCAGATGAATGGTTGTCAATCTCTTTTCTTAAAAACTGGGAGCATTCACAACTTCTTGAGGTAAATTGTTCCACTGATTAATTGTTCTCCCTGTCAGGAAATTTCTCCTGAGTTCTAGGTTGCTTCTCTCCCTGGTTAGTTTCCATCCATTGCTTCTTGTCCTGCTTTGGAGAATAAGCTGACCCATTTTTCGTTGTGGCAGTCCCTTAGATATTGGAACACTGCTATCATGTCACCCCTAGTCCTTTTTTTCCTATTAAAGTAGACATACCCAATTCCTGCAAGATGTGCATTTTGTGTATTTGCTGCTGAATTCAAGAAGAGTTTGCAGGCCATATTGGGATGGTGTCTTCAGGCAGAAGGAAAGACACAAAGAAAACAAAAGTTGGAAAGAAATAGATTTTGTTGCTAAGAGATGAGATGAAGTACACACCTGCAAATTCATGGGAAGAGGTAGATAGCAGCTGGTTAATTTAAACAAAACTGGGTGCTCTGCAGTCATGAAAATGACCTTGACGAACCTGTTCAGAAATCATTAGAAAAACACAATTTAGAGAAACGTACTTTGAGCCCAGGAGAAGAAAAAGTATTAGGTTGGCTCCCTCCTGATTCCTTGGATTATAAGGAGGGGAATAAATATGCAGTTGGACATGCAAGATTTTGTTACTATAGCCCAGGGGTGTTTAAAAACCGGCTCTGCTAACTCCAGTGCTGCCACGGCGCCATGACGCTAGCTAATGGAACAGCCGACTGGCATATTAAGGATTGTCATTCAGCTTTGCTTTCTTCCAGCTTGCAAAATTCCCAAAATTGTAACCACCTGCTCTTGCAAGCAGGTACAGGCCAGCTACAGCACACAATTACTGTAGTCTAACTTAACAAAGTGTAGTTCTAGCATTCTTCTGTGCTAGTTTCCTATCCTGATTTTTGAAGGGCTGACAGCTCTTGGGATGTGTAGGACTACACCTCTTATCATTTGCAGTCAGCATGTCCATTGTTTCTATGACCACACCTCAATACAATTATCATGTAAGTCTGCATCTAGGAGTCCTAGTGGACTACAGCTGCCAAAAAAAAAGTCAATGCAGTCCTAGGCTGCATCAACAGAGGGAAAGTATCAAGATAATGTAAAGTATTAGTACTGCTTTATACAGATAGTCTTCAACTTATGACACACAACTGAGCCCAGAATTTATATTGCTAAGTGAAAAATGTGTTCCCTGGAGTTTTGCCCCGTTTTACGACTTTTCTTGTCACATTTATTAAGTGAATCCCTGCAGTTGTTAAATTAATAGCAAGGTTGTTAAGTGAATCTGGCTTCCTCATTAACTTTGCTTATCAGAAGATGGCAAAAATAATCACATGATCCTGGGACACTGCAACTGTCATAAATATGAACCAATGGTCAAGCATCAAAATGTAAATCACATCATGGGGATGCTGCCACAGTCATAAGTGTGAAAAGTCACTAAACAAACAGTTGTAAGTCGAGGACTACCTGTACTGCACTGGTAAGACCTCACTTTGAATTCTGCGTCCAGTATGGTTAGGGGATTGGAGGATAAAACATGCAATGAACAGTTGCAGGAACTCGGCATATCTAGTCTAACAAAGAAAAGGAACAAGGGTGTCTTCCAATACTTGAGGGGCTGCCACAGACATGAGTGGGTTGGCCTATTCTCCAAAAGCACTTGAGGGCAGGACAAGAAGTGACACTTGAAAATTTATCATGGAGAGGAGCAACTAGAACTAAGGAGAAATTGACTGACACTGAGAACAATTAATCAGTGGAACAGCTTGCCTTCAGAAGGTGTGGGTGCTCCATCAGTGGAGGTTTTTAAGAAGAGATTGACAACCATTTGGTATAATGCCTCTGGCTTAAGCAGAGGGTTGGACTGGAACACCTCCAAAGTCCCTTCCAATTTTGTTATAGTGTTACATCTATTCACAGCACACCATAAACAGTTTATAAAAGACACATTGGAAGGCTATTGCACAGATTATATGATGTGGAACATGGTGTTAAATCTCTTCTGCTTCAAGTCATAGATTCATGATGAGAAGAGGTTTTGGAGTCCACTTGGCATTTTTTTGTCTGCTCAAACTATTACTTGAGTTCTCTAGAGGCTCAACCTATCTTTCATGCACTCTTCCTATCATCTCATGATCCCTGATCTACTATCATCCTTGTAAATCTGGCAGCAAAAACTTTGAACAGTGCAAAGAAACAACATTCTGGTGAGAGAGAAGTTTCCTTAGGATGGGCTTCAGCATGAGTCTGAAAGCTTAGAAGACTCTGATCTCGGTGACTGACCCAGATTGGCTCCTGAAACATTATATACATATAATGTATATTTGGACACATATATTTGCCTTCATTAGTGAGAGGAATAACTGGTTGTAATTAGAGGATGTCTACGGTATTACATTTAACATTGGACCAGCACTAATAAATTAAGGACCTACATTTTGCTTCTGCCCAAAGCAGTATAAGACTTAAGGAAAATACACTCCAGCTTCCAGAGAAGTTGTCAAAGGACCGCGTAAAGAAGATAATTTAATTTTTAATCAAGACATTGCTTTTGGTGTTTTCCTGAGACGGATCTGTTTTAGCTACTAACGAAAAGGAGTTGAGAAGTAGCTATGGAATGGAGACCTTTAACTTTAGTGTTGGAGTCTTCATAATATCTTGGACAGCCAAGAAGACTGTTCACAAAATAAAATAAACCAGAGTTCTGCCTTGAAACACAAATGACCAGGCTTAAAATACCCTACTTGGAACATATTATACAAATACCAGCTCTTGGATGTCAAAGAAGTAATTTCCAAACATTTATTTGTAGCTCAGTAGCTGTCCCATTACCAGACAAGAAAACTACCAGTATGGAAATGTATCCAAAGGAGGGATAATTTTGATCCTGGTTAGAGCCTCAAGGAAGATTGGATTAATAACTGTACAATTTTATTATTTGAAGTAGAGGTTCAGCATCATGGCAGATTGTTGTACCCCAAAGTCACAACCAGTGAGAATGGAAAGAAAATGTCAGTTGAAACCCCAAAAGTTGCCTTTTTCAAAAGGCAATTGGACTTTCCTTTGTTTTTTCCTTGAAGATGTTTCGCTTCTCATCCAAGAAGCTTCTTCAGTTCTGAAGTGGGTGGGGAAGAAGTTTCTTGGATGAGAAATGAAATGTCTTCAAGGAAAAAAAAACAAAGAAAAGTCTGCTTGCCTTTTGAAAAAAAAAAACACTTTTGGGACAGCCACAACCTGGATGACTGAGAATATCCATAGATAACTATTAGAAATCTTTATATTTTGTTTTAGCTCCCAGGCTCTTGTATCTTGAACGGGCTTATTGGAAGTACAAAAGCAATGCTAAGAGTAAACAATCCATGAGAAGATTGGACCAAAGATTTTAGGTGGAAAATTCTCAGCAAGGAATTTGAGCATCTCTATTCTGATTGACTGGGCAGCCACTTGTCAGAATAGAATAGAATAGCTTTATTGTCATTGCATTCCAAGAATACAATGAAATTTGAAAGCTACTCCAGCACAGTGCCCCAAACACCACATCACAATCACACTACAGAGTTTTAAAAATTAAAATAATTATAATAGGACTAAATCACAAATGCACTGTTTGAATCAAGAGAATTACTGCCTTGGAAAAGAAACTCTTTCTCAATCTATTAGTCCTCATTTTAAGACACCTATAACGCCTCCCTGATGGTAACAGATCGAAATATGAATGTCCAGGATGAGAACGCTCTGTGGAGATTTTTAGTGTTCTAGAGAGGGTAGAGAAGTGGTAGAGGGTTTCCTGTTTGAGCAGGGGGTCGGACTAGATGACCTAAAAGACCTCTTCCAATTCTGTGTTGTTTTTTTATTGTAAGGTTTGGGCAGAAATTTAATTGGTGCCTTCTGCAGAACCACCCCCCATTGAGTCATTGGCCTTAATACTGCTACGTAATTTCTTTCTGGAAACGAGCTACGGGTAGAACCCAACCTTTTTCACATGAAATAAATACAATGATTTAAAAGTGGAACCACCTGGCTTTTACTGACCAATTGTGAACCAGCAGCAATTTACTCCCATTGGCAGGACGCCTGCAAAAATCTATCCCAAGAATCCTATATTAAAATAAAATCGAACGAAAACTCACGAATCATTTATAAATTATTATTATTACAAAATATAATAGATGTAATCGTCGTTTTTATTTTTATTTTTTAATCGGGCACTCAGTTAGACAAAAGGCTCCAAAAAAAAAAAAAAAAAACCCGCGCGTAATCCTCATCGCAGGTCCCTCCAGTAGCTTCCGCTTCCGCCCATCACCTAACGGAAGTAGCTTTCTTTCCGCTGTGACCGCGTCTCGGCATTACTCGCCGAACCCCTCCCCTTTGTGTAAGGTAAGCGGCTCTTCGATAATCGTCCTTTTATCGGCGCTCCGGTTAGTCATCCGTCGTATATCGAGGTGGGTCCGGTTTCTTCGGGCAGTTGCCTTTCCGATTCTTCTTTTTTGGGTGGTCATTTCTTCATTCCCGCGCCCAAATTTACCATTGGGAGCGTGCGACGTAGACCCTGTCATTGTAGTAAAAGCCTGAAATTAAAGATGGCGCCTTTTCTTGCGCGTTGGGTGCGTTTCTTGGGCCGATCGTAATCGAGAAACATCGGCCACTCGCTGCTACTCTCGTCTTTTAGGCCTGCTTCGCTAGATCGAGAGATCTCTTATGCTCGACCCCAGCCAAGAACTACTCGACAAATAATCTTGTAGCTACTTATTACGGTAATTTTTGTAACACCCCCCCTCCATTTTTTAAAAAAACTGGGCCTTATCTGTAAAGGAAGAAAAACCTGGAGTATAAGCCTACATTATCTTAATGAGGCTAACGCAATGATTTTTTTGGGGTCTTTGCAATACTTGATTACATATTTTTACTGTAGTAATTAACTGTTGCTAGTCTTGAGCATCCTGCATTTGCTCTCTGTTTATTTTTATTTTTTTTGATTACTAGCATTCATATAGATCCGGGTGTGCTGCCCAGGGTTGAATGGATGTAAAGATTCTTTAGGGAAAAGATTAAACTCCCTGAGAAATTCACAGTGTTAAAATACACAGGATCTCTTTTCTCCTTTTCTTCCAGGATTTCTTCCTGGCTCCAGGAAGTGATCAAAAAAGACTGTGTTCCTAAGGCTTTCCCTTACTGATCTTACCTTGATTGCTGATTTCAGAGTGAGATTTAGCGGGGATTTGCAAATCGTTGTTGAATCTGCCTATTTCATGGAAACATGGAAGCTGAGGTGCTGGTGTGCCCCATGCAGCTGCATTGTTGCAGTACAGTACTTCCAACATCTTCCTCATTTGTCGTGGTTTTTTTTGCAAATAGTGGGAGTTCAGTAGTAGGTAGACTTGCAGAGGTTACTTATTGGTTATCCCTGTCTTAAGGCATAGATTATTACTTAAATCCTGCATGCATGGAGTTTACACTTTCATATGCATTCCAACACATGGTGTTGCTGTTTCCTACAAAAGGAATATACAGGCAGTCCTTGACTTGTAACTATAATTAAGGCCAAAATTTCCACTGCTAAGCAAAGTGAGTGATTTGGATGTTAAGTGAGTTATGGCCAGTTTTACTTTGCGATGATTGTTAAGCAAATAACTGCAGTTAAGTGGATCCTGTTATTAAGTGAATCTGGATTCCCCTTGTGATTTAGCTTGTTGGAAGCCAGCTGAAAGAATGCAGTTTGCAATCACATGACTCTAGGAAGCTGCAACCATCTTAAATACATGCTATTTGCCAGATGCCCAGATTTTGATCATGTGACTGGGGATACTGTGACAGTCATAAGTGTGAGGACAGATCATAAGTCATTTTTGTCAGTGCCATTGTAACTTTGGAAAATTTCGCTGAATGAATGGTTGTAAATTTGTGTACGTAGTATTTATGCCAACATATCATTTGGTATAAAAATGGATGATTGATAATCTGTAGCATTTTATACTGATTTCATTGTGACTATCGGATCTCTGCAAAATCAGGTAGTCACTGGGTGGCAGTAAAACTAAACTGGATCTCACTTTCCTTTGGTGGCTGTCTGGATTTTTGCAGCCTGACTCTTTACAGGTAAACTAGGGTTCTTCTAATTATTGAAAATTATCAAAATAGCAAGATCAAGTAACAATTGAATCCTTGCTTGCATAAATTCAATCAAGGGTACGAGCTGTTGCATTTGTCCTATTAGCTAGAATTTATTTATTTATATATTATATTATATATATATATATATATATATATATATATATATATATATACATCACATTCACATTTGTTCTGGTATTTTCCCACTTCATAGTAGTTGTGCTTTTAAAGTTGTAGCGACGTTTGGCAGAATCTCATCTGCCATCATCAGGCTTCTGTATAGTGTTCTATACAGTGCTTCTATACAGAAGCCTGATGATGGCAAATGAGATTCTGCCAAACTGCTCAACTAAAAGCACAACTACAATGACGTGGGAAAATACCTGAACAAAGCTGAATGCCATACATGTAATACCAGCGAAAACTTAAGAAAATATATATATATTCATATTTATTTATATTTATTTATTTATATTTATATTTCTCATATTCTGATAAATCTTCAGGATAATTTAACTTAAAATAAACCATTATTTACCAGAAGAATTTTCAAGAGAATTTATTGAGAACGAAATTGTGCTAGAGTTTTTTCTACTGAGTGAGATGATGGGCATATCATGTTTGCACATAATGGTAAGCCACAATATAGCTTCCTGCAACCAAGTATAATCTGGGGGGATTCTGAGGGGGACTACTTTGCCCTCAGATACTTTCCTCTGTATTTTACCTGGCTGTTTAAGAGATTCTGGTAATATGAAGATAGCATCATTTGCTGAAATCACCAAAAGTATTGCAGGAACGAGTTAACAAAGCTCTATGCAATGGGAGTATAGCTTGGCTTAAATTTACTTTTGTGGAAGAATGGTAGGCACGTCTCTTGTGACAGCCATTGTGTGCATCACTTGCTCTCAAAACCCCAAATGTGCCCTTAATCCTTGTGAAATGAATTTAAATCTTGTGCCATAATAACTTGGAGTAGAATTATAATACCATGCAACAGAAAGGGCCTTGGGCTAAGTCATGAATGTAGATGTCTTAGTCTTGCAGATGTCTCCTGGTATGGTGCTACAACATGACTGATCTCTTGAAAGGGTTAGAGGTCACTGTGCTTGTAATGCTTTGTTTATTTGTGCTCTGTAGTGTATTGATAATGTTGGGAATTTCGTTTCTAAAACACTTTGGCTCACTTAAGCCTTTATCTTAGTTTTTAGAGAGGGAGACATCACCATGACGGAGAATGATGTTGACAATGAGCTGCTGGATTATGAAGATGATGAGGTGGAAAACCAAGCAGCTGGAGAAGGAGTAGATGTCCCATCTAAGAAAGACGTCAAGGGATCCTATGTCTCCATCCACAGTTCTGGCTTCCGTGACTTCCTATTAAAACCAGAACTATTGCGTGCCATTGTTGATTGTGGCTTTGAGCACCCTTCAGAAGGTGAGTCAAGGTGACTTTGTTCCATGGAGAACCTGGGCTTCTGTGATCTCAGTGGCACCAGGTGTTAATTCTGCCCTTATTCTCAATGCAGTGCAACACGAGTGTATCCCACAGGCAATCTTGGGCATGGATGTCCTGTGCCAGGCCAAATCCGGCATGGGCAAGACCGCTGTCTTCGTTCTTGCTACACTTCAGCAGTTGGAACCAATAACAGGACAGGTATGTCAGTGAAATCCAGGCTCCCCTCCCCTAGATGAGAGATGGGCACAGATGTTTGAAGCCCGATCACACATAGGTGGGCTAAGAATTAGCAGGGGTGACGGGAGAAATTGCAAAGAAAAATATTTTTGCCCCCTTTTCGCAGGTTTCTGTGCTGGTGATGTGTCACACGCGTGAACTGGCCTTCCAGATTAGTAAGGAATACGAACGGTTCTCCAAGTACATGCCCAGTGTCAAGGTGAGAGTCAGGAAGTTGTCCCTGTTGTGAATTGTCAAGATTCTCTGCTTATTTACCATCATGAGAGTGAACAGAAATCTAGAGAATTATTATTTTTTTGTATATATTTATATGCCAACTCGTGATCTTGAGCAGCTCACAAAAGCCACACGACATGAATGAGATACTACTGTATGCTCAGTAAATAAAAACACATACAATGATGTGACCTTAACTGCTTTCCAAAAATATAACTGGGAAAGACCCAATTTAATCTTAGGAGGGAAGATTAACGTCGGGCTGCTCCTAAAAAGGCTTATTTTGAAGCATCTTCCCCTTTAACTTCTCGCAGGCTAGCTGGGGATTTTGAGCCGCTTCTGTCTGCCATCATTGAGTGGGAGGACAGAACATACCTGAGTTAGAAGGTAACAGTTGTCTTAGTGAGATGGGTGGCATAGAAGTTTGATAATTTTTTAAAAAAAGAGATGAACCATAAAAGGGACTTAATAGGTGGTAGTGCCTGAAGCTTGGTCAGTGCAGTTCCTGTTGTTCTGTATGGTGTTGACTACAGCCAGGGAGCAGCTGTACTCAATGACTGTAGCTCCTGAATTGACTTCTGGAGCAGTCCTCAGCAAAACAGATTGCTGTATCCAAGTTCAAGTTAAGGACACATTACTGATACCATAGTTACCCAGTCTAGAAAAGGCTTCATGGGATAGCACAACTACCGTTTGCTGTTTCACCCAGAGGACATGAGTCCTGAAGGACCCAAAGTTGTTAACCTGCTGTTCCGGGGTAGTATTACCCTGTCCAGAGCTAAAGAACATTCTGGAAGCTGATGGATTCTAAACAAAACAGCATCTTATCTTGCTATGATCCATCCTTTGTCTGCTCCATTTTACCTGTCCTCTGGACTGGTGGTTCTCCATAGACCCCTGGGGGGCTGCAATGTTGTCACGGAGTCTGCGAAGGCTTGAAGAAATATAATTTGAATTTGAATTAAGTCTTGGCTGTCCATAGCAGCAAAACGCATTTAAAGAAAAGGTTGAGAACCACTGTTCTAGGCACTGGGGAAAGACTTAACCTCTCTTTCTTGGCTTGGAGCTAACATAAAAATAGGAAAGGATTGAAAAGTTTTCTTGGGCTGTGTCAGATTTGGCATAATATTCTGCTATTTACCACTGCTGGAAATTCAGGCAGTTGGTTAAGCAGACTCTAGCAACCATGCCAGACAATAGTCTTTCATTCTTCCTTCCCCTAGGTGGCAGTGTTCTTTGGGGGCCTGTCCATCAAGAAGGATGAAGAGGTTCTGAAGAAGAACTGCCCCCACATTGTGGTGGGGACCCCGGGCCGCATCCTGGCTTTGGCCCGCAACAAGAGCCTTAACCTCAAACATATCAAGCATTTCATCCTGGACGAATGTGATAAAATGCTTGAACAGCTTGGTGAGTGTTGAGGGTATTGGAATAGAAACCAAAGACGGGGCTTTAGAGCAGCCGGAAATCTACATTGTGCCCTTTGTAGACTTGAGTTTCTATGAAGGCAAGGAAGAATAGGAAGTTTCTCCCTTCTTCTCAGGCCATTGTTACCTTATGGGTATTTTCTGACTTGGCCGTCTCTCTTTTAAAATTGAGGCATTTACGTGACTGTCAATCTGTAGAGAAGATAAGATTTAAAAATACATACGCGGCTCAAAAAAATAAAGGGAACACAAAAATAAGACATCCTAGATCTGAATGAATGAAATGTTCTTATTAAATACTTTGTTCATTACATAGTTGAATGTGCTGACAACAAAATCACACAAAAATTATCAATGGAAATCAAATTTAGCAACCCCTGGAGGTCTGGATTTGGAGTTACACTCAAAATTAAAGTGGAAAAAAAAACACTACAGGCTGATCCAACTTAGATGTAATGTCCTTAAAACAAGTCAAAATGAGGCTCGGTAGTGTGTGTGGCCTCCATGTGCCTGTATGACCTCCCTACAACGCCTGGGCATGCTCCTGATGAGGTGGCAGATGGTCTCCTGAGGGGTCTCCTCCCACACCTGAACTCCTGGACAGTCTGTGGTGCAGTCTGTGGCGTTGGTGGATGGAGCGAGACATGATGTCCCAGATGTGCTCAATTGGATTCAGGTCTGGGGAACGGGCGGGCCAGTCCATTAATATCAATGCAGGAACTACTGACACACTCCAGCCACATGAGGTCTAGCATTGTCTTGCATTAGGAAGAACCCAGGGCCAACCGCACCAGCATATAGTCTCACAAGGGGTCTGAGGATCTCATCTCGGTACCTAATGGCAGTCAGGCTACCTCTGGTGAGCACATGGAGGGCTGTGTGGCCCCCTAAAGAAATACCACCTCACACCATTACTGACCCACTGCCAAACCGGTCATGCTGGAGGATGTTGCAGGCAGCAGAACGTTCTCCATGGCGTCTCCAGACCCTGTCACGTCTGTCACATGTGCTCAGTGTGAACCTGCTTTCATCTGTGAAGAGCACAGGGCACCAGTGGCGAATTTGCCAATCTTGGTGTTCTCTGGCAAATGCCAAACGTCCTGCATGGTGTTGGGCTGTAAGCACAACCCCCACCTGTGGACGTCGGGCCCGCATACCACCCTCATGGAGTCTGTTTCTGACCGTTTGAGCAGCCACATGCACATTTGTGGCTCACTGGAGGTCATTTTGCAGTGCTCTGGCAGTGCTCCTCCTGTCCCTCCTTGCACAAAGGTGGAGGTAGTGGTCCTGATGCTGGGTTGTTGCCCTCCTACAGTCTCCTCCACGTCTCCTGATGTACTGGCCTGTCTCCTGGTAGCGCCTCCATGCTCTGGACACTACGCTGACAGACACCTTCTGCAAACCTTCTTGCCACAGCTCGCATTGATGTGCCATCCTGGATGAGCTGCACTACCTGAGCCACTTGTGTGGGTTGTAGACTCCGTCTCATGCTACTACTAGAGTGAAAGCACCGCCAGCCTTCAAAAGTGACCAAACCATCAACCAGAAAGCATAGGAACTGAGAAGTGGTCTGTGGTCACCACCTGCAGAACCACTCCTTTATTGGGGATGTCTTGCTAACTGCCTCTGCTTTCCACCTGTTGTCTGTTCCATTTGCACAACAGCATGTGAAATTGATTGTCAATCAGTGTTGCTACCTAAGTGGACAGTTTGATTTCACAGAAGTGTGATTGACTTGGAGTTACATTGTGTTGTTTAAGTGTTCCCTTTATTTTTTTGAGCAGTGTATTTTAATAGAAATAGCACGTAGACTTATATACCACTTCATAGTACTTTATAGCAGTGTCATAGATATATTCATTAATAATAGCAATAGCCCTTAGACTTATATACCACTTCACAGAGAGCTTTCACTCTCTGAGCAGTTTACAAATGTCAGCATACAAAACCCAACAATCTGGGTCCTCATTTTACCCACCTCGGAAGGAAGGAAGGAAGGCTGAGTCAACCTTGAGTCAAGTCAGGATCGAATTGCTGACAGTTGGCAGAGTTACTCTGCGTTCTAACTGTGCCACCGGGGCTCTTTTTTTCAAGGCTTTGAGATGTGTGTGTGTACAGTTTAATCCAGGTAGCTATTGTTAACCTGTTGGCCCTTTTTTCCCTCCCAGATATGCGTCGAGATGTCCAGGAGATCTTCCGCATGACCCTGCATGAAAAGCAGGTCATGATGTTCAGTGCTACTCTCGGCAAGGAAATCCGCCCCGTGTGCCGCAAATTCATGCAAGACGTAATTAAAACCCTTCTACCTTCTTTACCCACCTGGCCGGTCAGCCTGCCTACCTCCCTCCCTCTCCCCCCATCCAGGGAAGGAGAAGGGGGCCGGCACGGAGAACACTACCACACTTTACAGCTCATTGGGCTGCACCCTTGCTGCCCCCTCACCTAGCCAGTTCTGCTGAGGCATCTGTAGGACACATCACTTTCCGGAAGATCATTCGGGTGACGCCAAGAGCCTCCTTTGCACACACACGAGCGACAGCACCTCTCCCAATAGGGTCCGAAAGGGCACTTCCGCTATGGTCTTGTTTCGGCCCCTCTGGCACACTTAGCTTAGAGATCATCTACATTTTACTTTAGGGCGGATCCGTCCCAGAAGGATCCTCTTTTATGCTTTCCCCCACCTGGCAAGCGGCGCGACATTGGCAGCGCTCCCCTTGCTGCCCCAGTTTCCCTCCCTCCGCGTGGAATTTTGCCTTCTGCTTGTGTCAGCACCGTGCACAGAAGACCCTGGCCCACACACGCACCCACGTTCAGAAGATCCTTGGCCCACACACACCCAGGCGAGTGGTAGCCTTTTTTGTTTTCCACACCCACCCACCCCCCGCGCCCCCTCGGCTCCCTGCGTTAAACCTGACACACACATTACGCACAAGAGACAACCGCGGCCTGTGTGTTCCTGATCCTGCCCTCCCTCCCTCGCCCCGCCCCTCCCTGCCCACGCATTCTGGAGACCTGCGGCGAAGGACTCCCCGAGGGATCCGAACCAATCGGAGGCAGCCCAGTGGAGCAGACCGCCTGGTGACCCGGAGGAGAAGTTCTATCCTTTTTTGGAACGGGCAAAAAAAAGCGTTATTTTCTGTAACCCTCTTTTCTCCCCCCTCCCCCCCCCCACCCCCCTGTGCCATGAGGGAAAGGGATTTAATTTCAGAGCCTTTGCAGTGGGGAGGGCCTTTTTCCCTAGAGAAGCCCCCCTCAATTATAAGGCAGGAAAGTTGACACTTTAGAACAGGGGGGAGGGGAACCATGGCCCTTTTATGGCTTACAGGCTTCGACTCCCAGAAGCCACGAGTCATAAATGGGCCATCGTTCCCCATCCCTGCTTTAGAGTGCGCTAATAAGAATGTTAATTAATCCTGGAATGAGTTGACCGGGGTGTTTGTGTTCAAAAAAAAATCAGGCGATTTTACTGGTCTGATACGAGCAGGTCAAAATGATGCCTTCTCTTATATGGAAGGAAAAGAATGGCAGCTCCTTTTCTTTTGTTGCCCAGGTCTTGTTACTCTTTTAGGCCAAGCAGGTATTGAGACTGTAACCCTCGTGTTACTCTCTTTAAGCCAAGCAGGTTAAGGTGCGACCCTGTGCATGGTTAAATGTTAAACGTCTTGGAGAAGTGACCAGTGGAAGTTAAGGAGCTGGAGTAAACCCGCTTTTTCCCTACAAGTGGGTGATCTCCGTGGTTTTTTTTTTTTTAATTTTAGGTAATGAAAAGTGGATTATTGAAGCTTTGGATCCCTATTTGAAAAAGGGATTATTTGAAGACTATATTCAAAATCCAGATGTGACTCAAATTATTTTAAGGCAACAATATTAATGTCTTATTACGGAGATATGTTTTTAAAAGGTGACGTTAGCCCCCGTTCGCAGAATGTTTTGCAGGATAAATCCTTGGCTGACGAGGGAGAATGCTGCTTCCCAGTGTGCACTGCTTTAGGCGCATGTGAGCTGTTTTTGAGTGTTATTGTCGGAAGGAGTTAGCCAGCCTTTGTTTTCTGGGCCTGCCCTAAGGGACCAGGGCCTGTGTGGTAGAGAAAGCCGCTCCTGTGCACATCTGTGCTTCTTGTCCTCCCCCTCTCCCCTCCAAGCCCAGGTCAGTCTTACTTTGGTCTAACTGGCCCTGGATTTGCTTCTCAGCCTATGGAGATCTTCGTGGATGATGAGACCAAGCTGACGCTGCACGGTCTGCAGCAGTACTATGTCAAACTGAAAGACAACGAGAAGAACCGCAAGCTGTTTGACCTGCTTGATGTGCTGGAGTTCAACCAGGTGCTTTCTGGAAATAGAGCCTGTGTCTTGGGGATCTGGGGGTTGGGGGGAAGGCCCACAGCTGGCTAAACCCAGTACAGGTAGCCATCGACTTAGACCCACTTATTTGGCAAGCATTTGAAGCTGTAAGGGCACTGGAAAAAAAAATGTGACAACTGGTCCTCATGCTTACAACCATTGCAGTATCCTGTGGTCATATGATCAAAACGCAACAGCAACCATGTACGGGTAGACTTTGACAACAGTTCATTGAGTGACTTGTTTCAAAAGTTGTGTGTCACCGAAAAAAGTGACACACATGACCATTTTTCACACTTTGTGACCATTGTGGCCTCTCTGTAGTCACGTGATCAAAATTTGCGATCTTGGCAACGGACTCGTGACAGTTGCAGTGTCCTGGGGTCATGTGACCAGCTTTTTGCGGTCTGACCAGCAAAGTCAATGGGGAAGCCAGATTCACTTAACCATGTTACTAACTTAACTGCAGTGGTTCACTTAACTAAGCTCATGAAATGAGGCAAAATTCACTCAATAAGTGTTTCACCTAGAAACTGCAAGTTTGGGCTTAATTGTGGTCAAAAGTCAAGGATTACCTGTATTTACGACAGTTGCAGTATCCCTAGATCAGGTGGTCCATTTGTCACCTACCCAGCCTGCTTCAAACAAGCAAAGTTAGATCATCCAGATTACCTTAACAATGGTGTGATTGACCTCACAACTGCAGTGATTTGCTTAACTGCGGCAAAACTCATAAAAGCAGGCTTGATTCACTGAACAGCCGTCTGCTGAGCAAGGAAAATTCTGCTCTGGTTGTGATCATAAGTCAAGAACTAACCCTGTTTTCCCGAAAAATAAGACCTAACCTGAAAATAAGACCTAGCATGTTTTTTATGCATGTGCCTAATATAAGCCCTATTTAAGAGTGCGCAACTGTGAGTAGCCGACCATTACATCTAGTTGCTTGGGCCATGGCCACGAGGCGGGGTGTTGGTGGGTCTGCCCCACATGGCACGCGCCTGCTTACCTCAGGGCCTTTTCAGCCAGGCCATCCGCGCCCAGACACTTGCCTCGCAGCGGCAGCACCAGCAGCCCTGTGCGGCAGGAGCCCACTTCTGCGTTCTCCCAGCTGCAGCGGAGCAGGAGGCCGAGTGGTGTGTTAGGGCTGTGGCTGGGAGGCAAGACAGGTGTCGAGGCAGAGGCCCTGAGAGGTGGTAAGCCGGCGCAGGCAGCACGAGGAAGCTCCACCTTCCCTTCTTTGTGTCGGCAGCACTCGTGCCCTGTGCAGCTTCCTGCCCTGCCATGAACAAACAAGAAGTGGGCTTCCTCTACGTGCCCCCACCCTCCAAAATAAGCCCGGGTGCTTATTTTTAGGCCCAAAAGAAAATAAGACCCGGTCTTGTTTGGGGGAAACCCACGGGTATATGTTCCATCATTAAAGACAGTTTGGGGATCTTGAATGCTAGGGGTTGGCGGCTTCTGCTACAACTGTCGTACGTACATTTTGGGCAGAAAGTAGCCTTGTCAGGCAGGAGGTTTGCTTACGTTGCTCTGAAAAAAATAAAAAGCTTAACTGCCACTTTTTGACAAACTCCGGAGTTGCCCAAGGGGGTCTTCAACAAAACCTAACTAAAGAAGGTTCACGGGTGGTTCCTTATGAACGTGGTGGGATTGACGTTCCTCTTCTTTTGCCTAGGTGGTCATCTTCGTGAAGTCTGTGCAGCGTTGCATAGCTCTGGCTCAGCTCTTGGTGGAGCAGAACTTCCCAGCCATTGCCATCCATAGGGGCATGCCCCAGGAAGAGAGGTGAGGCTGGGGCAGGAAGCGGTTCCGAGTTGTTCAGCTTCCTGCGGGGTCCTTTTGCTGTGATGAATTTGCTCAGACTAGAGTCTCTGACTTCTTCAGTGTTGAGGCTTTGAAGCCCTGAGCAACGGCCCCTGCAGAAGCTGTTATAAAATCTCCTGCCAAAAAGTTGGTTTGTACGAGGAAGGCACTTGACAAAAGAAATTGGTATGCTGGGGAGAAAAAGCCTGTTTCTCATTTGAAATGTTCCCCCCAAAAAAAGGTTACGGATTAAGGATACGTTGCTTTTCACATGCGCATCAAGATGAGCAGTGTTAGATCCTGAAGATTATGTGGGTTTTAGAACCCACATTTTCCAGAAGTCTGGAATGTTGCATTTTACGCTTTGGGGGAGCAGTTTGATGGTTTTTCAAAAGTCGATTCTCTGAACCAGAAGCAGATGGATGTGTTCCAAGGTTGCCTGCTCCTGAAACGAGTGTTCTGTGTGGAATGCCATGTCTGGAAAATTTCAGATCGTCAATACCGAACCTTTCCAGTGGAGATTTGATACAGTATATTCCATTCTCGAGTTAATGTCTTTTACACATCCTGCATTTTGCATGTGTGTAAAGATGTGTAGAAAGAATAAAAGTCTTGGTTAGGTCACAGTAATGGAAATGAAAACAAGGGTTCAAAAAGTATAACCTATAGATGACGGATCACCAATATCCCTTTATAGCCCGCGGACAATTTGAGTGGGCCAAAAAATTTTTTAGTTGGGAGAAGCTTAGGAGGCCAATAGGTTTTTTGTGGTGGGGGCATTTCACCTTATAAAAGATCTGACGAATCTCAAATTGGGCTCCTAGTTCCACCTACTTTTTCAATGTAGGCTTTGGAATGTCTCCCAAAGACCAACATAGCATTCAAAATAATTTGATGAATAAAATAAAAATCAGTATGACAGAAGCCCTCTACCTCTGTTCTGTGGGTGAAGTTTCATGCTGAAGGGACACTACCGTGTGTTTGCTGTCTCGTATAGATTGTCGCGGTACCAGCAGTTCAAAGATTTCCAACGTCGTATCTTGGTAGCCACCAATCTGTTTGGTCGTGGCATGGATATCGAGCGGGTCAACATCGCTTTCAACTACGATATGCCAGAGGATTCAGACACTTATTTGCACCGGGTAAGCTGAGCTGTCCAAAAAGCAACCTCCTAAATTTCCTCCGTTTGGGTGCCCAAACTGGGGATGGGTATGAAAGTCCAAGGTGTAATTTGCAATGATGAATTGCTCAGACTAGAGTCTCTGACTTTTTCTGATGTCTCTTTGAAAGCCCTGAGTAAGTGCCCTTGGTTGAAACAGCTTTGCTTTTTCGTCCTCTACCGACCTTCAATTGGTTTTGAATCCTATTTGGGGCTCCTGTGTGGGGAAAAAAAATCCATTCCCGTCTTCTCATTTCTGGATTCTAGGTGGCTCGTGCTGGTCGCTTCGGCACAAAAGGTCTGGCAATCACTTTTGTGTCAGATGAGAATGATGCTAAGATCCTAAATGAAGTGCAGGATCGCTTTGAAGTGAACATCAGCGAACTTCCTGATGAAATCGATATCTCTTCCTACAGTGAGTGTGTTTTACCGATTGTCCTCAACTTAGTATCACAACAATTGAGCCCCAGATTTATGTTGCTGAGTGAGACATTTTGTTAAGTGAGTTTTGCCCCATGTTACAACCTTGCTTGGCTCAGTTGTTCAGTGAATCATTGCCGTTGGTAAGTTAGTAACCCAGTGGTTAAGGGAATCTGGCTTCCCCATTGATCTTCCTTGTCAGAAGGTCACAAACGGGGATTACAGATAACAGATAATCAGAGTTGGAAGGGACCTTGTAGGTCATCTAGTCCAACCCCCAGCCCAAGCGGGAGACCCTACACCATTTCTGACAGATGGCAGTCCAATCTCTTCTTGAAAGTCTCAAGTGATGGCGCTCCCACAGCTGAAGACAAAGCTGTTCCATTGGTTGATCTCACTGTCAGAAAGTTTCTCCTTATTTCCAGGTCGAATCTCTCCTTATTCAGTTTCCATCCATTATTCCTTCTCTGGCCTTCGGGTGCTTTAGAAAATAGCTTGACCCCTTCCTCTCTGTGTGGCAACCCCTCAAATATTGGAAGACTGCTATCATGTCTCCCCTGGTCCTTCTCTTCACTAGACTAGCCACACCCAGTTTCTGCAATCGTTCTTCATATGTTTTAGTCTCCAGTCCCCTAATCATCCTGGTTGCTCTTCTCTGCACTTTTTCTAGAGTCACATCTTTTTTATAATGTGACCAAAACTGGATGCAGTACTCTAGGTGTGGTCTTACTAAGTTACTTTATAGAGTCGTATTAGTACCTCACTTGATCTCGATTGTATCCCTCTGTTAATACAATTTAGGATAGCATTAGCTTTTTTGGCTGCCGCTGCACACTGTTGGCTTATATTTAGCTGGTGGTCCCCAAGGCACAACAACGGTCATAAATATGAACCAAGTGTTTGAATTTGGACCACATGATCATGGGGGTGCTGCAAAGGTCGTAAGTGAAAACTGCAATAAAGTCATAATTTTTTTTTCAATGCTGTTGACGCATTGAACTTTCAACGGTCACTGAACAAACTATTGTAAATTGGGGATTACCTGTACTGTGCTTTAGCCCAGCCCACAGCATCTTTGCACAGTTAAGCATTTCAGAAAGAGAATGTGGAGAGGAACCCATGGCTGATGGCACAACAGTGTATTGCCTTCTAGGCATTTTGCAGAGTAGAACTTTATATTTTCCAGATAAAAATGAAAAGTTGATGTTTATTAGTACAATGTAAATATTCCCACTTTCAGTATACAGATAGTCCTTGGCTTAATCGAGTCCAAAATTTATGTTGCTAAAGAAGTGAATTCTGCCTCATTTTACAACCTTTCTTGTCACAGTTAAATGAATTTTGACAATTATTAACATGGTTGTTAAGTGAATCTGGCTTCCCCATTAACTTTACTTGTCAGAAGGTTGCTGAAGCTGATCACAATACCAGGAGCCATTGCAACCGTCATAAATATGAGTCAGTTGCCAAGCATCTGATTTTTGGTCATTTGACCATGGGGATGCTTCAACCGTCCTAAGTTAGAAAAAGGATCATGAGTCACTTTTTTCAGTACTATTGTCACTTTGAATGGTCACTAAACAAACTTGTAAGTTGAAGGCTACTTGCTTTAAATTGTAAGGCTTGCTTACATTCTAGTGATTCAATATGGTGGGTTAAATAAGGTACCCTTTTGTGTATTGGTTCTTAGCTGATTTTTGTTCATTTTAATCTTAGTATTTATCATTTGAATGTTTTATATCAGGGGTGTCAAACTTGATTTCATTGAGGGTTGTGTTTGACCTTAGGGGTTGTGTTGGGGGTGCCTGTGGCGGCCCAAGTATTCTGCCAGCAAAAACTTGAGCTCTTGAGGGTCTCACACAACCATCCTGAGCTCCGTTTTTGCTGGCAGAGACACCATGGGCCAGTCCTTCGTTGTTTCTGGGGTGGCCCTGTGGGCCATATTTAAGCATCCCATGGGCTGGATCCGATCCATGGGCCTTGAGTTTGACACCTGTTCTATATTATGCCTCCCAGGATTGCTTGATAGATTGTTAACCTATAAATTTAATAAATAAAAATAAATAAACCAAAGTATTATTTGAGAGACACATGGTTGTTCTTTTTGCGGTTTTTATCCACTTTATAAGCTGGAGGGGAACAGAAGGTCAGTGCGTTTTAAGTGAACATAAAGAAGTTGAGATAGCTTAAGGGAAGATATTGCGAAATGAGCGAGTGTAGGAAAGTGATTTTCTGCTCTTCAAATGGGAGTTGAGATTTGCTTCGATGTAACGATGGACCCTTTTCATTTAGCCAGGAGCCGTTCACTTGCCCTGTTCTGCCTGACGCCTTCTCTCTCTCTCTCTTTTTTTTTTTCAGTTGAACAGACCCGATAAAAGGGGGGGCTCGCCTCTCCATAAGTTGACCTTGGTTTTAATTCCTGACCTCTGCCACTTTCCTGAAATTTCACATTTAATTTCACCTGATGGAGAAAAGAAGTGACTGACTGTCTGGAATACAAACCTACCCCCAGTCCTGTGGCAGGGATAGAAGAGCTTCTGTCACTTAGCTACGTGTAGCGGAAACGAGGCCGATCACAGCAAAAACCTCCATTGCTCATTGAGAGAGAGAGAGAAAGAGCTCGTTGGGGTGGAAGCCTAATTGCTTGACCGGCACCCAAGACGAAAGGAGCACCTTCCTGTCGATGCTTTTAATACAAAAAGAGACTTGACTTTCAGACAGATGTTCACTGCCTGCCTACCAGCAAAGGGGTTTTTTTTGGGGGGGGGGGGAAGAATTCCACATGTTGCATTACTCCACTGTGTTTCCTCCAGTCGGCAGGTCATCTTCCCCACTGCTGACAGGAAGCACAAAAGAAAAGGGGGGAAGGAGCTGAGGGGGTGGTGGGGTTGCTCTTTTGTGAATTTGTGACATTCAAAAATTGTGTTTTGTTTTAAATGGGGGTGACTTCCTCGAACGGGGGGAGAAACTTAAGAAAACAAGCTTCCTTTTATAATGCTCTCTCATATGCCATTTTAAAATCCACTTTTTAATTCCCCCCCACCCCTTTTCCCTGTGTATTCCTCATGGCTTTCAACTTTGTCTGCATGTTAACATTACTTCCACCCCTGCTGGTACCTTCTGGCGGGTAAACTAGTAGTGAAAGTTAGTCATGTTTTAGCTGTGGCTTGTTCTCTCTCTCTCTTTCTCACTCCTCCCTCCCTTTGAGACCCTCTTATTATTTTTTGTAATAAAGGAGCCCAGCTCTTAAGGGTGACTGATTAAACTAGTCTTGTGAATAAACATTTTTTCTGGTGTGGTTTCGTTTTTTAGGATTATGGCTCTATAGTACCTAACAACATAACTTCGTCATATATTTTTCTTTACTGTGAGCACACAGGCCCACATTAAAATGAAATTATATTATCTGCTCCCAAGAGAAAGTATACATCTACCCATACATAATACACATGTACACATGCTATATACATACATAAAAATATAACTGCCCCCATACATACATAAATACATTAATACATATATATTAATCACTTCCATTTTGAATACATGGATATAAAACCAGGACTAAGTTCAAAATTGGACAGTTACTTGTACACTAAGGCCTGAATGATTAAAACTGGCCTTGTAGCAGAGTGGATAAAATCTATTTAAAAATAATAATAAATAGGATTTTTTTGATTTAAATAGGATTTTTTTGATTTTTATGAAATTTATTTTAATAAAACGTGCTTGGAGTAAAAATAAATCTAAAGATAGTTTTCTATTTAAGATATATTAATTTAGCTTATTCAGCATGAAATGGGAGCTTAGTTAATGTAGCTTGAGGCTGTATATTCTGCAATATTTACATTTTTGGTAAACTCAAAAGGAATCCAAGCTCTGCAAGCTGAGGTAACATGCATTATTAATGCATTCACACAATTTCACAGTAACCGTGAGGTAAGTCATGAAACAAAGTTCAGGAATATTCCTTTATCCCGTTGTTTTGCAAATCTATGTACACTACAAACAAGAAATGCATCTGTACCACCAGGCTCTTAAGTGAGAGGAGGAAGGGCAAGCAGTAAAAATGAAAGTGAAACCTAAGCAGCTTATAAATGAAAGCCCCTCATTTTCAAATCCGTTATGGCAGCGCCTGTTACTGGGCATCCAGTCACCTGCCTGCCACTACCCTCACCTTGTCACTGCTGCATCACCAGCTATCCAGTGGCGGGATTCAAATTTTTTTATTACCGGTTCTGTGGGCGTGGCAGGGGAAGGATACTGCAAAACCCCCATTCCCTCCCCACCCCACCAACCTGCTTTCCAGCTTCGTTCTCCTGTGCAAGGCAACCAAAGAAGACACAGCCAATCAGCTGGGGCTCGGGAGGCAGAGAATAGATGGGGATGGGACCAGTCAGAGGTGGGATTTGCCAGTTCTCTGAACTACTCAAAATTTCCGCTACCAGTTCTCCAGATCTGGTCAGGACCTGCTGAATACCATCTCTGCAGCCATCCCAGTAAAATGAATGGGACTAAAAGTAAATCCACAGCGGGTCAGAGGAGGAACCGCTGCGGGACAGAGATGACAAGTGCTCTTTAAAAATTATGGTTTAAAATCAAGCCTTTTTACGAGTGATTTAAATTGACTTGATTTAAATCAAATCCACCCAGCCTTGGTGAATCCTTAGTTGATAACAGCTACGGAATGATTTATCTGGGCCATGTACTGCTAGTCCTCTACTCGCGGCCTTAATGGAGCCGTGATCTAAATATCATATATGATCTAAATATCATGTATTTGCAGATGCATTAAGTAAATCTCCCTGGTTGTTAAATGAAGATGGTCACGAAGTGAACACTGGCCGTTAAAGCACACCGATGGCTTGCTATGGACATTGAGCAAAACTTTGGCTGTGCGATGTAATTGCCAGAACCTGGAAGTGTGAGTGTTCGATAAAACATTTGGGAAGCATAACCATGTGGCTATAGGGAACTGGGAATTATAAATGAGACCCTGTTGCAGAATGCGTGAAATCTGTTCATGTGACCAGGAAGGGGGTGGGAGCAATTTTCAAAAACTGGGTCATAAATAAGCCCCAAGGTAGGTGGTTGTAACTTTGAACTATTGCTGAGCAACCAGTCATAAATTAGAGGGGGCCTACTTTAATGGAATGTGTTTTTATTTGGAGTTTCTCTACAATCTTTCCAGGACTTGTGTCTGTGGTGAGAACAGGTGCCCCCTTGATCCTCGCCCAGTTGAAATTTGTCTGCCACATATAAACTACCTTTTGTTGAGAGTTCTCTTGTGTACAGTAAAACAGTGGTCCCCAACCACCAGGCCCCGGACCGGTACTGGTCCATGGATCATTTTTTACCGGGCCGCAAAGAAGTGGGCGCCGCCATCTTGTTTCGACGGCACTTGAGAAAGTGCTTCCGGGTGAGCTTGTCGGTCGGAAAGCGGCGTTTGGGTGCTGAAGGAATCATCGCGCCTTAGTTTCATCAAGGGGGGCGGCGGCTTCGAACAAAGAGCCGTCCCAATGGCGGTGGAGTCTCACGTTAGGAGATTAAGCAAGAGCCCGAAAAGCCAATTGACAAAGGTACAAAGGAGGAGTTGAAAGTGGCGGGGAGAAGCGGGGGACAGCTAGCTGGCCGGTCGCTCAGCTCGCCTTGCCCTGGTCGTGCGTGCTGTTGCCGGTCCCAGTCCGTGGATCATTTTGTGATGCCGGTACCGGTCCGTGGGACAAAAAAGATTGGGGGCCACTGCAGTAAAAGATTAACAAAAGACACCACAGGGTTGCAAAAGGCCTCAAGAGCAGCAGCTGTGGTAGCAACAACTGTGTGTCTTCTCCCCCCCTATTTTGTGCCTGTGCAGTTGCTCAATGACCGGTAGTCCTCGGCTTATGACTGCAACTGAGCCCCCAAATCTGTTGTTAAGTGAGACAGTTAAAAGTTTTGCCCCGTTTTACAACCTTTCTTGCCGCAGGGGTTAAGAGAATCAGGTTAGATTTTGCAGCCAAAATTCAAATTCAGATGATTTGATTCAGCAGGATTCATTAACTTCTTTATATACATAATGACATATGAAGTAAAGTTTACAATACCATTAGTAGTTTCTTCCAACATGGTAAAGGTTACAAACAAAAAACACCAGCAGATGAAAGAACAGCAGAGAACAGTTTCAGTTTTGATTCAGAGTTGCAGACAAGACTGCAGCTTCAGAGCTCCGGAGCTTAATATAGAGCCACGCCTAGGCTTCTTCCAGTTTCAGTTTCCAAACAGCCCTCATTGGCTGATTTAGTTGCTATGCCTATACCATCCTCTGCCAGTTCATGAATATTTTGACAAATCACTGTAGTTGATAAGTTAATAGCCTGGTTGTTAAGTGAATCTGGCTTCCCCATTGACTCTGCTTGTCAGGTCGCAAAAGGGGATCACATGACCTCAGGACACAGTGATGGTCATAAGTTTGAGCCAGTTGCCAAAAGAGCTGTGGTGGTGGGTTAGAATGCAGTATTGCAGGATAACGCTGCCCACTGTCGGGAGCTCGATCCTGCCCGGCTCAAAGTTGACTTGGCCTTCCATCCTTCCCAGGTGGGTAAAATGAGGGGCCAGATTGTTGGGGAAAATATGCTGACTCTGTAAACAGCTTAGAATGGGCTGTAAAGCAACTATGAAGAGTATATACGTCTAAGTGCTATTGCTATTAATCAGTAATAAATACAACATTGATTCCCCCCACCTTTCAACAGTCACTTTCTTAGTGAAACCTTTCCTTCTTTCTTTCCTTCCTCCCCTTCCCTCCCTCCTTTCCATAATCACCCATCTTATGCCCAAATAACCCTGGATGGCTTACAGCAAGAATGATAAAACATAAAATAATAATGCTAACATAACTCCCCTGTACATTTGCTGGGATCCAATCTCACTTTAGCCCGGCACTTTGATATTCAGCCAATGTGGCTGGGTTTTGGTTCAGCATGATTGGATACTGAAGCAATTCGATTAGCATGTTATAGGAATACTAAACTTTTATTTTTATTTATTTTTGTCAATTGCTTATAAGATAATAGGTATAAGTAAAAACATAGTTATGAATACATGGATACGTATAAGAAAAATAAAAAGAAACAATAGGACAGGGACGGTAGGCACCTTGGTGCGCTTATACACGCCCACTACAGACCTCTTAGGAAAGGGGTGAGGTCAATAGTAGAAAGTCTAAGGTTAAAGTTTTTGGGGTTTGGGGAAGAAACCACAGAGTCTGGTAGAGTATTCCAGACATTGATCACTCTGTTGCTGAAGTCGTATTTCCTGCAATCAAGTTTGGTGCGATTAACCTTGAGTTTGTATCTATTGTGTGCTCTTATATTGTTAAGGTTGAAGCTGAAGTATTCATTGACAGGTAGGACATTGCAATGTATGATTTTATATACAATACTTAGATCGGACCGAAGGCGGCGTAATTCAAGGTTTTCTAGATCTAGAATTTCAAGTCTGGTGGCGTAAGGTATTCTGCAACGAGTAAAGGAGTGGAGAACTCTTGTGAAATATTTCTGGACTTTCTCAACTGTGTTAATATCAGATACGTAATGTGGGTTCCACTGATGAGCTGTATTCAAATATTGTTCTAGCAAATGTTTTGTATGCTCTAGTTAGTAGTATAATATTACCAGAGAAAAAGCTACATAAGATTAGGTTAACAACTCTTAACGCCTTTTTGGCTATGTAGTTACAGTGGGCTCTAGCACTTAGATCATTAGAGATGAGTACTCCAAGATCCTTGACAGAGTTTGGATCATCAACAAGGTCTTGACTATTCAGCCTGTATTTTATTTTCTGATTATTATTTATTTTCTGATAAACTATATTGAGGCTTAGCATAATGTGGGAACTAAGCCACACACACCCAGGTCAAACACAACCCTGATGCAGCCCTCAATAAAATCGAGTTTTGACACCCTTGCCCTTAATCTAACCAGTTCATTTTTCAGGATTTTTCCCTTTAAGAGACTGTAGGTGAGCTCCAGACAGGCCTTGGGAAAGGTAATGTAACTTGAGTCTCATCCCTACTAATATTTTAAAGACTTGGGAGTTTAATCTGGTAGCCTGATACTCGGCCTGGTAGCACGGTTACCATACCTGCCTCCCTTTGGAGATGCTTGTTGTAAACCTCAAAGGTCTTCCTGCATGTGAGAGCCATTCATGCAGCCTCTGTGAGGGATAGGATCTTTCAGAGCTAATTTTTTTTTTTCAAACTTGGCAATTCTAAACTGAAGATTTCAAACTTTCTGAATTCCCCAGTTGGCTGGAGAATTCTGGGAGTTGAAGTCCACCCAGCTTAAAGTCGCCAAGTTTGAAAAACACTCCTCCCTCTCTCAGAAACTAATCTTGTTTTTGTTGTTGTTGTTTTGCAATCCTTAAAAGACCTATTTGCTAATTCTCTGCATTTTTATTAATCTACGCAACCGATAGCCATCATTAATAGTTAACACGTGTCTTTATTCTGGATTTCAACCTCTAGATTTGAAAAGTTGGCAACCCCCTGGAGGGAGGGGTTGAGTCGAGCCTAAAAATGCAATTCCAACTATTTTAACAACGCACTTTCGTTTTTGACCCTGGGGGAAAAAAAAAACTCCCTTTCCTTGCGGATCCCATACCCATTCCCCCCGCCTTCCTCCCTTTGGTTGGAAGGGAGGGAGGTAATTTAAGCAAGCTCTTTTTCTGCTACTCTCGAAAAGTTTGGGCGGCTCTGATGTTTATTTTATTTTATTTTTTTCCAGGGAGCCTCGAAAGGAGAGGCCAGCAAGGAAGCAAGAACAGCAGAGGGATCGGAAAAGATCGACGCTCGTTCCCAAAGTACAGCGCGCATCTCCCATCCAGGGCGCAAGCCTCACAAAACCCACACATCACACACACAAACCCACAAAACTATCCTCCGCAGCCCTCAGGCCTCTCTCGGCTCATTCCCGCTGGCTTGGTTCCTTCCCTCCGCCTCCACCCGGGGCGTCTCCGCCTCTCCACCCTCCCAACTTGCAAGCAGCTGCCGGTTGGCAACTGCAGCAAAGGAGGGGGGAAAGAGTCCACAAGCCACTTGGAGAGCCCCCAAGTTGGGGGAAAAGCTCTTTTTGCTTCCTTCTTCGACCTTGCCGGCGTCCTACTCTGGATCGAAAACGTGCGATTTCCCCCCCAAAGCCTGCGCGCTTCGAGCGATCGCGCTCAGCCCGCCCTGCCAGAGATCCCCGATCGCTCCGGTTCCTGGGCCGGCTAGATCCAGAGGCTCCCTCCTCCTCCTCGCAAAAGCCTCCACCTTTTCGGGTGCCGCCTCTCCCAATCCGGTCGGGCCAGAAAAGCCAAACAAGGAGGGAGCTCGTCTTTCTCTCCTCCTCGCGCCCTCCCTCTTCTGCGTCGAGGGCTGGGCCGCTTCTCCCTCTTTCTTCCCTTTCTCTTTCTCTCTCTCGCGTTCTCTCTTTCTTTCTCTCTCTCCCGCCTTTTCCTCCGGGTTTGGCGGCTCCAAAGATTCCGCCACCCCACCCCCCCTTCCCGGCCTGCCTGCCTCCCGGTTTTCCTCTTCGCTTTTGCTGGCGGTTGCTGCTGGAAGCGCCAAGAAAGGAGGGCGAGATTGCAAATGCAAACCTCCCCCCGCTCCCACCGCCGCTCCAGTTCAGAAAGCGAGGACGGAGGGGCGCCTCGACCCCTTGAGAAGCAGAGCGAGCCCAACGCGCAATCCGAAGGAGAAAAGTTGCTCCGGAGACCTTTACGCGCAAGTGTGCGCTGCGCTCCCGCACGGGTATATATAGATAGATATATATGTGTGTGTGTGTGTCGATCAGGTGGGTCGCAATACGGCGCGGGATCTTCCAGTTTGGGGGGTGTTGTGGACTTTGAGGGGGGCGTAATAGGGGGAGGTAAGCTTCGTGGATCTCGATCCTTTGATTCGACTCGATGCGCGGATTAGGAAAGGGAGGCTGTTCTTCCAGATTTGAATTGGGGGGGAGAACAGTGGATTGGAAAGGGGAGGCCAGAAACGACCCCTCCGCCAAAGCTTGCTCGGAATGGGCAATCCAGGCCCGAAAAGGCAGTTCCAGCAAGCGCAGGATGCTATAAATAGATAATATCAGTCCGCCAACCCCCCCCTTTTCTTTCATTCATTGCTGAGCTGAATGCCTGCCTCAAAACATTTTCTCCACTTGGAGTTTGGGATGCAAATTCCAGGTAGAAGTGGTGGTTGTTGTTTTAATCTAGTGCTTTGCAGAAACCAGCATAGATGGTTGGCTAGCTGGGCATAGCCAACACAGACATAGACAGACAATGGTTGCAGATTAGATTTTTTTTATTCCCCTCCTTTTGAAAGGCCCACAATAGGAATCTGGAGTGTTTGGGCACAGATCTCATTATGCACCTTTGGGTAATGTTAAAATGGTAAAGGTAAGCGTTGTACCTCAGGTTTATTTATTTTAATTTATATAACTGCCTCACTCTCCTAAGCAGCGCTCCAATTTGGCCTCTTCAAAATTCCTTTTTATGTGAGGTGGCTCTAGCAAACCTCTTCTTTGTTGCAAAGTGGAAAAGCTTAAATTAACAGCTGAAATTGGCCAAAAGAGCTGGCGTGGAAGAGGGCAAAGTTCAAAGAGCCATCACTCTTGATAGCTTGGCTCTCAAAACATGCTAGTGCTATCTGATAATTTTAAGCTACGTTTTGAGGTGGCTGTTTTGCAGAGGTATAGATACAAAAAAAATGGAAAAGGGTGAGCCAAAAACTAAGTGAACCGGTTCCAGGTGAACAGGGAGTTCTTTCAATAGGTGAAATGTCCTTTTGGATAAATGTCTGAGCCATTTATTACTACAACGCTGGCAACTTTAAGATGTGGACTTCAACCCCCAGAATTCCCTAGCCACTGTGCACTTCCATCCCCAGAATTCTGCAGTCAGCATGCTGGCTTGGGAATTCTGGGAGTTGAAGTCTACACCTCGTAAACATGCCAAGGCTGAGAAACACTGGTTTAAGTGAATATTTGCAGTGAAGCCCCAAGGAGGCTTCCTCCTAATTTTAAGGAGAAAAGAATTTATGTGTGTTTATAGCAGTGTTTCTCAACCATGGCAACTTTTAAGATAGCTATTGTTAGAATAGAGCTGGAAGGGACCTTGGAGGTCTTCTAGTCCAGCCCCCTGCTCAACCAGGAGAAAACCTGTACCAGTGGTCGCCAACCAGTGGGCTGGGGACCACTGGTGGTCCATGAGAAAATTTTGGTGGTCCGCAGAGAAATGTCACCCCCAAAGCACTCCCCAAAGCAATTAATCCAGGCTGTGCAGGAACACAAGGCTACACCACCCATATGGCCCGCAGGAACACAAGGCCTGCGTCGCTTGCATTGTGAGGAAAGATAATGAGGAGAGGGGGGAAAGGGCAGAGGGGAGGAACTTGCCCCACTCACCCCACATGTCTGGCCTGGCCACTGGGCTGCTTCTTTCCGCTTCTTTCTTCTGCTTTTGACTGCATACAAGGAAAGCATCAAAAGTCTTTCTTTCTCTCCCCCAAACTCCATCAGAAATGAGTCTTTGGGACCCTACAAGGCATCCTGCTCCAAGAGGCTGCACTGGCAAAGACTCATTTCTGGCAGAGTTTAGGGGAGAGAAAGAAAGGCTTCTGCTGCTTTCCTTGCATGAAGCCAAAAGTCTCTTTCTCTCTCTCTCCCCCTGAGAACGGAGCTGGAGACGGTATCCTGCGATCCCAAATAAAGAATGATCGATTGGTAGGAAAACAGGGTGTGGAATTTTCCTGCAGACTTTTTGGGGGATTTTCCCAGGGTCTCTGGTCCATGGGATTTAAAATTATAAATTTGGTGGTCTCTGAGGTCAAAAAGGTTGGCGACCCCTGACCTATACAATCTCAGATAAATGACGGTCCAGTCTCTTCTTAAAAACCTCCAATGATGGGGCACCCACGATTTCTGAAGGCAAGCTGTTCCACTGGTTAACTGTTCTCACTGTTAGAAAGTTTTTTCCTTAATTCCAGATTGCTTCTCTCCTTGATTAGTTTTCATCCATTGTTTCTTTTCCTGCCCTCTGGTGCTTTGGAGAATAATTTGATCCCCCCTTTTCTTTGTGGCAGCCCCTCAAGTACTGGAATATTGCTATCATGTCACCCCCTAATTCTTCTTTTCTTTAGACTAGCTAGACCCAAAATCTGCAGCCATTCTTCATATGGTTTTTGATCGTCTTAGTTGGTCTTCTCTGAACTTTTTTCCAAACTTAAAAGATCCCAAGATTCTGGGATGAGGAATTCTGGGAATTGAAATCCACAGAAACTTAAAGAAGCCCTGGCTTAGAGATACTGCTTTCATGATGATCTTTTCATGCATTCTCCTCTACCACCAAATTAGAGGTAGCTAAAATATATAACTGTTTCCCTTAGGGCAAAAGTCTATTTATCTCAGTGGGAGTTACTTCTGAATAATGATGAGCGCTCAAAATTTCACAAGCAGATCTTATATAGTTGCTACACTTTGGGAATGGCAGTTCTTGCATTTTGTTCTTGCATTTTGAGGATTGAAGAGATGGTTTGAGCAATCCTGTGATGCCACAGCAAGACAGATATGCCTAAGATTAAAAAAAACAGGTTTCAACTTGATGATTTCTTATGCTGTGAGAATATTCCTTTGTGCTGCCAATCTGTGGCTCTCTAGGTTCATTTCATATTTTGAGTTCACGCTATTAAAAAAGAGTTGTTCTGTCCCAAATTCAGCCTTTTATTTATAGGGAAGAAAGATTTTGCAGACATAAAACAACAATTTTGGAACATCTTAGAAGTGGTGCTAAATTCCCACATGTGGCTAAATTAGGATTATTAAACTATAATTTCTTGAGCAACTCATAGCAGCCAAATCTGCTTCTAATGCTAAATCAGAATAGATGGATTTACAGCTGGTGTTAAATCAAAATCAAGACATCACATTGGGATTCATTGGGAACGAAGGAGAGCAAATATGCAAAAACAGCAAATCAAGATGGAGGTTAAGTTGTGAATATATTAAGAGGAAGACAGATTCTTAATTCCAGATTTAGCTTAATCTCTGCTTTTTCCATAAAGTGAAAATGTAATTTGGTTCATTTTTGGGAGGGTGGGGGGGGAGAAGAATAAATGTGGGAATATTTGAACCCCTTCCCCCACTCCCAATGTTTCCATTACTCAGAGATTAGGCTAAATAATTATAGAATTACAAGCTGTCCCTTTTTCTCAGTGCATTCAGAAATTCAGCTCATAACTTGCATTCTCTAACACATCTCAAGGAACACTAGATAAAATGGAAAACTGACTGAGTAAATTAGATAGAAAAGAGTTGATATGGGATGAGTGAAAATGTATAGGTTGATTTTCAAGATACAAAATAATATAAAATATATTTGCCCTCACATCAAACTTTTTGGAGTAAGTCATTATTATTCCTGCTGTTCCAGACACAAAGTAAAATAATAGGTCACAATAATTGAAGTAAATGTTCGCATTTTCACTATCTTCAGAGAACCAGTTGTGCCCACTTATCCTATCACTTTTAAAATGACAAAAAGCCATTTAAGGCTTTCTCTTATATGTTTCTTATATGGTTCTCAACCTTGGCAGACTTAAAGATGGGTGGATTTCAACTCCCAGAATTCCGTAGCTAGTATGGGCTGGTAGTGGAATTCTGGGAGTTGAAGTCCACCCAATTTTCAAGTTGTGTCAAGATTGAGAAATAGTGATTTAGTCCTTGCCACATCCCAACTCTTCATCCCTTGCTTGTTCTCTTTTAGGCAATTAGTTCATCAATTTAAAACCGCCGCCTCCATTTTAGAAGGAGGGAAAGTCCCACTTTTGACTGGAATTAGCATGGAGTGATATTTTGGAGTGCCTAAATGCTTTTTCCTATTGAAGCAACAACATGTTTTTTTTGTTTGTTTTTTTGGTGGTAAAAACACAGAGGAGAAATTCCCACCTCCTCTTTTATCCAGTTTGTCCATAATGCTAGAAGTAGTTGTATGATGTGGCAATCAGTTCTACTTGCTCTTAAGTAAAATGCCATCCATCATCTCTATTTTCCTGAACAGAGAAAATTATATTCCCGATAACCAACGTCCGGAACAACCGTAAACCTGGATGACCTTAATTTATGGAGAAGCTCAATTGTGGTTTACTTGAAGAATGAGTCAGCAACTTCAGGATTTGAAACACTACTAATCAAGCTGAAAGCAAGACGCAGAGAAACCCACCAAGTTAATCAGCATTCTTTTGCAGTGGGAATCCTTTCCTGGAATTTTTTTTTAGCCAAATTGACTTTTAATCTTCATTTTCCACATTGCTGGTAAAATAGACATCCTGGGCTGGAGGCCTTCTTTGGAGGTAACCAGGATTTTATTCCCTGTGCAATGTTCTTAAACAGAGCCAAGTCGTGGCTCCCTAGACTGTCCTGGTGGAGAGGAAAGCAGGAGGAGCATCTGAAGGAAAAACCAGAGGTTTCAGTGAAATGCACGGGGCCTCCCAAGGCAAGATGGTGGAGTGGCCGCCGGCTTTTGGAAATTATTGGATGGGGCCAAGGCTCAGCGACTGGAGGGCACTCGCTGTTTGCTGGGATACCTCAACATGTTGCTCCTCACAAGCCATCGGTGGAGTCTCCAGAACATTTCCAGGTTTGCTTCAACTTCACCCGACACCTCTTTGATCTGTGTGTGGTGACTCTGCTCTGTGCATCCTCCCCGGCTTTCCGGTTGGTTATGGATATCCTGGGATTTGGAGGACCTCTGAAGGTTTGGCTCCACGGCTTGGCCTGTTTCTTGGTCAGCGCCTATGGGATGTACTTGGTTCTTTGGTTGGTCCAAGAGTATCTGTTGCAATTTGCCTGTCTCTATGGGTTTTTACAGACCTTGGTTTTGTGGGTCAGCATCCGTGCTGGATCGTCAGAGTCTCCAGAGGACAAACAAGCTGACGGACTCGATACAGATAGAGAAGGGGAGCAGTCTGCGGCCAATGGATGTAAGCAAGAATCGCCACTATGAGGAGGAAGATTGTGTGGACAATCTTGGGATTGAAGCCCAAGAGATTGACTGAAGTGGGCCCTGGAGGGTCAACAGGAGAAACTTTTATCTTGTATTTAGGATGGCTGGACAGAAATTGGGAGAAGATAAAGGTAATGAGGAGAAACAGTATTCCTTAAAACGAGTAATGACTCAAAAATAAGCACTACATCCGTAGAACTTTCCCATAGAAATTGTTTTAAATTCCAGTTCTCGGTGGCAGCAAGGAAAGAAACTTAACGGATGGGATGTGTAATCCATCCAGGATTATCATCACCTAGTGGGGCTTAGCAAAAATCACAGAAGAGGTGTGAGATTCATCTAACTTAAAGTCATAAACTAATCTGAGCCTGGTTTGGGAGTTATGGCTAGGTCTAGAGGATTCTGGGAACTATAGTTTTTGAGGGGAAGGGGAGACAAATTATGAAATCCCTTTTTGGGCTTCTTGATGGGAGTAATCTTTACCTCTGGTTTGAGCCTGTAGTGCCCAGGTAAAATATATTTTCAGAAGAAAGCAAATAACATCCAAAATATAGCCAATTCTTGCATATTTATAAGGGCCTACGATTTTTCCCTGCTTTGGCATCTTATTGCTTTCCGGGTGACAGTGACCTGGTGAAGACCATCAAGAACAGGCAGCTGAAAATAAAGAGTGCATGTTCCTAAAGTTATGGTCTAGCCCAGGGAGGTCTTCAAACATGGTAACGTTAAGACTTGTGGACTTCAACTCCCAGAATTCCATGGTTGGCTGAGGAATTCTGGGAGTTGGTTCACAAGTCTTAATGTTGCCCAGTTTGGAGACATCCCTGGGCTAGCCAATAAGCACAAAAAGTTGTCTTTTAAAATAGCTTGGATGGACTAAAAATAATGGCTCATTTGAAAGCCTAGAGAAGAGTCAGTAGTTGGATTTTCTGGGGATAAAAATCCAATGTATCCAAGAATCTACCTTCTTCTGCCAGAAATGGGGAGTAGAGATCTACCTTCCAGAGGATTGAGAAGTAGACATCTGAAAGGCAGGTGGCTTTAGTGCAATCGGCAAGAAGGGTAGAAGTTCCACAGGGGTCCTAATCTGTGGGTGACAGGGAATCCAGGAAGATTAAATATCTAGGGGGACCCCTTTGCGGAAAACCAGCAGAAATAGAAACCCTGAATTCATCCCTGAGCTGGACCTATTGCTGCTTTTTATGTGGGCCAAGTTGGCCATCCTCAGCTAATTCTAATAGAATTGTTGACGGGTGGGGACAGACGTTTGAAATAACACTTCGATTCTTCCACCCCATTCCTCAGGGAGAAGCAGTTCTGAGCCTACAGTTTCAATATCCCCAATTTGCCCGGGGCTCCCCTTTCACCAGCAACCAGATTTTTTTTACCCAGTTTTGAGAAACTGTGGCTCTTCTCCTCATTTTCTTGACTCCTTTCTCATTCTTTGGCAATATTTAGATCACCGAACCAGGGTCCACACACCCCCTTATGGAAAAGAGCTGTTCTGAGCCAAAGACTCCAGTGGCTTGGTTTTATATTTTCCATGTGGACATACAGAATCGGTGATTCACGTGTATTTCCCTTTCCGCGGTCTCACTGAGCATACAGAACGGTGAATGGCAGCTGTCTCCAGGATAACACAGGTCCATCACTGATATGTTTTTGTAATGTGATTTGTTTTTAATTTCTTGAATTGCCTAAGCAAGTCACTCCCGCATAGGTCATCAACTATCATCAACTATCATGCACAGGTTGTCCTTAGAAGCAGGACGAATAGAAAGTAGATGTTGGACAGCACAGGAGGTAGAAGCCGACAGAGAAGTTAGGGGGCTGGTAGGAAAATCTAAATATAGGGTTGTTGCTGGGTTGTTGTTTTTTTTGAGGAAGAATGGTGAGGAAGCTGATTCTGGTAAGACGTGTAGATTCCTAATTGCAGAAGTTAAGGTTGGCATGTTTCACTTTCTTTGAAATGTTCTGCCACAGAAAACCCTCCTAGATATTTATGACTGTAATCTCCATGGGATCTGAAGTCCAAAAGGAATCCAGATGGAGGGCATTAGGTCCACTGCTCTTGATCCAGATTCTAGCACAAAGTCCATGCCGTCGTCTAAAACTGGAGTCTTCCAAACTTGGCAACTGTAACGACTTGTGAACTTCAACTCCCAGAATTCTCCAGCCAACATGACTGGCTGAGGACTTCCGGGAATTGGAAGTCCACAAGTCTTAAAAGTTCCCAAGTTTGGCAACTCTTGACCTAGAACAAGGATATGCAATCTGTGGGCTGCCAGGTGATGATAAACTACAATTCTCAGCTTTTTCCAGCATGGCTTAAATTACCTGGCAAGGGTGGGGGTTATCCAGTTTCAACATTTCTCTCCTATCAGCAAACCATCCCATGAGAAGTTTCAGCTTTTGGCCTACTGCAAATCCCTTTTATGATACATGATGTGTCACTTCCACAGGCGCAGATGCTATGAAGTTGTGACTCATTGATCTTATCCTTTAAGCAATGCTCATACATTCGTTTTCCTAGAGGCATCTACCCTCACTTCCTTCTGCCAATGGAATCCAGCCTTTCTCAGTGTAGCCCTTCTATTGTCCTATTCAACATTCCTGGAGGTCATCAGCTGGGGAAACCTGGGGGATATTATGATATTTCAAATGCAGTGATGCCCCATACAGTGTGCGTGGCGGCTGACAGAATGCCATTTCCAAACTAAATTTGGCACGCAGGAGCTGGGAGAGGGAAGAAGGCCTCATGACACGTCAGCGAACCTTGGGAAAAGCGATGTTAGCAAACCCTCTTTCCAGGCTGTGGGGCTTTGGCAGCTGACTGCTCCCATGGGTTGCCAGAACAGTGGTATCCGTAGCGCCGCTGGTGCCTTGCCTTTAGATGACTCATTTTTTATTTTTATTTTTTTAAAATCCCTTTTGCAATACTGTGCAATACAAAAGAGCCTTTCTACTTCTCCCTCTTTTCTTTTTCTCCACAATGCACATCTGGAGTGCAGGGCAGCCACTCAACCAGCACATCGTCGCTCCTTTCCCAAATAGCAAAACTCTGACTGAAGTTTGGGTGGAGCTTGTAGCTTCAATGAAGACTAGAGGGGCTTTTACAACTCTAGGGCAAAATCACCAGCATCTTCCTTCCTCTTCTCCTGAGTGCAGAGATTTGTTCTCCCAGCCCCAGCCAAGCCCCCTCCCAAATTAGAGAACTACAAATTCCATCAACTCCCATTCATGTGCTGATGGCTGGAATGAGGTAGTCTAGTCCAGGGGCCTCCAAACTTGGTAACTTTAAGACTTGTGAACCTCAACTTCCAGAATTCCTCTATGCTATGTTGACTGAGGGATTTTGGGAGTTAAAGTCCACAGGTTTTAAAGTTGCCATCTTTGGAGACCCCTGGTCTAGTCCAAAGACTAGAAGGAAGGAAGAGAATTAATCAAGATGTATCTTAAGAGCTCAGTGGCTTTTAGTAATCTCTTTTTTTTTTTTAGTAACCTCTTTCCCTTTGGCTGGGAAAAAAAAACCCCAGCCCCCACCCCAAAAAAAAAATTTAAAAGAAGAAAGCAGCCCAAGACCGTCTCTTCTTGAGAGGCATTTGAAATTTGAGATTTGTACTTTTCTTCCCCTCAAGCAGCAGAATTAATTCCTCCCCCCAAAAAAACCCTTAAAAAGAAACTGGAACTTGTTTTTTCCTGCCTTTCTGATTCTCTCTTACATGTGTCCTGACTTCACACCCGTAGAAGGAAATTACAAGATTATTTTCTATCTTGATTATTCTCTCTGTACATAGATTATTTTTTTTTAAAAAAAACCCTTTCTTTATAGGCTTTAGAAGTATTGACATGGGAAAACTATGACATCCTCATTCTTTGCCAAACTCCCAAGTACTTTTTTTTTTTAATTTATATAAGTAACACCTCCAAAACTGCATGTGTTGAAGGTGTTATGAATTTACTGTGACATGCCAGGCATTTAGCCAATAGGTACTGTGACGTTCACACCAAAACATGCCATTTTACCAGATCTCTTGTACAGTATTGTTACGTTCCCCATTGGTGGGCTAGTAGGATTATACACATATACAGTCCTGGATCATTTATTAGGAAAACTGTGAAAAAGCATTTGCCAATTGTGGATGTTCAAAAGGAGGAAATAACACGTGATAAAAAATGGTTTTTCCCTTTCCTTCAATTGTGCCACCTCTTTACACACTGAGAGCTGAACCACAATATACCTCTTCCTGGTTGCTAATGTTATTTTGCACCAGTCTAGGCATTCTCTATAGCCTTTTTGAGGGAGAACATTACTGTCTATGGGGTATTGGACAAATGGCTCTTTTGGAAGAAATGTTTGACAAATAGGGGAAAAAATTGCATGGGATAAGGATATATGGTTGAGAGAGGTACATGAACTAACCTGCATATGTTCCAAGCTCTGTTTGTCATTAAATGCTACTGTTCTGGTTATTTTTCCAGTATGTTCAAATATATATGTATATTTCAATAAAAGGAAAATTTCAATGAGCACAGTAGCTTATATCTAATTAGAGCCAGACGAATTGATTATATCTACCGTATTTACAGCCAGATGAACTTCGTGCAGCTAGTCCTCATGATCGTTTTGAAAAAGGCTTTGGCACACGGCCAGCTTAAACCGTTATTCCAACATGTCTGAATAGGAGTTCCAGCAGCCAGGATCTTTGATATACCATGGACGGTTGCAGGAACTGGGGTTGGCTAGTCTAGTGAAGAGAAGGACCAGGGAGGACATGATAGCAGTCTTCCAATATCTGAGGGGCTGCCACAGAGAGGAAGGGCTCAAGCTATTTTCTAAAGCACCTGAAGGCCAGACAAGGAATAATGGATGGAAACTGAATAAGGAGAGATTTAACCTGGAAATAAGGAGAAACTTTCTGACAGTGAGAACAATCAACCAATGGAACAGCTTTGCCCTCAGAAGTTGTGGGAGCTTCATCACTGGAAGCTTTCAAGAAGGGACCGGACAGCCATTTGTCAGAAATGGTGTATGGTCTCCTGCTTGGGCAGGGGTTGGACTAGATGACCTACAAGGTCCCTTCCAATTCTGTTAATCTGTTTGTCCTTTTCTGTGACATTTAAAGAAATACTTAAAATGTTTAAATGCTTCTTTTGAGATGATTGAAGAATTGGAGAAATGCAGTGGAGAGGGCTAAGCTGTTATCTGTACATTCCTCTGAGATGGGCGGATTAATCGCCTCATGCTGGAATTTGCAAATACCGCCTTTCTTCAAATGTCGTCTCCTTGACCCCTGCCTCAAATCAGTTTTCCTGGGTCCAAATGTGTTTCAGACCTCGACATTATACAATTAGTCCTTGACTTACGACCACAATTGAGTCCAAAATTTCTGTTGCTAAGTGAGACATTTGTTCAGTGAGTTTTGCCCCATTTTACGTCCTTTCCTGCCACAGTTGTTAAGTGAATCACTGCATTGGTTAAGTGAGTAACAAGGTTGTTAAGGGAATCTGGCTTCCCCATTGACTTTGCTTGTCAGAAGGTCGCAAAAGCGGATCATCTCACCCCAGGGCACTGCAATGGTCACAAATATGAGTCAGTTGCCAAGCATCTAAATTTTGATCACGTGACCATTGAGGATGCTGTAACAGTTGTAAGTGCGAAAAACAGTCCTAAGTCACTTTATTCAGCCCCATTGTAACTTTGAACGATCAGTAAGTCAAGGACTACCCTGTTTCTCCAACAATACGGCCTCCCCCAATAGGAAGTCTCAGCATGTTTTATAGGCATGAAATGAAATTAAGCCCCCCCCCCCCAAAAAAATTAAGGCCTATATTAAAACATGCGAAATGGGGGGAATGGTGGGGGGGCTTGCCGTAAGGAAGTACTTTTGTTGCACACCCGGATATGGTGCTGCCTGCGTTGACCCCGATACGAAGTGCCCCACCAACGCCGAGGTGAACATCCAAGCCGTCGCCGCCCGCCCGTCCAAAGATGCAAGGGGGGAATTAAGTCACCCCCCGAAAAGACGGCCTAGCCATTTTTTTGGGGCTCAAAAAAAAAAAAAAAGACCCGCCCTTATTATATGAGAAACACGGTACGTGTCGTTTCACGGGCATGCTTTGTTTTTTAAATAAGGAAGAGCAAGTGTTTTCTCGTTAGAAAATACATTTTATTTAAAACTACAATCAATTGCTTCTCCAAATAGATGAGGCAAGTTATCTTCAAGGGGTGATTCATTCCTGCTGAGCTGGATTTGAAGCTGATGGGAGAAAAAGAACAATAATAAAGAAAAATAAAAAGACGTCAGGATGGTGATGTGGAGAACTGAAAAGAGTTTTTAAGTGATAGAGACATCGCGGTGTGTCTGTGTGTGTGTGTGAGAGAGAGAGAGAGAGAGAGAAGGAGGGAGGGAGAGAGAGAGAGAGACTGTGTGTCAGTTTGGCCTAGTGGTTAAGGCACCAGGCTACATATTCATTATACTTTATACTTTTTATCTGTCACATTTGCAATTTAATCGCATATTCTTATTTCATTATTCCAAAAGTTCCATCTTAATTCTAATAATTCAAAAGATTTCCCCTTTAATGACTAATTTGAATGTACCACCCCTTTATCTTATACATCATTTAGTTAATAAATTATGAAGATATGACAACTATTTAAAATAAAAAGAAATAAGTTAAGAAAGGAATAGAAAATAAATAAAACAAATTTGAGGAATATAAGAATTTTTGAGAAAATTTACAGAAAATATGAAATGTAATGATATGATATGAAATCAAATGTGAAAGATGAATATGTAACCAAGGTCATGTTTGTATGGAAATGTGAAAACCTGGAACCATGCTGTTCACTACAAGAGATGTTTTTGAAATATAAAAAATAAAAAACTGTTTACGCAAAAAAAAAAAGGCACCAGGCTACAAAGCGGAAAATCGTGAGTTCTAGTCCCGCCGTAGCCATGAAAGCCAGCTGGGTGACCTTGGGCAAGTCACCCAGTCCATCTCACCTCACAGGGTTGTTATTGTGGGGAAAATAACAACCCCGTAGAGGAAGGGTTGGGAGCATGTAGGAAATTTTCACCACCTTGGGTTATTTGTAAAAATAATAAAGGAGCGATATAAATGAGTAAAATAAAATAAATAGTCAAAATGGCAACTGGCACTGCATGATCAGGAGCAGGGTTTCAAGCCTTGATTTGTTTGTTTATTTTTAATCCTGCCTTTATTTTTTTTATAAATAATTCAAGGTGGCAAACCTATCTTACGCTCCTTCCTCCTTGTATTTTCCTCATAGCAAAAAAACCTTGTGAGGTGGGTTGCCCCCATATCTCTAGAATTGTCAAGCTTGGAGACACTGGGTTTGCTCAGATGTTTATTTTTCCTCTTTCTTCCTTTTATATTCACTACCCTTGTTTCTATCAGCACCTTGGCAGAGCGTTCGATGCCCTTGGATTACAAAATTGACTGTAGATACAATACAATTGGAAGTTTGGTGGGTTATACAGATCGATTATGAAGAAGCCACAATTAACAAGAATGCCAGCACAGGCGTGAAGAGGCACAAAGCTGGCTAGTTTAAGGGGAGGGAGACCTGAAAGTAAACATTCACATGTGCAGAAGATAGGGTACAAGAATAAAAGAATAGGCCTTTTGTCTCTGGTTAATGTGTATACAGATAGTCATCCACTTATGACCATGACTCCAGAATTACGATCAGAAGTCGTGTTGCTTGTTAAACCGTGTGAGTGAATCCAACTTTACAACATTTTGTGTGACGGTTGTTAATGCCATGGTCATGAAGCAAAATCATTATAGCCCATGGGTGGATTTATTTACGGTAGTTTTTGCCGGAAATCAGAAGTAAATGCCAGAAAGCTGCAAAAAAATGTCAAAAAATCAGGTGGCTACATAAATTTGAATAATAAAATAAAAAAATGGTTCTTCCTTCTTTTATTCCTTGTGCCACATTTCAGTCCCTTTCCCAGGGACCTGTTTCTCCTAGTTTTATGTCTACAGTGTGGAAGAAAATGCTTACTTCATCATGTAAGTGTGCAAACCATGACTGAGGTAAGTAAATCTACCGTATTAGAAACCATGGCTTGTTTCACCACGCTGGGGCTATGCCATTCAAACTAGGTCAACGTGCGTAAAGCATTTTAGAACCCCAAGTTCAGAATTGTGTACATTCTGCAAATAGAACCAAATATAGAAATATAGTCAACTCATATTCAGTATCTAGAAACATCTTTAGAAATACATTCACTTATACAGGTAGTCCTCGGCTTATAGCAGTTCATTTAGTGACTGCTCGAAGTTACAATGGCAATGAAAAAAAGTGACTAATGACCGTTTTTCACTCCTATGACCATTGCAACATCATGGTCATGTGGTCAAAAATTTGGATGCTTGGTAATTAGTTGGTATTTATGACAGTTGCAGTGTCCCGGGATCATGTGCAGGGGCGGGCTGCTGGAGGTTCACGGGTTCGGGAGAGCCCCTAGCTAAGATTCTGTGCAGTTCAGAGAACCCCCAAATCCTCTCCCCTCCCAGATGTCCCCACGTGGCTCATTTTGGATGCAGGTAAGAGCAGGGCGTACACAGAGGCTCAGGGAGGGCGATGAATGGGCCTCCCAGAAGTTCGGGAAGGCTAGAAATGGGCCCATTTCCGGCCTCTGGAGCCCAGGAAGGCTGTTTTCATCCTCCCGGAGAATCGAAGAAAGCCGCTGGAGCTTGGGGAGGACAAAAAAGCCTCACCCCCCAGCCGTGATGCAGGAGGCTGACTAGGCCACGCCCACCATTGCCACGTCCACCCAGCAACCAGGCAGAGACCCCTTTGCTAAAATTCTTGAAGCTCAACCCTGGTCATCTGATTTTCAAGCCCGAAATTGACATAAGTGTAGCCATTTTAGTTAGGATTAGTATCAGGGGTGGGATTCTACCAGTTTGCACCTATTCGCCAGAACCGGTTGTTAACTTTCTAAGCAGTTCGGAGAACCGGTTGTTTGAAGAAATTACTGGCCTAATCCTGTAAGGAAGGCAGGAAGGAAACATTCTGGTGTTGCTTACAGAAACTGCCTCTCTGTTAACCCTTATTACATTCTTGGCAGGACTAGACTTCCTGTCTCAGCAACTTCTCTGGAGTGTTTTTCCCCTCCTTTGCTGGTACTTTGCTTGTGTGGAGTGACCATTCAAAGTTACAATGGCACTGAAAAAAGTGACCATTTTTCACACTTATAACTGTTGCAGCATCCCCACAGTCATGAGAGGCCAGGCGAGAAGATGCGTGCCTCGATGTGAGTGATATTGAGTTGGCCACGCCCAGCCAATAACATGACCACCAAGCCACACTCACCAACTTAGCCATGCCCACAGAACCGGTTGTTAAAAAATTTGAATCCCACCCCTGCTTAGTATATATTCTGTTTCTTGCTTTCTCTGTGGCAGTCATGGGGGGAAGGGTTTCGGGCTCGCCACATTCCTAAGTGGGGAGGAGTGGAGATAAAGAGTGTTTTGGCTAGGTGATTCTTCTTCCCGTGGGAAAAAGCAAAAATGACCTGTCCGTGCTTAGGCCCCTTGAGGGGGAGATTTATGACATCAAGCAACTTCTATCGGAGAATGTGACTTTGGGGGGTTGTTTCTAACTTGTAATATTGTGGGGTAATTCCGGGTTGTGTCAGATCTGGAATTACCATGGGCTTTGCCAATTTGATGCTTTCCTAAATAAAATAATTTGTTTTGGAAGATGGACTTTCGGTTTTTCTTTTAAAATGGATTTCATCACTGATTTCAACCTGGTGGTGATTCCCTTTTGTGATCTGACAAGCAAAGTCAATGGAGAAGCCATATTCCCTTAACCAACCTTGTTACTAAGTTAACAACTTCAGTGATTCACTTAACCGCTGTGGTAAGAAAGGTCGTAAAATAGGACAAAATTCCCTTAACCAATGCCTTAACCACAGGACTTTTGGGCTCAATTGTGGTCGTAGCTCAAGGACTACCTGTATAATATGCAAATGTACAGTTTTTGCATGGTTTGCTTAATTATTTCCGATAAAGAAGAGAATGGCCACTAATCACTTTCTCCCAACTAGTTTTTGAGATCTTGCCAATCTCTGCTAGGCATGCTCAGGACCCGGCTTTGCGGTCTTAAGGGCTAGAAACCTGCTTTTAAAACAAACCAGGCTATAAGAACTGGCAAATTTCTTAGGCTTCCACAGTTTGCCAGTCAACACCAAGAAGGTTCACTTTGCTTGTGCCTCTCCTGTGCATTGCATCTATTCTAGAGCAGCCTTTTTTCAATCCTTTGAGGATTCACGTGTTTGCCAGAAAATGGCTTTTCTTGCTGCAGGACTATTGAAAAGGGTGCTTTATTTTCTTGTGTCGTCATCTTTAATTCTCTCTTTTTAAAAAAAAAAAAAAAATATTATCCAGGACTATAGGCTCTGAAAGTTGGGAGTGGCTGGAGCCAGACATAAATTTTCCTATTTCTCTGTCTGGGATCTCATCAATCTTCATTCATTCAGACAAATACAGTCTTTTGCGTGTGTACAGTTCACTGTGCTTCTTCCCCTCCCAAAGGTACAGGATGTATCACTGGGCTCAAATACAATATGCAATCTTGTCCTGGGGAGTTTTCTAATATGTGCAAAGACTTAATGTGAGATTAATTGTACATGAAAATATGATGCTAAACAGAGGGTTCACCTTACTCCCATCACATACCGTATTTTTCTCTTTGTGCCAGTGCCTTTCTCTCTCATCTCCTCACCTTTTTATCATTCTCCCTATCCCTCATCTTGCTTTCTGCTCCATCTGCCTTCTCTCTCTCTCTCTCTCTCTCTCTCTCTCTCTCTCTCTCTCTCTCTCTCTCACTCACTCACTCACTCACTCATTCACTCACCAGTCATCTATCTCTTCCCTATCCCCTTTTGCTGGAATAATTTGTAAACATTTTTTTAAAATTAACTAAATGCAAAAATGAAAATATGCAAAATGATCAAACAAGGTGAAAGAAAGAAAGAAAACCTCAAGCTGCATAAAATCAAGCTGAGAGCGGAAGAAAGGATACTTGTGGTAAATTTGCAAGATAAAGCCACAAATCAGATGGATAGTAGAATGGGTCCTTGGTGCTCTCTTGAGCTTGGTAAAATCAGTGGTGGATCATCAGTGGTGATGATCATCAGTGGTGATGATCTTACCTAGTTTGGGTAATTAAACATCTGCATGAAGATCAGTGAACACAAAGGATTCCTCATTTCAACCCTGAGCTACAAATTGGATAGTAGTGTGTGGTATAGAGTAGATTAATCTTACCAAAGAGGTCAGGTTTCCTGGAATTCACAGGCATCTAAGACAAAGGACAGAAAGAAATGGTTACTACAGTATTACACGGAAGCCTTCCTTCCTTCCTTCCTTCCTTCCTTCCTTCCTTCCTTCCTTCCTTCCTTCCTTCCTTCCTTCCTTCCTCCCTCCCTCCCTCCCTCCCTCCCTCCCTCCCTGATAGTTGTGATTCTAAACTTTGGAATCCAGAAGTGTATTTGGAGTAATGAAGTTAAAAAAATTGTCACAAGAGATCAAAACTGTCCATAGTATGCCAAGCTTTTACATATGTATCTCGTTACACACCATGAGTAACTCCTCTTTAACAAATGATAACTACTTCTGGGATTTAGTCTTTGGGGCCAAAGGATGGAATTTAAGGTGGTGCTAAACCATCTGTGCAGAATTGGAGGAAAGCATTATGGCTTCAGATGTGGAAAATATCTTCATGGTAAAAAATGAACAACTGCCCTTACTGTATTACATGAGATCAAAAATACGTTTTCAATGCATTGTAAGATTCCTTGTTGTTTTTGGCACAACCATGAGGAGTTGGGGTTATTGTTTTCAGAAGGAGTCAAAGCCATCATCAACACCTGGATCCAGAGGTGGTATTCAGGAGGTCCTGACCAGTTCTGGAGAACCGGTAGTGGATATTTTGAGTAGTTCGGAGAACTGGCAAATACCACCTCTGACTGGCCCCACCCCCATCTATTCTCTGCCTCCCGAGTCCCAGCTGATTGGCTGGGTCTGCTTTTGTTGCCCTGCCCAGGAGAACGGAACTGGAAACCAGGTTAGTGGGGTGGGGAGGGAATGAGGATTTTACAGTATCCTTCCCCTGCCAAGCCATGCCCACAGAACTGGTAGTAAAAAAAACTGAATCCCATCACTGTGGCTGGATCTTTTTAGCATCCCGACCAGGCCAGTCACAGATGGGAACCTTTGAACACCTTATATCTTCTGCCTACCCTTTACACATCGTGCTGAATCTACCATTTTAATTCCCCTGAATACGTCCAAGGTAACACGATTTGGATTATTGTGGGCCCTCAAAATGGTGCTCTTGTTCTATTAGGGAAGACCCCCTGAAATTAGCCAATTTGGGAAGTGGTCCGAGAACAGGGGTGTCAAACTCAAGGCCCACAGGCTGTATCCGGCCCTCAGGGTGCTTAAATTTGGCCCACAGGTCCAGCCTGGAAATAGCAAAGGACTGGCCCACGGTGCCTCTGGCAGCCAAAATCTGGCCTGGGTGGCGTGTGTGGCCCCCCTGTGCCCCGTTTTCAGCCTGGATGGCCTCCTGCAGCACCGATGGCCAAAATGGAGCGCAGGGGCCCCCTGCATCCTGTTTTGGCTGGCAGGTTGCTTCAGGAGGCTTCCGTCCCATCTCTCTCTCTCTCTCTCTCTCTCTCTCTCTCTCTCTCTCTCTCTCTCTCTCTCTCTCTCTCTCCTTCTCTTTCTCTCTCTCTCTCTCTCTCCCTCTCTTTCTCTCTCTCTCTCTCTCTCTATCTCCTCCCCCTCTCTCCTCTCTCTCTCTCTCTCCCAACCCTTCCTGGCCAGCCCGCGGAGAAGTACAATGCTGATCTGGCCCTCCAGATCAGTTTGATACTCCTGTCCTAGAAGATCAGTTAGATTAACTTAGAAAAGGACGACACAATCATCATTGTTGGAAAGAGGGAAAGCACTTGCCCTGAGAACATGAAATGATTGTCTTCCAGCACATGCAAGTACTTCTAATGATGGGGAAGCGGGTACACATCTTAAAATCTTGAAATGGGACTCTTGCAAAATGGCTGCCTTGGTGGATACAATATAGCCAGTAAGTAACAAATCAGACATTTAATCGAAATCCTCTAACTCCCCCAAGATGCTAAGCTTGAGAAATTCTTCTCAAAGAGTCAGAAGAAGCGAAGCACAGCCAGGTCGACAATAAGTGATGGGATACAAAGAAAAGAAATAGCAGGATGTCTACGCTGTCGAGCAGGGGTTGGGCTAGAAGATCTTGAAGGCTGACACAAGGTCTCTTCCAACTCTATTGTTTTATATTCTATGCTTCCTTAGGTCCCATCTTATTTTTCTCTCTTTCACATGGAAGTCTCGGCTTCAGTTCCCTCTCCATTGTAGACTTTTTGTAGGATCTATGTGAGTCCTACCATCACTATTGTGAATGAAGATAATGCTAGAGATTGGCACCGGTCCCTATGTGACACTTTCTTTCCTGCAAGTGCCAGGACTGGTTCCACTGGTTGCAACTGGAATTGATCAGACAGCTTGTTGCCCAAGACTAGCATCATAGGCTGAAGGAGAGGGACTGGCCAAAAGCCACCCAGCCAGCTTTCATGACTAAGATAGAACTAGAATTCTCAATCTCCTGGTTTCTAGCCTGATATTTTAACCGGCTAGACCAGGGGTCGGCAACCTCAAACACTCAAAGAGCCACAAAGGTCCTAACCGGAAGCCCCCATTCAATTCTGAAGCCAACTGGAAGTCCGGTTCCCCTACCATAGAGTCTCCTCCTAGCGCGCCATCTTTTTTCCTCTACTTGCCCTACCTGAAAGCCCTATCAATTGTGGAGCCGACCGGCAACAGGGAGCCACAGCAGAGGGATGAAAGAGCCACATGTGGCTCCAGAGCCACGGAGTGCTGATCCCTGGTCTAGACCAAACTCACTCTCCTTAAGTTGAACTTTTATTTTCATTAAATTGATGCCAAGTCAGGGAACCTTCTGGGAGTCAAAGGAATTGTGTTACCGTGTTGCCGTCTGCCAGGATACAGTGCTAATGCTTGCAGTGGACAAGCTGCTAGTCCATAGAGAGGCTCTTATCTACCTTGAGCTCTGGGTATAAGGAGGAATTCGTTCATATCAAGGCAGGAAGCTTTGTTCCAGAAATCAGCGAGGCAGTGTTCTTCCGGATGGAGGATCCGGGCTGGAGAGAGAAGGAAAAAGCAATTCAAGATCAAGAAGGAATCTGGATTGGGAAATCTATTTTCTCAGCAAAAATGAGAATTGTGGTGAATATCTCTGGTTGGAAGTACATCACGAGGCTGGAGAGGGCTGCCCTGCCTTAATTCTTAAGAGAAAAAATATATACTGGATTTAGGGATCAGAGCAAAAGGATCTTACTTACAGTAGAAAAGGATCCTTTGATAATCTTGATCTGTCTCCTGGACAATGATGGTGTTGGGACACTTGGCGGAGAACAATTCTGTCCTCATGTGAGGCCGGCCTGTTGCAGGAAATCCAGAGGTTAAAAAAAGAGAAAGAGAAAGAAGGTGGTCATACATATTCAGGGAGAACAACACTGCACATCGAAGCACTTGACTTGTGTGCCTTCAGTAGATGAGTGAGGGAATCGCCCCTCTCAATGTTTTTTTCATATAAAAACACATCCCTGCAGGTAGAAAGCTAGTCTTATCAGGGGACTGGAGACTAAAACATATGAAGAATGGTCACAGGAACTGGGCCTGGCTAGTCTAGTAAAGAAACGGACCAGGGGAGACATGGTAGCAGTCTTCCAATATTTGAGGGGCTGCCACAGAGAGGAAGGGGTCAAGCTGTTTTCTAAAGCACCCGAAGGCCAGACAAGGAATAATGGATGGAAACTGAACAAGGAGAGATTCAACCTGGAAATAAGGAGAAACTTTCTGACAGGGAGACCAATCAACCAATGGAACAGCTTGCCCTAAGAAGTTGTGGGAGTGCCATCACTTGAGACCTTCAACAAGAGATTGGGCTCCCATCTGTCAGAAATGGTGTAGGATCTCCTGCTTGGGCCGGGGGTTGGACTAGATGACCTACAAGGTCCCTTCCAACTCTGATTATCTGAAAAAAGGGCATGCTCTTATGATCTATGGAATTCACATATAAACAGTATCAACTACCGAAGGAGAATCTATAAGGAAATGCAGAGATGAATTCAAGTATGCATTAATATCCAGAAGCTCAAATCCAGTTCGTTGTTTAACAAAGCTGATGGAGAAAACAGAAGAATACAGTTCAGGTCGTCCTCGACTTAACAACAGTTCATTTAGTGACTGACTGAAGTTACAACAGCACTGAAAAAAAGTGACTTATGACCGCAATTCACACTTACGACCGTTGCTGCATCCCCATGGTCACGTGATCAAAATTCATATGCTTGGCAAATGACTCGTATTTATGACGGTTGCAGTGTGCAGAGATTATGTGATCCTCTTTTGTGACCTTCTGGCAAGCAAAGTCAATGGCTTAACAACTGTGTCAAAGCTTAACAACTTAAGCTGTTACTAACTTAACATCTAGAGCGATTCATTTAACAACTGGGGCACGAAGGTCGTAAAATGCGTCAAAACTCACTGAACAATTGTCTCACTTAGCAGCAGTCATTTTTGGGGTCAATTGTGGTCGTAAGTCGAGGACTACCTTGTACATAAATCTGACGTGTGTAAAATGATTTATTTGGGAAAATGTTTGGATTAAAAAATTGCAATAGTGATAAAGTCAAAAAAGGGAATATTATTCATATTTTAATACAGAAAATTTTGAAAATGGAGAGAAGATGAAACGAGATTTTTTTTCCTTCTGGGTATAATGGAGAAAGACCTGGAGAAAAAAAATAGAAATTTGTTACTATATATGTTGACAGCAGCAAGACGCACAAAATGGAAGGACACTTTGATTCCTAACATGGACGAACGGTTGATGAAGTTGATGAAGTTGGCTAAAACGGCAAAATTGACTATTTTGATTAAAAAAAAGAATATAAGTACTTTTATTTCCACATGGAGTTTCTGGACTTTGTGCTTGAAGTGGGAAACTTTGATTTTGGCTTTTACTGATTAGATCGATAGATCTTTACAGAAATGGCTGGTTCATATTATTATGAAAAAGCAAAAAGTCGTGATTTGATATTAATGCCTTATTTTACTGCAACAGAGTCGGAAGTCAATATTTCTTTTTCTTTTTTTCTTATCTTCCCTCACTTCTCTTTCCCCCTCTTTCTCCCCAGTGCTTTCTTATTTACTTTCATATTTTGTATCTTATTTTATTTTATAATCCAATAAAAATGTTAAACTTTAAAAAAAAACTGCAACAGCTGTGAGCAAGTAGTATTATACCTTTTTACTCTTCCAGAATAATATCAATGAGGTAAAAATAAGTATGAATGACATTGCTTGGCCAATTAAATTGCTATCTTTTCATTCAAAATTTATTTAGGTTGATGCAGAAGTGATAGTTCAGCCATATATATTGGACTAACAGATGCAGTACCCCATTTTTATAACCTTGGTTGGTTTTCTGGCTTAAAGACATGCATCAAAATGAATCCATAGCTTTGTTATCTTTAAATTAGGCTCCTTTAACAACTATAACAACAGGTTTTCCCAGATGCTGGAAAAGATTCAGCCTAAGGCGAGGTTCTGTAAGTGCAACTCTGCAGAAATACAAATATTTTTTTTAAAAAAATTATATGGTTACCCACAGCTGTTAATACATAGGTGCAGAATAGCTTATAATGCAAACAGCCTGCAGACATTCTGCCTTCAAACACTTGTCAAATCCTTTACTGCTGCAACAGAGATTTTAAAATAAGGTAGGATGGAAAATGGACATTTTTTCACTGAGCAAATAAGGAAGTTATAAAAATGCAGGGAGCCCTCAACTTATAACCTGTTTCTTATCAATCGTTCAAAATTACGACGGACACCTCCCCAAAAGGTACTTATGACCCGAACTTGAAGTTCTGACAACCGGGCCTTCCACCCCAGCCCCGTGACTATATTTTTGGGGGCCTGACAAACAGCCTGTATTTTAAACGGCACCATCCACAGACTCAGGGCCACAATTTACAATATTTCTGCGCTTCAAACAATGCCCCACAGCAAACAATGGGTTTGTAAGATCCAAAATGTATTCAAATCATCAAAGTGCCAAAGAGAGACTTAAAAGCAGAGGTTTGGAAAAAGTTAACAGCTTTTATTTCGCAAAAGAACATATCTGGGTGGACAGTTCCACAGCATACAGGCAGCAACACATGCAAGGAACAGCCACACTTGGAAAGCGGATGGTGAATTCCTTATACATTCACATAGCCAATTAGAGCCAATTAGGGTGTCCTCAAAAATATTTCTCTGGTCTTTTAGAGTTGCCAGCAGAAAGGGAGTGGGGGAAGTAGTGCATTCCTTAAATGGTTCATAGATAATTTCTAGGCGACTGAAGCTTCTGGCATCCAAGATTATTTCTGGAGAGCATGATTGATGACTCTTGGCTATGGATGTGTCCCATTGGAGAATATACATCCGGGTGTGAGGGAAGACCAGGGTCAAGGGTGAAATGAATGATGTGTCTCAGAGTCGGCTACACCGATGTAGCACCGGCATGTTCACTCCTAATAAATCTTCTTTAAACTCTGAGAGATATGGCTCATGATTTAAATGGGGGTGGATGCTGGAGCCCTGATATAAGGTTTGGTACCCAATCCTGGCCCCCTGGCCCACGCCTTCCTTGTCCGTATTCTCCTCATTCACTCATCCCTGGGTAGCTCTTTGTTCTACCCTCCTTATCTGCTACTGGCCCCAGTGCAGCAAGGAAGAGAGGGGTTGGGTGCTTAGCAACAGAAGTCTAAGTGTAGTCAGAGCACCGCCATATTTGCCTGATGTCTGAATCCTGACAAGCAATGACCTACACAGCCTCTTGCTTGAGACATGCACCAGGCACTGGGTTGTACAGAAAAATAAGATAGCAGATTAATAGCAGAAGCATTTCTTACAAAAGCAAAATAGCAAAGGTTAAACTAATTCTTATTGCTGTGTCCCTTCAGGTTTACTTAATGACCATGACCTTTGCTTAACAATCACTGCACACACACACACACACAAACACACAAAACTGGTAAAAAAGGCACGGTGATGTTAGGAACTACTTAACAACTGTCATGCCTACTCAATTACCTTCATAAATCGAGGATTGCCCTGTACTAGATTAAATGAAATTGTAAGTGAGCCCTCCAATTCCCACAGATGCCAGTGGGAAATATTAGTGCAGATACACTTATCTGATCGATTTCAGTAAGAAATCAATTGATATCTTTGCCAAAGCCATGAATTCCTATTTACCTTGCCACGCAGTTATTCATGCATCTATGTTTCAGAATCTTAATCTGGCTACACCACATATATTGCTTTTCAGATTGGCTTTGAAGGTAACATTATCAGCAAAGCTGTCTCGCCTCACAATCAGAGGGCTGTGAGTTCGATCCTAGGTAGAGGCAGATATTTCTCTCTCTGGGCACAATGAGTAAATATCAGCTGTGAACTCTGCATTGGTGACAGGAAGGGCATCTGGCCAGCAAACACTCAGCTTCATTCAGTTGCCCCGACTCCACTCCGATCCAAGGGATTATCGGGTGTGCTTTTAAAGTTGTAGCAACGTTTCGGCAGAATCTCATCTGCCATCATCAGGCTTCTATATTGTGTTCGTCTGTGAGTGAGACTTTCACAGCTGTTTCAGTTTTAAATTTGGGGCTAGCCTACACTGTGCCAGAATGGTTTTTTCTTCATCCTGATTGGTTGGGAGTCTTGGTCTGTGTTTATTGGTCTTGGAGTTTGCTGTGTTCTGCTTGATTGGTGTTTTTCTAATATCTTCTGTTTTGTGGCTTTTTTTGTGTCTAGATTGGCTGGCAACATTGTGTTCCTGTATTGGAGGCTTTTAGTGCAGCTTGGCTCCGAGTAAATGGACGGCCATCATTTGTTAGGAAGCTAGGTTTCATCTGGGTGCCTGGTTGGGGTGTGTTTGAGCTGGAGGTATCAGGGGGGATCTGTTTGTGCCCAGGTGTTTGCCTGGCTAGTGGCGTGGAGATTTTTTTTGTTTGTGAGTGCAGGCTTCCAAATAATTGACAGTCTGGTGGAATCATCTCTTCTATTCATGCTTTCAGGTCTTTTTTCAATCTCTATGGCTTCTCTGATAATTCTGTGGCTGGGGTTTTCTATAGTGGCTAGGGTTTGGGTGCCATTGAAGTTGATGCTATGACCTGTGGCTTTCATGTGTTGGACTAGTGAGGAAGTGTGTTCCAGCTTTTTTACTGCATTTTTGTGTTCATCCAGGCGGGTACTAATTCTTCTATTGGTCTGACCGAGCCAGATCATGGCAGATGAGATTCTGCCGAAACGTTGCTACAACTTTAAAAGCACAACTATAATGACGTGGGAAAATACCCGAACAAAGCTGAATACCATACATGTAAGTACCTGCGAAAACTTAAGAAAACATATATATGTATATGTATATGTATATGTATATGTATATGTATATGTATATGTATATGTATATGTATGTGTGTGTGTGTGTGTGTGTGTGTTTTCATAGATTTTCACGGGTACAGGTATGTAGGTCTAGGTGTGTTTGGGTCTTTTCCCGTGTAAGATTAATCTTACACGGGAAAAGACCCGAACACACCTAGACCTACATATATATTTGGGGTTCCTTGCATATATATATGTATATATGTGTATGTATGTATATATGTATATATATAAACCTGGAGCCTTACCTTCGGTAGCCAGATCAGCACTTTTTTCTTCAAGCAAATAATTCCACGATTTGGGAACACATTGGCCTGTTTTCCTAGGAAGAACAGAGACAGGGGAAAAATACGGGTGAGTTATAAATGGTGGGAGGAGGACAGACAAGTTTCAAATGTGATTGAAAAAAATCACTGCGACTTGAGAAAGCTGGGGGAAGAAACTCACACATAAAATGCATTTCTTTTTCTTAAATGACTCCTGGATTTCTTTAAAAGTCAGTTGTTTAGTTTAGTTTACTTTACTTTATTGTCATTGCACCTCGTAAGACAAAATCAAACACCATCTTCAGTGCACAACATGACCATGAAAATAAACACAAACGCTCATCCTTCACATTCCACACATTGAACCAAAAACCCGCATCACCGCACCAACACTGCACTATACAGTAGAATTCAAAAGAGCTACCGCCCTGGGATTGTTGTAGGAGAGGGTGCATCTGAGGTTGTGGCAAAGCAAAATGTGTGTGATGGTGATAGGAAATGCAAGGTGAAATTCTAAACTTGACTTTTAAGAATGACAGGATGGAGATTTGGATATGCAGGTAGTCCTTGACTTACAACAGTTCGTTTAGTGACCGTTTGAAGTTACAACATCACTGAAAAAAAAGTGACCGACGACCATTTTTCACATTTGTGACCATTGCGGCATCCGCAGTGTCCCAGGTCCCCTTTTGCGACCTTCTGACAAGCAAAGTCAATGGGGGAAGCCAGATTTACTTAACGTCCGTACTACAGTAAAGTGACAGTAAACACAAATCCCCCAGCAACTAAGACTAACCTGAGCACAACCAAGCCCCCACCTGAACAGAACACACCTCCAGCCAATCAGAACACGGCCAACCCCCAACCAATCAGAACACAGCCAAACCCCAACCAATGAGAACACACCCCCACCCAATCAGAACACAGCCAAGCCCCACCCAATCAAGTCACACCCCACTAGCAGTTAAAAGGAAGAAGCAGCTGCAAGCTCACATCACTCTGAGAAACACAGAGCTGAAGACACAAGCCTGAAGATGATGAATGACACTTCATCGAAACGTTGCCATATATATTCTTAAGTTTTCGCGGGTACTTACATGTATGGCATTCGGCTTTGTTCGGGTATTTTCCCACGTCATTGTAGTTGTTCTTTTAAAGTTTATTTATTTATTTATTTATTTATTTGATTTGCCAATTGTTTACAAGATAATAAGTATAAGTGTATACATAGTTGTGAATACATGAAATGGGTACATATAAGAAAATAAAAGAAGAATAAGAGAAACAATAGGACAGGGACGGTAGGCACGTTGGTGCGCTTATGCACGCCCCTACAGACCTCTTAGGAAAGGGGTGAGGTCAATAGTAGACAGTCTAAGGTTAAAGTTTTTGGGGTTTGGGGAAGAAACTACAGAGTCGGGTAGAGTATTCCAGACATTGACCACTCTATTGCTGAAGTCGTATTTCCTGCAATCAAGTTTGGTGCGGTTAACTTTGAGTTTGTATCTATTGTGTGCTCTTGTGTTGTTATGGTTGAAGCTGAAGTATTCATTGACAGGTAGGACATTGCAATGTATGATTTTATATACCATGCTTAGATCAGACCAAAGGCGGCATAATTCAAGGTTTTCTAGGTCTAGAATTTCAAGTCTGGTGGCATAAGGTATTCTACAACGAGTAGAGGAGTGGAGAACTCTTCTTGTGAAATATTTCTGGACTTTCTCAATTGTGCTAATATCAGATACGTAATGTGGGTTCCAGACTGATGAACTGTATTCGAGTATTGGTCTAGCAAATGTTTTGTATGCTCTGGTTAGTAGTGTGATATTACCAGAGAAAAAGCTACGTAGGATTAGGTTAACAACTCTTAATGCCTTTTTGGCTATGTAGTTGCAGTGGGCTCTAGCACTTAGATCATTAGAGGTGAGTATTCCAAGGTCCTTTACAAAGCTTGGGTCATCAACAAGATCTTGACTATTCAGCTTGTATTTTATTTTCTGATTTTTTTTGCCAATATGTAAGACAGAGCATTTATTTGTTGAGATTTGAAGTTGCCATTTGTTTGACCATTCTGATACATAGTCAAGATCTTTTTGTAGGGTAGCAGTATTGTCTGTGGTATTGAACAGTTGTAGCAACGTTTCAGCAGAATCTCATCTGCCATCATCAGGCTTCTGTATTGTGTTCGTCTGTGAGTCAGACTTTCACAGCCGTTTCAATTTTAAATTTGGTGCTAGCCTACTGCTGTGCCAGAATGGTTTTTTCTTCATCCTGATTGGTTGGGAGTCTTGGTCTGTGTTTATTGGTCTTGGAGTTTGCTGTGTTCTGCTTGGTTGGTGTTTTTCTAATATCTTCTGTTTTGTGGCTTTTTTTGTCTTGATTGGCTGGCAACATTGTGTTCCTATATTGGAGGCTTTTAGTGCGGCTTGGCTCTGAGTAAATGGACGGCTATCATTTATTAGGAAGCTAGGTTTCATCTGGGTGCCTGGTTGGGGTGTGTTTGAGCTGGAGGTATCAGGGGGGATCTGTTTGTGCCCAGGTGTTTGCCTGGCTTGTTGTGTGGAGATTTTTTTGTTTGAGAGTGCAGGCTTCCAGATAATTGACAGTCTGGTGGAGTCATCTCTTCTATTCATGCTTTCAGGTCTTTTTTCAATCTCTATGGCTTCTCTGATAATTCTGTAGCTGGGGTTTTCTATAGTGGTTAGGGTTTTGGTGCCATTGAAGTTGATGCTATGACCTGTGGCTTTCATGTGTTGGACTAGTGAGGAAGTGTGTTCCAGCTTTTTTACTGCATTTTTGTGTTCATCCAGGCGGGTACTTATTCTTCTATTGGTCTGTCCAATGTATGTGGCAGGGCATGATGCACAGGGGACTTCATATATGTCTTGGTTTTCCAGGTCAATCTTATCTTTGGGGTTTCTTAGGATGGCTGCTATTTTTCTGTCTGTTTTGAAGGCAGTCTTGATGTGATGCCTGTGTAGTATCTTACTGATTTTGTCATGTAGGGCAGGACAACTGTTCCATAGGTCTGTTCATCTTCTAGGTCTCCATTATGTCTCAGTGTGTTTTTGTGGATCAAGCCGGTGATTTTGCTTTTGTGGAAGCCATTAGCTGTCAGTAGTCAGGGTGCATAGTTCAGTCTTTATGTGTGTCTTGTCTGCCAGGCGTTTGGTTCTGACGATTAGTGTTTTGGCCACAGAGTTTATCTGTGCTGGGTGGTTGTGGGATTGGGTGTTGAGGTAGCAGTTGGTGTGTGTTTTCTTCTGGTATATGGTGTGTCCTAGTGTGCCATCTGTTTTTTTGTAGATTAGTACATCTAGGAATGGTAGTTGTTTGTTTGTTTCCGTTTCCATGGTGAATTTGATTTTGGGGTGTGTGCTGTTTAGGTGTGCTAGGAAATTGTTTAGGTTTTCTTTTCCATGGGGCCAAATCACAAATGTGTCATCGATGTATCTTAACCATAGTTTGGGTTTGTGGGTGGCATTAGCTAGGGCTCTGGATTCAAATTCTTCCATGAACAGGTTTGCAATGACGGGTAACAGTGGTGATCCCATAGGGGCTCCTTCAATTTGCTTGTATCTTTGTCCTTTGTGTATGAAATATGTGTTGGTTAAGCAGTGTTCTGCTAGTTCCATGAGGTGTTTAGCTGGTTGGTATTTATTTTTGATGATTTCAAGAGTTTCTTTTATCGGGACTTGAGTGAATAGTGAAACCACATCGAAACTTACAAGCAGATCTTCTTGTTCCACGTGTAGATCGTTGATCATTTCCAAGAAGTGGTATGAGTTTGTACATGTGAAACTGCTGCTTCAGCGTGGGGCTGCAGCTGCTTTGCTAAGTGTTTAGCTAGGTTTTGTAGTGGTGCTCCTCTGGAGCTGACTATGGGTCTGAGAGGTATGCCTTCTTTGTGTATTTTTGGTCGTATAGTTTGGGGCATCTGGAAGATATGTATATGTATATGTATATGTATATGTATATGCATATGTATATATGTGTGTGTGTGTGTGTGTGTGTGTGTGTGTATATATATATATATATATATATATATATATATATATGTGTGTGTGTGTGTGTGTGTGTGTATTTGTTTTCTTAAGTTTTCGTGGTACTTACATGTATGGTATTCAGCTTTGTTGGTATTTTCCCACGTCATTGTAGTTGTGCTTTTAAAGTTGTAGCAACGTTTGGCAGAATCTCATCTGCCATCATCAGGCACAATACAATACAGAAGCCTGATGATGGCAGATGAGATTCTGCCGAAACGTTGCTACAACTTTAAAAGCACAACTACAATGATGTGGGAAAATACCCGAACAAAGCTGAATACCATATATATATACATATATACATACATACATACATACATACATACATACATACATATATATATATATATATATATATATATATATATATATATATATATATATACACACACACACACACACACACACACACACACACCCCGATATATATATCTTCTCACATCTTCTCTCTGTATTTGAAGAACCTGATGTGTCTTGGTGTTCTGTTGAAAGTGATTTGTGTGTGTGTGAGACTGTAATTATTTCCGGGCTGTGTATAACACACATAGTACACACACACTGTCATGCCCCAGTTGGAATCTGATTCCGAGGGAGAGGTGGAACAGCTGACAGGGAGTGGGAATGTGGCTCTGGTGGATGTGGAAGAAACTGGGAAAGGCCGGCTGGGCATTCAGAGGAAGAGCCCGGCCCACCAAAGAAAAAGCACATTTAATTATACATGTATTAACAGCAGCTAGAATTGTGTTTGCTCAAAATTAGAAAAGTGATAAGATATCAATAGAGGGAAAATAATTGAAAAAATATTTGAATGTGCAGAAATGAATAGATTAACATTAGAAATTAAAGAAAAAGAAGAATCTGAATATTACATGGTATGGGATTTGTTTTATAAATGGCTAGAAAATAAAATTAGTTAAAAGGGATTAGACGTAAGCAATAAGAGAAACTAGTGCAATAGATATACTGAATATTACTTATATATATATGGGAATGTGATTATTATTATATGGTTATATTGTTAAGAAGAATATTAGTAGTAATTGTTAAGCACATGCAATATGTACCCAATCGACACATGATTGAAATGGAATGGATTTATTGTATGTTAAAAATAAAAAAAATAATAATTAAAAAAGATGTAGCTGTGAGTTTGGCAAACTGTAATTTCCCAAAAGACCGAGGATAAAATAAGTCACAGAACGCCCGTTGTTTTGAGGAAAAGAGGAACAGCGTGAAAAATAGAACCCCCATTTATATGTCTTATCCATGAGGAAGTTATATTTCACAAATTCTTTTAAGCATTGTTCCAGGCACTCCCAGGTTATTTTATGGCCACCCACCCACTCACGCACTCCCTGTTGAGGCATGTCGATCATGTAAGCTTCCCTTGCTTCCTACCTCAGATAGGTGTGCCTGGAATAGACAAGACACACAGCTTCCGGACAACAGTGAGAAAATAATTGTGGTCTTTCTCACACACACAAATCACTTTCAACCAAACACAGAGACACATCGGGTTTTTAAAATACACGGAGAAGATGTGAACTGAAAGTAGCAGAAAAACTTTACTGGTTAGACAAGATATATTTGCTCTTTCTCACATGCACATACATACTTATGCACACTTGGGTCCTCCTCAACTAGGCTGCCAGGCACTAGCTAGATGGATGGAAGCTGCCAATTTTGGATACAGAATAACAGAGGTGGAAGGGACCTTGAAGATCACCGAGTCCAACCCCCCCACCCAAGCAGGAGACCCTACACCATTTCTGACAGATGGAAATCCAGCCTCTTCTTTGAAAGCTTCCAGGGATGAAGCTCCCACAACTTCTGAAAGCAAAGCTGTTCCATTGGTTGATTGTCCTCATTAGAAAATTTCTCTTTATATCCAAGTGGAATCTCTCCTTGTCCAGTTTCCATCCATTATTCCTTGTCTGTACTTCAGGACCCTGGAGTGGACTGGCTTCATCAGGACCTCTTATAACCCATTCACCCCAAGTCCTTGTGCCGATGGCATTTGAGTTTTTCCATGTACTCAAGACTCAGCTTCCTTGGTTTGGTTCAGGTGACATTTTTCTTTCTTTCTTTTCTTTAACAACTTGTTTCTTTTTTCTTTTTTAAATTACCTTCAATGATTTATATTTATGTCAGGACAAATGCCAACTGAATGCTAGGAAAACCATCCTAATGTAGGATCTCTTCAGAGGTGGTATTCAGCGGGTTCTGACCAGTTCTGGAGAACTGGTAGTGGAAATTTTGAGTAGTTTGGAATTCCACCTCTGACTGGCCCTGCCCCCATCTATTCTCTGCCTCCCAAGTCCTAGCTGGGTCAGGTGGGTCTCCTTTTGTTGCCCTGCACAGGAGAACAGAGCTGGAAAGCAGGTTAGTGGGGTGAGGAGGGAATGGAGATTTTACAGTATCCATCCCCTGCCATACCCACCAAGCCACGCCCACCATGCCAAGCCACGCCCACCAAGCCACACCTACAGAACTGGTAGTAAAATTTTTTGAATCCCACCACCTCTTCTACAGTGCAACTAATTACCAGGAGGAGTGAAGATCTCTCCCCTTTATTGGAGGTCTCACAGCAAACCAAGCCTAGCATTGATGATGTTACCTAGCTTGGTAGTGAAACGTCTGCCAGAAAACCACCGAGCACCAAGAACCCCACAGTTCAACCCTGAGCTACAAATAGTCTCTTCTGTTGGCAAAGACCAACATCCCTTTTTCAGAGCTGAAGAAGCTTTTTGGATGAGAAGCGAAACGTCTTCAAAAGAAAAAAAAAAACAAGAAAGGCCAATTGCCTTCCTGAAAAAGCACCTTTGGGACAACCACGATCTGGATGACTGATAATATATACGGATTTTTAGCTATACAATTTGGGATGAACACCCTTTGAATGCTGTGGGAATAGGAATGGATTTCCAAGAGGAAAAAATTGCAGACTACAGGAACTAGAAGCACTACTCAGGTGACCCTGAGGACAAAGATAAACCTCCAAGTGGCCTTGATGACCCTCTAAAAGGATGCAAATGACCAGCTGTCTGGAAGGATATAAATCCTTCCACTCCCCACTATCCTGTCAGAACCGAAGAAGCTTCTTGGATGAGAACTGAAACGTCTTCAAAAGAAAAAAGAAGGAAGTCCAGTTGCCTCCTAAAAAAAAAAAAAAAAAAAACAGAACCTGTGGAACCCTCTTTTGGAAATGCTCTCTTTTCAGTTCCTGTATCAAGGGATGGGTTAGACCAGATGGCTTAAGGGTCGCTTCCCGCTTTTACAGTTCTGCAATAAAGCTGTCACAGACAAATGCTCTTTTCACCCTGAGATCGTGAATGAAAGCAACTTAAATTTCTCTCTTCCTATTAGACCTCGGGCTGCCTGGAAGGAATCCGAGCTATTTTGTGCTTGGGACTACACCTCTTTTTGTTCTGGGTGAGCGCGAGGGCGACGTTTACATTCCTTCTGTCTTGGGGCCTCACTGAATTTAATACAGGTAGTCCTCAACCTACGACCACCATTGAGCCCCAAATTTCTTGTGATGACCCAGGGTGGGATACAAAACAAACACAGTCACAGAAAACAGGGGAAGCCCCTTTTATCCCTTCAGTTTGCTTCCAAGCTCCGAATATCCTTGACAGAAGACAAAAAAAACTCCCACACAAACAGTTATAAGAAGAAGGGAAAAAAGCAAAACAAACCAGCCAAGGGCTGGAGGATGTCTGCAGATAACACACACACCTGGAAGGACGCCAAACTCAGAGAGGGACCACAAACTAGAGATATTTCCACGCTTTGTTTCCAGCGTTCGCCCGTACGCATGTCCATCCTCTTATCCAGTTGTCACAGCTGCAGCCCATGAAGAGGATCAAGGCCCTCTCCTCCCGAGGAGACCACGTCTCTCCCTTATCCTCTCCTCCCTGCATGCCCTAGGATGGAGAGGGGACGGGTCTGGGTCCTCCTCTGTCTGTTCAGCCGGCCTCTGCCCTTCCCCAGCCCCCTCCACAACCCCCAGAGCCACACTTCCACTCCCTGTCAGCTGTTCCTCCTCTCCCTCAGAGTCAGTCTCCACCAGGGGCGTGACATTTCAGTTGCTAAGCAAGACACTTGGGAAGTGAGTTCCCCCCCATTTTAAGACCTTTTCTTCAGTAGTGGGATACAACCTTAGTTGCTACTGGTTCGGTGGGTGATCGCACGAGTGTGCACTTGCGCACCCCACCGCAACGCACGCACCCTAACAAGCCAATCAGCCGAGAGGATGAAGAAGCGAAAAGCTAGGAGCGACCCTCCTTCCCTCCCATGCGCTTTTTGGTCTTTTATCCTCTCAGGTGATGTCCCAGGTTTGTTTTCCTCCTCTCAGCTGATCGGAGGCTTTTTCCCCCCTCCTCTCAGCTGATCACTACCGGTTCTGTTGAACCGGTCCGAACCAGTAACATACCACCATTGCTTTTCCTGCCATGAGTGTTAAGTGAATCATTGTTAAGCAACTCTTAAGTTAGTAACAGTGTTGTTAAGCGAATCTGGCTTCCCCATTGGCTTTGCTCGTCAGAAGGTCAGAAAAGCGGATCACATGACCGCTGCAACTGCCATAAATATGAGTGGGATAATCAGAGTTGGAAGGGACTTGGGAGGTCATCTAGTCCAACCCCCCCGCCCAAGCGGGAGACCCTACACCATTTCTGACAGATGGCAGTCCAATCTCTTCTTGTAAGTCTCAAGTGATGGCGCTCCCACCACTTCTGAAGACAAAGCTATTCCATGGGTGGATTGTTCTCACTTTCAGAAAGTTTCTCCTTATTTCCAGGTCGAATCTCTCCTTGTTCAGTTTCCATCCATTGTTCCTTGTCTGGCCTTCGGGTGCTTTGGAAAATAGCTTGACCCCCTTCCTCTCTGTGGCAGCCCCTCAAATATTGGAAGAAAAATATTGCTATCCTGTCTGATGAGTCAGTTGCCAAGCATCCGGATTTTGAACACAAGACCGGATGGTGCAATGGTTAGAAGTGTGAAAAATGGCTATGTCCCTTTCTTCAGTGCTGTTGTAACTTTGGTCACTAAACAAACTGTTGTAAGTCAGGGACTACCTGTAGAGTGTATAGGTAGTTCAGAAGGACAGAGGATCACACCGTTACTATAAAATCCTACCCCTGCCCTACCTCAACACCAGTTGAAACTTCCAAGATGCTGACACGGATTTGCATAGCAAAATTATGGAGTCTCTGCGCTCGTGTTTCTCGACTTTGGAAACTTTAAGATGTGTAGACTTCAACTCCCAGAATTCCCCAGCATGGTTGGCTGGGGAATTCTGGGAGTTGAAGCCCACAGGTCTTGAAGTGGCTAAAGTTGAGAAACGCTGCTCTATGCATATGGTGCGTATAAGAGGCCCTTACCTTCAAGCGGGATTCAACTGGTTCACACCACTTCAGATGAACCGGTTGTTAAATTGTTGGCTGGCCCCTCCCCTCCCCACCTGCCCCTCCCAGGAGCCCCCACGTGCCCCATTTTGGCTCCCAGGTAAGTGCAGGGAGACCCACTAAGCCCAAAACAGGGTAAGTGTGTGTGTGTGGGGGTACGGCCCCCCTGGGGCCTGTTTTTGCTCCTGGGGGGGAGTGCAGGAGACCGAGTGCTGCCTGTCACACCCCCTGGCCACACGTACCATGGTCCTGCCCACCCAGCTGGTCATTAGGGCAGAAAACCGGTTGTTAAATTATTTGAATCCCACCACGGCTTATCTTCGTTAATGGTGCGATACGGGTGGTCCACGACTTACGACCAAAATGGAGCCCAAAGTTTTTGTTGCTGTGTGAGACATTTTGTTCAGGGAGTTTTGCTCCACTTTATGACTTGCCTTGCCACAGTAGTTAAGTGAATCATTTCAGGGTGAATCGCCCTCCCCTATTTGACTTTGCTTTTCAGAAGGCTGCAAAAGGGGTTTGTCAGCTTTGGAAGCCATATTACCACCAGACCAATGGAGGTATTTGACCGGTTCTGCCCAGTTCTGGAGAGCCGGTAGGAGCGATGCGCAGCGGAGACCCAACAGGTTCTCTCTGCCGCTCAGTTATTGGGCCCACCTGCCCGCCCGGTCTCCCATACACACCTTTATCTACTGAATTTGAAGTGCAGCTGCTTTGCACGGCACAGAATAGCGCTGCGTGGCAGCTGCTGAAGCGACCGGGATCATGCAGGCTTGCAGGTGATGAGTTAGAACGATTCTTGATCCTTGACTAATGTATCTTTTCTTTTTATGTTCACTGGGAGCATATGCACCAAAGACAAATTCCTTGTGTGTCCAATCACACTTGGCCAATAAAGAATTCTATTTCTATTCTATTCTATTCTATTCTATTATATTCTATTCTGTTCTGTTCTGTTCTGTTCTGTTCTGTCCTGTCCTGTCCTATCCTGTCCTATCCTATCCTATTTTCTATTCTATTCTATTCTATTCTATTCTATTCTATTCTATTCTAATTCTAATTCTAATTCTAATTCTAATTCTATTCTATTCTATTCTATTCTATTCTATTCTATTCTATTCTTATTCTATTCTAATTCTATTCTATTCTATTTTCTATTCTATTCTATTCTATTCTATTCTATTTTCTATTCTATTCTATTCTATTATTCTATTCTATTCTATTCTATTCTATTCTATTCTATTCTCTATTCTATTCTCTATTCTATTCTATTCTATTCTATTCTATTCTATTCTCTATTCTATTCTATTCTCTATTTTATTCTATTTTCTATCCTATCCTATCCTATCCTATCCTAACCTATCCTATCCCATCCTATCCTATCCTATCCTATCCTATCCTATCCTATCCTATCCTATCCTATCCTATCCTATTCTATTCTATTCTATTCTATTCTATTCTATTCTATTCTATTCTATTCTACACTGCCACATTCTTGAGCCTGGGACAGGGATCACATGATCCCAGGACACTATCACCATCATAAATGTGAGTCAGCTACCAACTGTCTGAATTTTGATCACATGACCACAGGGATGCCAAAATGGTCGTCAACTTTAAACAATGGTCAAAAGTTACATTTTTCAGTGCCGTGGTAACTTAGAACGGTCACTAAATGAACCGTTGTAAATTGAGGATTATCTGTATATATTCTAGAGATTCTTGGTCCAGACCTTGTCCCGGGATAAGGTATAGATCCCGGAGAGATATCCTGGAGACATAAGGACTACAACCTTGGTAAAACAAGACTATGTGTGTTAATTTTTGGAAAGTTGAACTCACAGTCGGATGGCAGCCCATAGTTGCAGTCGCTCTGGGCTCTCGGTCTGATTCATACTAAACAGGGTGCTGTCAACGTAGGCAAAAGTCTCCAGCGACGATGAGGAGGAGGATGCGGCCGCGATGAAGAGCCATCTGCCAAGATACTGCAAAGATGAGAATTTGGTTATTTCGGGTCAAATTAAGAGAAGACAATAGAATAACAGAGTTGGAAGGGACCTTGGAGGTCTTCTAGTGCAGGGGTCTCCAACCTTGGCAACTTTAAGCCTGGAGGACTTCAACTTCCAGCTTTCTGGCTGGGGAATTCTGGGAGTTGAAGTCCTCCAGGCTTAAAGTTGCCAAGGTTGGAGACCCCTGTTCTAGTCCAACCTCCTGTTCAGGGAGGAAACCCTACACCCTACCATTCCAGACAAGTGGCTGTCCAGTCTATTCTTTAAAACTTCCAGTGTTGGAGCATTCACAACTTCTGGAGGCAAGTGGTTCCACTGATTAATTGTTCTAACTGCCATGAAATTTCTCCTTAGTTCTAAGTTGCTTCTCTCCTTAATTAGTTTCCACTCATTGCTTCTTGCCCTGCCTTCAGTTGCTGTGGAGAATAGCTTGACTCCCTCTTCTTTGTGGCAGCCCCTCAGTGGTGGGATTCAATTTTTTTTTACTACCGGTTCTGAGAGTGTGGCATGGTGGGCTTGGCAGCGGAAGGATACTGTAAAATCTCCATTCCCAATCCATTTCTGGGGGAAGGTTACTGCAAAATCCCAATCCCTCCCCACTCCTGGGGGAAGGATACTGCAAAATCTCCATTCCCTCTCCACCCCACTAACCTGCTTTCCAGCTCCGTTCTCCTGTGCAGGGGAACCAAAGAAGACCCAGCCAATCAGCTGGGACTCGGGAGGCAGAGAAGAGATGGGGTTGGAGGGGCCAGTCAGAGGTGGGATTTGCCGGTTCTCTGAACTACTCAAAATTTCCACTACCGGTTCTCCAGAACTGGTCAGAACCTGCTGAATACCCACCTCTGCAGCCCCTGAGATATAGGAACACTGCTATCATATTACCCGCTAGTCCTTCTTTTCATCAAACTAGACATACCCAGTTCCAGCTTCTTTATATGTTTTAGCCTCCAGTACCCTAATCATCTTCCTTGCTCTTGTCTGCACTCTTTCCAGAGTCTCAACATCTTTTTTTGCATCATAGCAACCAAATCTGGATTCCGTATCCCAAGCGTGGCCCTACCAAGGCGTTATAGAGTGGTATTAACACTTCACGTGATCTTGATTCTATCCCCTCTGTTAATGCAGTCATTCACAACACTTACAACCATTGAAGCCTCCCTGTGGTCACTTGATCAAAATTCAGACAGTTGCCAACTGACTCACATTTATGACGCTTGAAGTGTCCCAAGGTCATATGATCCCCGCTTGCGATCTTCTGACACGCAAAGTCCACGGGGAAGCCAGATTCACTTAACAACCATGCAACTAACTTAACAACTGCCCCAATTCACTTAACAACGTTTGGGAAGGAAGATCGTAAAATGGGGCAAAACTCACTTTGCAAATGTCTTGCTTAGCAACATACATTTTGGCCTCAACATACATTTTGGCCTCAAGGATTACCCATATTTAGAAAAGGACAGTTCTTTCTCCAATGATCATGTCTTTTGACACATTGTCAACCCCCAGAATACAAAATATTGTCAGTTCAGGGTTGGAAGAGAAAATAGAAAAGAGTGGGTTGAGGAAAGAACTAAGTGTTTCAACAGCTTTCTCGTTACTAAAAGTAGAATTCCATGTAATTTGGCAAACTGAATGATGGTATGTTAGTGCAACAGAGGGAAATAAGCAAAATAATCTCTACCCAACATAGCTTTTCACAAGAAAAAAATACCTATTTGGCCTTCTGCATTTGCTAATTACAGATTCACTCCTTGGACAATCATTTTAAAAGGATATTCTCACATCCGCCCTACATACTGAAGGAAGGAGTCACTAAAACAGATTCCTATCTAGTAATGTCATAGTTATATGGTAGGTTCACCACATACATAAACATCAAGCCTACATTAGAGAACATAAGAATATAGAATCATAGGGCTGGAAGGGACCTCGGAGGTCATCTAGAATATATGGAATATATGTGGGTATATGCATACTTTTGTATTTATTTATTTAGTCTGTCATGGTTATATAGTGTATATTGGAGGTGGTGACCCTTTGACAGCTGTATGCAACAGTGGTCGGATATAAGTATTTTTACCACTGGTTCGGTGGGCATGGCTTGGTGGGCACGCTTTGCGCACATACACACACTTTGCGTGCGCGTACATGCCAAATGCGCACTTTGTGCAGGTGCAGAGGCATTCTAACTCACCTCCTGCAGGCCTGCACGATCCTGGTCGCTTCAGCAGCTGCCACGCGGCACTATTCTGTGCTGCGCAAAGCAGCTGCGCTTCAAATTCAGAGGATAAAGGTGAGTATGGGAGCCCAGGCGGGCAGGCGGGCCCAACAGCAGAAGCGGCGGAGAGAACGGGTTTGGACTCCGCTGCTCATCGCTGCTACCGGCTGTGCAGAACTGGGCCGAACCAGTAGAATACCATCACTGGTATGCAGTGAAAGTGTCATTTTAATGTATGCCGATTAGTGTACATTCTGTTCTAATTCTAATTAATTCTAATTCTAATTCTAATTCTAATTCTAATTCTAATTCTAATTCTAATTCTATTCTCTAGTCCCACCACTTCCTCAAGTTAGGAGGATCTTATACTGTCCCGGTCAAAAGGTTGTCCAGTCTATTTTTGAAAACCAATGGAGCGCCCACAACTCCAGGAGGCAAGCTATTCCATTGATGAATTGTTCTCAGTGCCAGAAAATTTATCCTTATTTCCAGGTGGGATCTCTCTTTAACAAAGTTTCCACTCATTAGTTCTTGTCCTGCTCTCTGGGGCTTCGGAGTGTGGAAAGGGAACTTCATGAGGACAGTGGTGACACCCAAGCAGGAAAAGCCCAAAGGGAACATCAGGCCAGCCATAAAACAAACTTGCATAGGAAAAGAGATTTAATAAAAGGTATTGAAAGAAGCCCCCTAGACAAAAGCCAAGTAATTAAGAAAGCTAGGGAAACAAGAAAAAGAAATCCCTTACAAACAACAGGTCATGCCAAATCAGCAAAAACAAATAGACAAAAGACACGAAATAAATTCCATAGGAAGCAGACAGGAGATTGCCACAAAACAAATATAAGAAAACATTAGGACGAAACTGATAATCCAATCAAACCACCCGCTGGAGTTTACCCTCCGGCGGAAATGAAGACAACCCCTGACAGGATTTAAAACATTAAGAAATACAAACACAAGCACTCACACACAAAAGGAGAAAAAAAGTATAAAAATCAGGGGTTTATTATACAAAGCTAGCTAGCCCCAGGAACGCACAATTCTTGCTATCTCTCGCCTTCCTGAAAAATAAAAAGAACCAGCTTTCAAGCAGTTGTCTGTATCCTTGCACCGGAGCTCTCCCAGCAGGAAAATCGAATCCTCAGAAGAAAGGCATTTTCCAAGCCTTTCAACAGGAGAATAAGACCATTCTCTTTTCTCGGTGATAGCCCTTCAAGTACTGGAAGACAAGCTATCAGGTCACTCCGAACCCACCTCTTCATAGACCAGTTGTCCTTTTTAAAACATTCCCTTCCTATATGGTTTGTTTTTTAAAATATTTTTTATCTGATAAAAATCTTCAGAGGAACTGAAAGCCCTTGCAGTCTTGGGAGTCCTAGTGGACAATCGCTTAAATATGAGCCAGCAGTGTGCTGTAGCTGCCAAAAAAGCCAATATAGTTCTAGGCTGCATTAACAGAGGGATAGAATCAAGATCACGTGAAGTGTTAATATACTACTACTTTATAATGCCTTGGGAAGGCCACACTTGGAATACTGCATCCAGTTTGGGTCGCCACAATGTTAAAAAAAAGATGTTGAGATTCTAGAAAGAGTGCAGAGAAGAGCACAAAAGAAGATTAGGGGACTGGAGGCTAAAACATATGAAGAACAGTTGCTGGAATTGGGATATATCTAATTTAATGAAAAGGAGGACTAGGGGAGACATGCGGTCTTCCAATATCTCAGGGGCTGCCACAAAGGAGAGGGAGTCAAGCTATTCTCCAAAGCAACTGAGGGCAGGGCAAGAAGCAATGGGTGGAAACTAACCAAGGAGAGAAGCAACTTAGAGCTAAGGAGAAATTTCCTGACAATTAGAACAATGAATCAGTGGAACAACTTGCCTCCAGAAGTTGTGAATGCTCCAACACTGGAAGTTTTTAAGAGGAGGTTGGACAACCATTTGTCTGAAATGGTGTAGGGTTTCCTGCCTGAGCTGGAGGTTGGACTAGAAGACCTCCAAGGTCCCTTCCAACTCTGCTATTATGTTCTGTTCAGACTTCCATTGATTAGAACTTTCTCCCCATAGAGTGATCCAGCTATAGTTAATTTTTATGAAGGTGGACACAGAATCATGAACCATCTTCACTCACTGTGATTTAAAGAAACTTCCCAAACTGTTGCTTGAATTGAACTGAATACTTTATTTGGCCAAGTGTCATTAGACATTCAAGCAATTTGTCTCTGTATTTCCATATTCATTTCCGCTTTCTAGGTGCGATGGCTTAGTTGAGAATTCTAGGTAATCCCAATGTATCTGGGGTGATCAGTCTGAAAAAAACTGGTCTAGATATTTCTGGACCAAACCATAAACTGTGAATGATCAAACAGAAAGCTTTCTAATCATGGACAGGAGTTCCCAGGTCCCAGAGGTGGAACTCAGGATAAACTCTGGTTTGTTCATGGCTTTTGTCATTGCAACTCTGAAAGCAAAAACTTGCTTTTAATTTGCTCTTTTTTTCCTGAAAGTCTGAGACCATATTATTTTCAACAAAACAGAGAACAAAAGAACTTTCCTATAAATTATGGTCTGGATTAGTTAGTAGAAAAGTATGTGGGATTTGCAAAGTTTGACTTCAGGAAGCAAAATATCTTGGACTTGACTGGTCTTGCTTCGGTTAAAACTGCTTTTAGTTGGGAACATTTTTCTTCCTGCCTCTTTCCAAAATGCCACCCTTGACATTTAAAACATACCAATACTAGATTGCGTTTGCAAAAGTTTTTTCTAACTAAGGTTGAAACCGGTCTCAAAAAGTGGGCTTTCCTGTCACCAGAAAGCTATTTATTTTCAGCCCAATTCTTTTTAGCATAACTTTGAATTTATTGAGGTAGCAGATCAATTGTATAAAATATGCAGTACATATTAGCAAAACTCATCAAAGACTAATTTAGTTTGAACATTGAGATTTATAAAACTTAGGCTCACCAACCATGGTGTTTAAGTCTGAACTAGGTAAAGGAAGATTCTGGTTTGAGACTATTCTTATCCTTGGAAGTTTACTGGGTGATGTGGGCCAGCTATTCCTTCTCATCCCAATATACCCCATAGTTCAGTTGTGGGGAAAAACTGGGGAAGGAAGTGCTACATATACCTTGAGCACCTGGAAGAAAGATGAGATAGAAGTGCAACAAAGGAGTAACAACACTAATACACAGTACATTCGTATGCTTTTCCTCCATCTCTTTACGTGCCTGCCATTCACCCGATACATCTGAAATTTGCAAATAGTTGGATTTAGGTGGTTTTCCCTCAACACAGCAATTATTAAACGTGGCTTCCTGCCAGGATTTTTAAATTTTTGGTTACCTGGTCTCGGTTCAGTTCATTAGCCTGCAACTTCACTAGATTCTCACATGGGAACACCGCATCCACAAGGAGTCCATAGAGGTAGAAAAGGTAAGTCCACAGTCCCTCCATTGCTTGGAGCTATTGGTGGCTTGTTTTGAGAATCACTCTCTTAGAGGTACACCTTGTACAGTTCACCTTTGCCCTCAGCTTGTTAAATGTTTAGCCCTCCAGGGTCTAGAGTCCGTTGCTGTGTGTTTTAGACTATGAGTGAAAAGGGAATCCAGAAACATCCTACCAAGCAAGGCCAGGGGGAGGTAGCTGGAAAGCAGACACGTGGACGAGGTGCATTTAGCGAGTCCTATAACGTTACAGGTAGGAAGGTAATACTGAGTTAGAAAGGGATTTTCTTTAGAAGTGGTTTTGTCCACGATAGAATAGATACAACCTGTACAGTGGTGAGATGCAAATATTTTTACTACCAGTTCTGTGGGCATGGCTAGGTGAGAATGGCTAGGTGGGCATGGCCATGTGACTGGGTGGGCATGGCTTTTTTTGGTAGCATCCCCCCCGCTCCATTTTTTTTGGGGGGGTCTCCTGGACCTCAGGCAAGTCACCTGGGAGGCCGTTTTTGCTCTCAGGAGGCTTCCCTGAGGCCCAGGAGGCGAAAAACGGAGCATGGGGGGGGGGCTGCGCAGTAAGACAGTGAGGGGGATCCCGGCACAGCTGCTCGTCGGAAGAGCAGATCGTTGGGAGAAAAAAAAACCCAGTTCAGCTGAACTGGTAGCTGTTTTCTTACTACCGGTTCGGCCGAATGGTAGCATTTTTACAACCAGTTCAGTCGAACCAGTAGAATACCACTACTGAACCTGTAACATCAACTCTAAAACAGGCAGATCATATCTAAACCCACTCCCCCTCACCTCAGAACATCTTCAATACTTCTTCCAAACATCTGTTGGACTGGTATGAGTGACGTGACTGGTCTAACTTGTGGCTTTGTACCAGCCCAGCAATGTCAGGTGTGGTCACTGCCTGTCTAAAGGCTACCCACCCCTGATTAAATTGTGGCAGATAAATGACCATTGACTCATTCTGCTTGTAAAAGTCCCATCCTTGGAGACAGGCAAAGTTGAGTTTGTTGAGATGTTAATTTAGCACATGGACTTACATACCACTCCATAGTGCTTTACAGCAGGGGTCTCCAACCTTGGGAACTTTAAGACTTGTGGACTTCAACTCCCAGAGTTCCTCAGCCAGCTTTGCTGGCTGAGGAACTCTGGGAGTTGAAGTCCACAAGTCTTAAAGTTTCCAAGGTTGGAGACCCCTGCTTTACAGCACTCTCTGGATGGTTTACACCAGTGGTCCCCAACCTTTTTGTGCCAGGGACCAGTTTCACGCAGAAACACTTTTTCAAGGACGGGGGAGGGGAGTCGAGTTTGGTGGTTTGCTTGCAGGCGTTTCATTATCTGACTAGGTAACATCTGATGTTGTTACCTAGTCGGGTAATAAAAGTCTGCCAGCAAATCACCAAGTTCAGGGAGCGCCAATGCCTCCTCATTGCAATCCTGAGCGACAGATAGTCCCTGCAGGATGGCTGAGAAGCCCCTCTCGGCCCTGCCTTCATCAGCCCCATCCCTCAGGTGTCTCCCTCCCTCCCTCAGCCTCATCCCTCAGGTGTCTGCCTCGTTCCTCTCAGTCGCTCTCTCGCTCCTCCACCAGCCCAGGAAGAAACTGCTTCAAAGAAGCCTGCAGGGTGGCTTTTCCTGTCGGCGCAGCTCCTCGAGCGCCCGTTCACCCCTGCCCCGCCCCGCCGCCCACGGTTCAATCCAGTGCTCCGTTCTGCCTGCCTGCCTGCCTTCGTTTGTTTCGGAGCAGCTTCGGCTGAGTAAAAGAGGCGAATAGTTATTATTCTCAGCCGAAGCTGCTCCGAAACAAACGAAGGCAGGCAGAACGGAGCACTAGATTGAACCTGGATTGATTGGCGGCGGGGTGGGGGTGAATGGGCGCTTCGGGGGAGCTGCACCGACAGGAAAAGCCACCCTGCGGGCTTCTTTGAAGCAGTTTCTTCCTGGGCTGGTGGAGGAGCGAGAGAGCGACTGAGAGAGGAACGAGGTGGGAGGAAACCGAAGCCGCTGAGCCAGAGAGCAGGACAGGCTTTGGTTGCTTCCTCCCTCCCCTTCTCTCCTTTGTGTCCTTGATCCCCGATCCCAGCAGCATTCACCAAAGGCGAAGAAAGCCGCCATTTTTAAAAAAATCTTTTATTTGCGGCCCGGTACAGAGTGCTCCACGGACCGGTACCGGTCCACGGCCCGGTGGTTGGGGACCCCTGGTTTACACAATGTCAGCAGATTTCCCCCATAATCTGGGTCCTCGTTTTACTGACCTTGGAATGATGAAAGGCTGAGTGAACCTTGAGCCTGTCAGGATTGAACTCCAGGCTATGTGAAGAGTTAAGTTTGCAATATTACATTTTAACCACTGTGTCACCAGGGCTCCAATGATTACACGTTATCATTACTGTTTTGCATATATACAAATGTATTTAAATTTGTTCCATTGTATTTCTAATTCAGATTTGATGTGAGACCAGGTTTGATTTGAATACCACAAAGACAACTAGTTAAACTTTGCTTTTTAAAGGCAGAAAAGGCTGGTATTTGCGCTGTGAAACATCGGGATCCACAAATACCTATCATATGTTTCATACCTATCATGCTTTTTGTATTGCTTTTATATTTTCCTTGGGCTCTAAGAAGAGTTATGATGTAGTCAATTTTAATTCTTTCAAATACACAGTATTAAGCTGACTTATTATCACATTTTTGCAAGCTTTTTAGCTTAACAATCTCTTTATCAGGCAAAGGACTGGAGGGGTAGAGCAAAGAGGAAAAATCTGTCCCAAAATAGAGAAGAGGGAGAAGCTTTCAATCTCTTCCTGGGGACTCTGAGATACAGAGGAAGAGATACGTGGTTTTGTTCTGCCAAAGCTGGCTTGAAATAAGAAACAAGTCAGTTGTAAATGTTTCAATTGAGGCAACATAAATTCTAGCTGTTCAAGACACAACCCTTTGTGTGTATGCATAATAATTTATTCATTTATAAATCCTACCTTTATTATTTTTGCAAATAACTCAAAGTAGCGAACACATCCAAATACACCCTTCTCCTCCTATTCCCCCCCTCAATCACAACCCTGTAGGAAGGTTAGGTTGAGACAGAGAGAGAGTGGGCCAGAGCCAGCTTTCATGGCTAAGGCAGGACTTGAACTCAGTCTTTTGCTTTCTAGCCTGGTGCCTTCACCATTAGACCAAGCTAGCTCTCAAAATCATGATGTGGAAATAATAGTAGTTGTGCTCACATCTGGTTGGGGAAGACACTTTCCCCCCCTCCTTCTCTGCACATTCTTGCCTCTTGAATTTCAGCCTTCCCAGAAAGCTGTCAAAGGGGACTAGTGAAATCTCTATATATATTTGGTATTACTGTATTGGTCAAAACAGAGTTGAAACTATTTTTGATCCTTGGAAATCATTTATTGACTGTGAATAACATAAAGAGGGCACCTATTGGGAGCTGAATGTTAGTGATTACTAAAGAATGTGAGTTGGGGGCAGAGATGGATCGTTTGTAGAGATTGGCGAAGGGAACTTGGAGTTGCCCACCTAAAAAAACATTTCACCAAGTAATACAGGCAAAGCAAAATTCATTTATTAGGTGGATAAAGTCAAATCTATAAAGGCAAATCTATGGATTACATCAGGGATCCCCAACCTTTTCGATGCCGTGGCCCGGTTCCGCATCAGCTGGGTGCCGTGGCTCCGGTATCAGCGTTAACTGGCGCCGCCATCTTTTTATGACAGCGCTCCGGTGAGCTTTCTACCCGGAAAAGCTCACCGGAAGCGCTTTTTTACCAAAAAGATGGCGGCGCCCAGCAACCAGCGGCCCGGTAAGGCTTGTTCCTGCCCTGCACGTCCGTGGACCGGGCGGTTGGGGACCCTGGATTACATTACTCTTTCCCAGATGGGTTTATTTTTTTTAAACTTGCAAAGGTATTAATTTTGGATTCAAGTGTATTGCAAGTGACTTTCAAAATCCGCTCTCTATTGTTTAGTGCTGAAGTGACAAGTTGTCGCATACCAAAAGAAATGGCCTTGGTCAACATGTTTTCCAAAAGTCAAAAAGAGGCCTAGATTGCCATGTTCAAAATGCTAATATCATCTTTTAAAATGCTAATAACGAAGCTGAAAATTCCAGGTAACCATATTAGCATTTTAGCATGGAATCCACATCTCTTTATGAAGTTGGAGAAACCAGGTTTCCTTTCAATCAAAGCCATTTCTCCTTTGGATATGCAAGAATTAAACTTTTCTGCAAATATACAATAGATAATATATCCTGGAAGTCCTGGAAGAATTAAAGTCCACCCAATCTTAATGTTGCCGAGTTTGAAAAACACCGTTTTTCAATTCTTTGGTTTGCAGCCTGTGAGCTACACACGAGTGGTTGAGAAATTGGGTGGCTTTGGAAATGTGAATTATAAATTACGCATAAATAAAACTAGTCGCTCAAGGAAGTAAGGCTGGAAGGAAATACTCCCTATCCCTATTTCGAACATCCTTAATTACACTGATTTAATCATCCGAAAAACAAAATGCACCAGGCTCAGCCTTTTGCAGTTCTCCCATTGGCCAATCGTTGCTAAGCGACGAGCGGAAACAAAGATGGCGGCGAAATCATGGCTTCTACCACAGACTAATGTAACTCTTCCTCCCATGTCTTTATATTAGAGGGGGAGGGGAGAAACCCTAACTAAAGATGGCGGAGTAAACTTCACTTTCCCGGGCTGCAAGCGGGCAGGGGCGGATAAGCTTCTGCTAATTTAAATAACATGGCGACCACAAAGGTTCCGCCCTCCGCTTTTTCTTAACGGCCCCTTTTACGTCATAGGAATACGTATTATGTCATCTCAACAGCGCGCGGACGTAAAGCTATAAATATTATCTTGTAGCGGTAAAACTATTTGGCCCCTCCCACCGCGTCCGAGGCTCGGTTAAGGCTTTCCTTCGGAACGCACGAGCTTCGTTCAGATGCTTAGAGTTATTTTAAATAGTGTATCAACTGAGGAAGGTTAAAAACAAAAAACAAATAAAGCCGAAGAAACTTATCAGAGCCTGGGATTCCTCCCCCTTTTCTTTTACCGACTTTTTGAATTGAGAACCGTCGGGCAATCCTTTAGGCAACTATGGAACAGTCGCAAGTAAAGGGGGCTTAGCGGGCTCCAGGCGCATGCGTAAGTGACCGAACGGCCGGGAACGCGGCTCTTCGGAAGGCAGGAGCTCGCTCCCAGCCGCGAGGCCGGCGGCTGTTTGGTTTCCCCCACAATAACCGTTCCGGAGCAGGATTTCGTGGGGAAAGGAACCCACGGTGGGAGAATTTCGGCAGTCGGAGACCCTCCTTTGCCCGTGGCTCCACGGAGGGAACCGGAAGTGCCGCCATTTTAGAGCGTCCGGAGAATCACTTCGACGCAAGCGTTAGGTCAGAGAGGTAAAGCAGCGAGTAGAAAAGAAAATGAAACGCGGGCCGATATTTCCGGCTATCAATAACCGTCTCCTTAAATTTATAATCCCGGGCGGGAAGAAAGAGCGCCGTTTGCTTCTTCCATAGGGACTCTTCGACCTCATATTATATATATATAAACAGTTAATGTGTATATAAACAATTACATAATAGCAACGCGAGCCTCTTTGTGTGGGGGTAAACGTTCAGCTTGAGATGGGCGAAGGGAACCCGGAGGTGTGTCGTTTTTTCTTGTCGTTTGCCAACTCTACGGAGCGAGCATTTCCCCTTCTCTCTCTCTCTCTGTATATATATATATAAAAATATATATAATATATGTTTTTTAACCCCCTTCTTTTGGGCAGGAAGGTTTTTTTTTTTTCTGGAAGCGGAAGGAGAAGCTTCGTGCTGGAGATCGATTCCTGCCGGACGGGAAGTGAAAAGGACCCTGGGGTGTGTGTGTGTGTGTGTGTGTTTCAGGGTAACAAATTATAGAGGAGTGCGGGGGGAGGGGGAAGAAAGGAAGCGGGGAGGGGCTTCGCGTTGCCACAAGGGGCCCGGCTTGGGCTGTAAACGCCCCCAGCGCTTTGCCTCCTTACGACCGGATCCTGGGAAATTACCTTACCGGGAGGGCGGAGGACGGCGTGGGCTCGTTATCCTCTATAATCTGGGGGTATGTTGGGTGGGTGGGTGGAGGGGCGAAGGCTATTCCGGGGGAAGGAGGAGGAGGAGGAAGAAGAAGAAGCGGGTGGTGGGGAAAGACGTGGCTCTCAGCAGGCGTTCATCTTTGAGCAGGGTGGTGGCTGAACGATATAAGTGGTATGTATAGAGGTGGTGGCCTGAGGAACGGGTCCCATCCTTGGATATGTAGACGGAGCCATGCTGGGGCTTATGGGGGTGGGTGGGTGGGTGGGAGACCCGGAGGTAGCCTACCTCTGCCGCGGGGGTGGGGCGGGGTGGGTGGGGAGAAGGAGGCCAGCGCCCCCTGGTTCAGGCGGATGAGGCTTGCTAAGCTCTGATTGGGAGAGAATTTGGGGCCTCCCAAATCTCCCATTTGCAGAAGGTTCCTGTGCTTTGTTTTTTTTGGGGGGAGTGGCTTGGATTGGAGACTTGGTGCTGACCTACGTGGAGATTCTCAACCATCCAGGTCATTATTGTCCCTAAAGGGCTTTTTCCAAAAGACAATTGGGCTGCCTCCTCTTCTTCCTCTTCCTCTCCTCCTCTCCTCCCCCTCCTTTCCCCTCCTCCTTCCTCCTCTTCTTCCAATTCCTCTTCTTCCTCTTTCTCTTCCTCTTCATCCTTCTCCTCCTTCTCTCAATCATCCAGGTCATTATTGTCCCTAAAGGCTTTTTCCAAAAGACAATTGGGCCTCCCTCTTCTTCTTCTTCCCTCCTCCCCCTCCCTCCTTTCCCCTCCTCCTTCCTCCTCTTTTTCCTCTTCCTCTTCCTCCTCTTTCTCTTCCTCCTCTTTCTCTTCCTCCTCCTCCTCTCAATCATCCAGGTCATTATTGTCCCTAAAGGGCTTTTTCCAAAAGACAATTGGGCCTCCTCCTCTTCTTCCTCCTCCTCTTCCTCTCCTTCCCCTCCTTTTCCCTCCTCCTCCTTCCTCCTCTTCTTCCTCTTCCTCTTCTTCCTCTTTCTCTTCCTCCTCCTTTCAATCATCCAGGCCATGAGGGGGGCTTTTTCCAAAAGGCAACTGGGCTTCCATTTATTATTGTTGTTATCATCATCGTCCTTATCCTTTGAAAAGTTTCACTTCTCATCCAAGGAAGAAGAAGCCAAGGAAGTTTCTTGGATGAGAAGCAAAATGTTTTCAAAAGAAAGAAAAATAAAGTCCAGTTGCCTTTTGGGGAAGGGGGAAACCCCACCTTTGGGATAGTCTGCTGATATTCTTTCTTTTTGTCGGTAACGAGAAAGGGTCGTTCTTTCGGAGCCATAGGGGCGTGTAGTCTAGGTAGGACATTAGTTAGAGCATTTCTGCTGACCACGTACCACAAGTTGGAGAGGAGAAAACTGTGGGTCTGAGCTGAAAAGAGAAAATTTATCCAAGCTTCTTGGATGAGAAGTGAAACGTTTCCAAAGGGGAAAGAAATAATCAAGAAAGTCCAGTTGCCTTTTTTTTTTTTTTTTTGGGGGGGAAGAAGGGACACCTTTGGGATAGTCTGGTGATACTTTTTCTTTTTGTCAGTAGTAACAAAGGGTCGTTCTTTAGGAGCCTTAGGGGTGTGTTTTTTTGGATAGGTCCTTCTGGTATTTCTGATCACGATGTACCGCAAGTTGAAGAGGAGAAATTGTGGTTCTGAACTGAAGAGAGACAATAGGCTAATTCTGCTGCTTAGCTTAGAGGACGTTTTATTCTCATCTGTACAGTTTGGGGGAGATGGATTGAATGAATCCCTTCTGAATTCTTTCAACTTTTCTCTTGATAACAATACTAGTTAAACCAGGCGTGTCCAACTGTTTGGCTTATCTGGGCCATACTGACTTGCCTTGGGCCCTATATAAAATATATAATACAGTTAATGTATAGACATGCGCATAATAATGTAAAAAGTAGGGCTGCATTATTAACCTGTTCAGGGCCGTATGTGGGTCATGGGCGCCATGGGTTGGACACACTTGATATAGGACTGACTTTCATCAACTTGCACTGAAAAAAAAAAAGGTTGATTAAAAGAAATTGCAATTTGCTTTTAATGAATAGAGTAGGTCAAACTATGCAAAGACTTAATTGGAGGGACTGTCAGGTGAGTTGCGTGGTTGGAAAGGGATTTGAACCTGATACCTTCTGGAAAGGGCAGTAACGATTGCTAGGGAATGTAAGGTTGTGATCATTGTTAGGCTGGGGGAAATGAGGTTCAGCGGCCCTAATCCTATAGCCATGTTTCCTGACTAATGTTTTTATTGATTTTTGGTTACTTATAAACAAATAGTTAATTGTAGTCTTACTTATTTATAAAGCTTAAGGATACTTGCACTATTTATCGATATCTGGATATTTATTAAAACTGAATTTCTTCCAAGGAGTAGGATTGTAGAAATTACCTGTCTTTTTTTTTCTTCTTCAAATGAGTATTGTTAATAATCTGGGTTTTTTCTTTCTCTTGTTCTTCCTCCTAGGCTTTTAAGACCATCTTTTAAATTGCTGCTTGTCAGGTCATTGGAGGTCAGTTAGAATTTTTCAAAGACCATGAAAAGCAATGTGGGCCACAAATAATATTAACCCTAAGGATACATAGGCTGACGGCTAGACAGTTTTGTGGCGTTATTAGCTTTTCCGCCATGAAGAAGGGAGACTGTATACTTAGTCATATCTTGTTTACCAGACCTTACACTGTTCATTGGGACTCAGCCTCCAGGATGAATAGAATTTGACCTTTAACTGTTTCTATTCAAGGCGTGGATGTGGAATGAAACTATGGATATGCAAAATATTCTGGCCTTGCAACATTATTATTGAAAATGAGACAACCCTTGAATGGGCCAGTTTTGGGTTTAGGACATTTTCCAAACTCCTACATAAAACTCATAATGGGACCATACATTTCAAACCTTTCAAAGTGTGTACTTTTTTAAAATGTTTTTTTTGATGATGCTGTGGCATTAGATTCAAACTGAAGGCAAACCTGGGAACAAAACAGAAACACAGTTATGTATTATGTAAATACAGTACATGTAGTCCTTGACTTACGACCACAACTGAGCCCAAAATTTCTGTTGTTGAGCGAGACATTCGTTAAGTGAGTTTTGTTCCGTTTTTACAACTTTTCTTGCTGTTAAGTGTATCCACTGTAGATAAAAATAAAAATATTAGTGGTAAGGCCATGAGAAGACGGAATGAATTGTGACTAAGGAAGTGAAGTTCAAATATTAGAATTTCTCAACAAATGTGTTTTAAAGACATTCTAGCAGGCTTTTTTTAAAAATTTGAGTGTGATTATTGTCACTAGTGTTTCTTTTCTAGGAAAGGGAAAGTGTTTAATACTCTAAGAATTACAGAAGTTTGTCATAATACTAATTGAAATTTCTGGAAGTAGTGAGTTATACTACTGGTATATCTAGATTTTTATGTGGGTAACATTGATAGTTACGAATGGATTTTTCTCCAAAGTCAGTGTAAAATGATTTCTAATTCATGTTATATACATTTTACGTTACTCTACACCGAAGAATGTGAAATGGTACTTTTTAAACCTTCGGTTTGATCATATGCCCTATAGTGAACGAATGGCTTTTATATAAAAACTTCCCTGAAAGACGGACTTATTTGGAAAGCAATAATTTGGAAAATTGGCTTTCTTATTTCTTAGATATTTCTTCCTTTTTCTGGCAATGCTAAACTTGTGAGTTACAGTCTCCATAAATGAAACCTGCCAGTTTTCTTCCAGAGGTACTTTTTCAAGAGACAACTGGACTTTCTTTTTCTGAAGACGTTTCACTTCTCTTCCAAGAAGCTTCTTCAGCTCTGACTGGATGATGAGGAAGTCAGAGCCGACGAAGCTTCTTGGATGAGAAGTGGAAGGTCTTCAAAGAAAAACCAGAAAGTCCAGTTGGCTCTTGAAAAAAGCACCTTTGGGACAACCGTGACCAGGATGACAGAATCTCCAGAGACATTTACCAGTTTTCTTGTTTCTGACAGAAAAATCTAGTTAACCATGGCGGAGGTGGAGAACCTCGAGGTGATGATAAAAACCTTGGACTCTCAAACAAGAACATTCACAGTAGAAGGAGAGGTAAGTAAGATTCCCCTAAATTTGGATAACAGCAGGAAAGTGGATGGGGCTGTTGCTTTTATGCCTGAGGTATCTGAACAGTGTATCTATCAGTGCTGCTTTGCAGAACTCAGTTACCTGCTCTAAGGTAACAGATTATGAGCAAAAGATCCCTGGGCCTACTTGTTGGTCAGGAAGAAAAAAAAAAAAAAAAAAAGAATTCTGGAGGGACTGGTGTGAAGAACAAATGCAGGCCAAAGTGTGAAAAGAGCAGCGGTTAAATATTTAATTCCTCTAGGAAGAAATGATAGCACAAGTGGTCCTCGACTTACGACCACAATTTACCTCCATGTTTTTGTTGTTAAGCAAGGCAGTTTGATTTTAACTTTGGATGTCTTAACTTAGCTGTAAGTGTAAGCTGCCCAGAGTTACCCTATGGCCGTGATGGCAAACTTCTGGCACGCCTGCCCAAAGTGGGACGGGAAGAGCCATGTCGCCTGGCGTGCGCGGACTTGCCTGTTTGTCTTCCGGGTTTCTAGCGAGCATGTGTGGGCGACAAACAGCTGTCCTTCGCCCGCGTGCCAGTGCTGATTGTCGGTTGCGCCTGTGCGCCAGAACTGAGAAGTTTGGCTTTTCTGGAGCACAATCCCTTTGCGCATGTGGCAGTGCCTCAGCCTGCGCATGTGTGCTGGCCAGCTGATCGTCAGGCGTGCATGCATGCTAGAACCCAGAAGTTTGGCTTTTCTGGAGCGTGGCTCTGATGAGCACATGCGCGCACGACATTTCTGCATGACCTTTTTGGCACTCGGTGCGGAAAAGGTTCGCCATCACTGCTCTGTGGTAAGAGGGCAGTCAGGAAATATGTATGTACGATGTATGAAGTATGTATATTATACATATATATATATCTGTATGTATGTATGTATATGTATATTTATTATACATATATATACATATACATATATGTATATGTATATATAATACTTATAATAGATAAATATGTATATTAATGTGCCCCAGACGTCTGTGTAGTAAATGTATACATTCATCATGTGGCTTAACATTGTTATAAACCGAGTTAGCCATCTTCAACTGGTCATCATGTACCACATATAAATCATTCTCTAAAGTAGCAGTAACACTTTTACCCTCTTTCTCTATTATACAGTTATCTCCCCTAAAGGTTACTACATAACCAAGATTAACTAAAGCCCTTACTGATAATAAATTAAATTTCAGTTTAGCTACATATAATATAGTTAAATGTTCATTTACACAAGAACAATATGCAGTACCTTCACCAGACGCTTTAATCTTCCATCCATTTGCCAGTGATACATGTTGTTTACTCGTGGACATCTTTACAAACCTCTTTCTATCTTTAGAAATGCACTGTGATGCTCCACTATCAACAACCCACAAATCATGGTTTACAGTTGAATTGCTAGACGTAGCTAAACTAACATTCTTTTGGTGATTACCAGTATTCTGTCATTTTCCCTTCTTACAGAATTTATCTGTATGTCCCCTAGCCCCACAAGAAAAACATTTCCTAACAGTATAGGCAGTTGAACACAAATCCTCTTCTTGTGGTTTTTCCTTTCTCAGTTGGTCCCTATCCAGTCGTCTTCTTGCTTATTCTAACAACTTTCTGGTTATGTCGGTCAATGTCAGTTTATCTCTGGGCAGGACTTCCAGTGAAGATACATAATCATCATAACGGTCATCCAATGAGGAAAGAATGACGTAAACTTGATGCAGCTCTGAAAGTATCAGTTTTTTTTCATGTAGCTCTTGAAAAGTTCTTTTCATGAAGTTCAAATGAGCGAACATATCTCCACCTTTCAGAAGACGTGCTCTAAACAGTTTACGTGTAAGATGTATGTGTGCACCTACACTGTCACGAACATAAATCTTCTTCAAATTCTCCCCACACCTATCAGCAGACTCTTCTCCACGAATATGGATTAGCTGCTGGTCAGTCAGTGTTAGTCTAATTATATAGAGAGCTCGTTCGTTGTTCTGTTTAAAGTCAGCAAGCTTCTTGGCATCATCCCCATTTTCTGGATCCCAAGCATTTACATCCGGGGGGAGGGGTCTTGAACTACATTCCATAACCCTTCTCTACACAGAAGTAGACTGCACTTCATAGACCAGGAAACACAGTTTGTTCCATCCAACCGGGTTATCAGTGATAGACTTGTTGAAGTGTCTTGTGCCATCTTTACCAGGACAGTAAACCACAATTAAACAGTAAACAGCTGTCTATATACAGTACTGTGCATTCACACCAACTCTCAGTTATCTGAGCCTGGTATGGCCTGGGCCCATAACCAGTGTGAGGTAATTCCCCGTTAGGAGAATGAGCGCACACAGGGAGATGTAGTGAGAATGGAGAAGAATAACACAGAGACAGCACACAGATACACTGTATTGTAAAATGTAGGTTTTTACTTCCAATAAACCTTTAAGCAAAGTTCAAACAAGCAGTCCAAGTCATTCACAGTTAAAGCAGTCAGTTTTCAGTCCAGGGATAATCCAAATAACAAAGTCCAGTATCAAAAACAGTTCAATAACAGACTTACATCAACGATCAGCAACAGTCAATAGGAGGAACAGCAACACTCAGCAACAACAGAACAACCCAGGTTTCTGGCTCCATCTTATGGCCGTTTGAGGAACCACACCCAATTACAATTTTAGCATTTCCTTAAAGAGACAGTATTAAAATGTCTATCCTGGTTTATATATTTTCCAACCCAACTCTTAGGTGACTTACATTCCTAACAGCCCCTTTGCAGAATGGAGGAGCTTCCTTCATTGTTCGGGCTTTCCTAGGCAGGTGCCATAGAGAGGGCAGGTTCTGGTGAAGGAATAGCGGGAAGAGAGTTTCCTCCGGGTGGTTTTTTTTTTCCACCAGTTTTCCTTTTGCTCCGTAGATCACCGTGAAAGAGTTCAAGGAGCACATAGCGGGCTCAGTCAACATTCCCTCCGAAAAACAGCGCCTCATCTATCAAGGGAGAGTCCTACAAGATGACAAGAAATTGAAAGAATACAGTGAGTCGGGAACCAAGGGAAGGTTGGGAGGGGGGGTTTGAAGTGAACGGGGGGAGCGGGGGGTGTTGGGAGACAGGGGTGGTGGTTATGACCCAGGGTACGGCCAAGTTCACACTGGGAAAAGCTCCCCCCCCCCGAAATGTTAGCATTTTGCTTCCATAAAGGCTGCCCAGAATGAAATTCATATTTTGCACGAGGTGCTCACTCCTGAGTTATTTTGGCAGAGACTCATAACCGCTGGGTTGAGTGCAAAATTGTTGGAATGAAAGTTTGGAATCGGTCTTGAGACATTCAGGTTGGGAAATGAAGTAGTTGCCTCTTTCTTTACCAATTGTTTTCCTGCTAGATGTACTTGCATGCATGTTTGGAAATCTATGTACGTCTTGTACATCTTATATCTACATACATTATGTATTACAACATAATAATAGTAATATACAGTATATTATATTACATTATTTATGACATTACATTACAGTGATGACCCAGAGTGTAACACAAATGTAACAAAATCCAAAACGTAAATAAACGTTCTTTAATGCTTCCAACTGTTCAATAATACTCAGTTGGAGATAAAACATACTCAAAAATAGTCTTCAAAAGAAAGCAAAACAGTCCGAATTTAATGAGCAGATAGAGGTGGAATAAAAAAACCCAAACTACAATGATGAAATTTCCACAATGGAACAGGAGAAGTATTTACCAAATTCAAGGAGATAACAAGGCACAGTCGGTTGGAAGGACGCCAACCAAGATAACTTCAGACCAAAATAAAACACGCTTTGTTTTCAGCATTTGCCAGAACGCAGGTCCAAACTCTTAGGCAGTTCTCACGCCTGCAGCCCATGAGGAGGATCAAGGCCCTGTCCTCCTGAGTAGACCAGTCTCTCCCTTATCCTCTCCTCCCTGCGTGCCCTAGGATGGAGAGGGGATGGGCCTGGGTCCTCCTCTGACTGCTCAGCTGGCCTCTGCCCTTCCCCAGCCTCCTCCACAACCTCCGGAGCCACACTTCCACTCCCTGTCAGCTGTTCCTCCTCTCCCTCAGAGTCAGTCTCCACTAGGAGCATGACACATTACATTACATTACATTACATTACATTACATTACATTAATGTGTCCAGGTAGTCCTTGACTTAACGACCACAATTGAGCCCAAAATTTAAGTGAGACATTTAGTTAAGTGAGTTCTTTTTCCATTTTACAGCCTTTCTTGCCATAGTTGTTAAGTGGATCACTGCAGTTGTTAAAGTGAGTAACACAGTTGTTAAGTGAATCTGGCTTCTCCATTAATTTTGCTTGTCATTGTGCTTCATGAGAGGTGATCGCATGACCCCTGGGATGCTGCCAGTTGCCATAAATACATGGCAGTATTTTGATCACGTGACAATGGGGATGCTGCAATGGTTATAAGTGTGAAAAACGGTCATAAGTCACTTTTTTCAGCGCCGTTATAACTTCAAACGGTCACTAAAGGAGTTGTTAGTCGAGAACTACCTGTATTATGTACAACTTGAGTTCTAATTAAAGATGAATATGTTTTGAGCAAAGGAATGGCTGGTGGGGAAATCTCCCAGCTTCATTAAATTTCCGGAGGATGCAGTTTGGACTTTCCTATATATAAGCATATTTGCAAGACATGGATAAGTTCTACAGTTTTAAGTATGATTCACTGAACAAATCCAGGCTTATTTAGATGTTTAGATCCAGATAAACATACATACACATACATTTATATACATACATACATATATATACATACATACACACATACATACCGTATTTATCGGCGTATAACACGCACAGGCGTATAACACGCATCTTCATTTTAAGAGGGAAATTTCAGAAAAAAATTAAATTTCTAAATAAAAACTTTGAAGCAAAATAAGGGTAGCTCAGAACTTTTTTTTTATTAATATTATTACCACTTATAAGGTAAATCAGTGGTCCCCAACCTTTTTGTACCAGGGACCGGTTTCAAGCAGAAAATTTTTGCAAGGACGGGGGGGAGAGAGAAGAGAAGGAGGCTTCGCTCTCTCGCTGCTCCACCATCCAAGGAAGAAACTGCTTCAAAGAAGCGGGGGCTTTTCCTGTCGCCGCAGCTATTCCGAGCGCCGTTTCACCCCCACTCCCACCCCTGCACAAGACTTCAATCCACAGTGTCCCATTCTGCCTACCTGCCTGCCTGCCTTAGTTTCTGGTTGTTTGGGAGCAGCTTCGGCTGAGAATAATAACTATTCGCCTCTTTTACTCAGCCGAAGCTGTTCCGATTCAACCATTAACGAAGGCAGGCAGGCAGGCAGGCAGAACGGAGCACTGCGGGCGGGCGGGCGGGCGGACGGGTGGGGTGGGGAGAAACGGGCGCCAGGGAAGCTGCGGCGACAGGAAAAAGGCTCTCCCCCGCTTCTTTGAAGCAGTTTCTTCCTGTGCTGGTGGAGGAGCGAGAGAGCGACTGAGAGAGCTGACCCAGAGAGAAGGACAGGCTTCGGTTGCTTCCTCCTCCCCTTCTTTCATTTGTGTCCTTGATCCCCGATCCCAGCAGCATTCACCGAAGGCTTCTTAACATTATATCGGCGTATAACACGCATACATCATTTGCCCCCTATTTTCAGGGGGGAAAGTGTTATACGCTGATAAATACGGGTATATACATATACACACATACATATATACACACACATATACACACATATATACATGTTCTGTCTCACCTGTGGCCACGAGGTGAGAGTCCAAATGTCCAAAGAAAAAACACGAACAGACAATATCAGGAACAACAGAGTTAACTTTCCTTTGGCTGAATTTGTCGTTGGCAAATTTCCCAGAAGCTGTCTGCAAATTCTGATAACGAGCAGAACTATAAATCAGAGACGAACGGCAAACAGAATACTTTGTCCAAATTGCAGACGCAAATTAACAGGGATTCAAAGCTAACACACCTCCTTATATTCTTTGAGGGGCATGTCAGTCTCTTTCCTCAGTCCCTGATTCGACGTCTCCTTCCAGTTTGTGCTTGATATTTCTGCTTACGTCTGTTCCTTGCATCAAACCAACATTCTTCGGTTTGATCTTCATCCAAGGACTCCGGCACGTTCTCCTGCTTATCTGCCGACACCTGAGGTATAACTAATGAGGAAGGTCCTGGAGAGGATGAGGATTCCGAAACTTCCAGCAAAGCAGGTTCAAACCCCAATGCCAAGTCCTCCTCTTCCTCCTGACTCCCATTTATGTCATTCAACAAGGCAGGCTCAAACCTTAATGCCAGATCTTCCTCATCACTCGAGCCTATGTCTTCTGACAGAGCAGGTTCAAACCTCTGAGTCACAACATATACATATATACATATACATATACATATACATTTACATACATACATATATATACATACATACATACACACACACACACACATACACACACATGCACACACACACACACTAATTTTAACTAAAAAAACTTACTAGAAAAAAAAGAAGTAGCTGAAAAACGGGCAAGCGATTAAGTCATTCTTGAGGCCTGGACTTTTCTTATGGGAAAGAAGCAGTATTGGTCATGCTTCTCAATGATCTATAGCAATAGCACTTAGACTTATATACCGCTTCACAGTGCTTTACAGCCCTCTCTAAGCAGTTCTACAGTCTGCCTATTGCTCCCCCAACAATCTGTGACCTCATTTTACCGACCTCGGAAGGATGGACGGCCGAGTCAGCTTTGAGCCTGGTGAGATTTGAACTGTCAAATTGCAGCCAGTCGAAATAGCCTGCAATCTTGCATTCTAACCACTGCGCCACCGCAGCTCTGGCAAGAACAGAATAGCAAAGAGTTGGAAGGGAACTTGGAGGTCTTCTAGTCCAACCCCCCCCTGCTCAGGGAGGAAAACCCTTTAGCATTTCAGACAAATGCTTGTCCAGTCTCTTCTTAAAAACTTCCGGTTCTTTAATAATTCAAGGCTTCAAAGGCAGCCAGACTTGGAATGAGAAGGAAATCTGATCACGTATCCCGGTTTGTTTGTTCGCTTGTTTTTGCAGATGTTGGAGGCAAAGTCATCCACTTGGTGGAACGCGCACCTCCCCAGACCCAGTCGCCCTCGGGGGGGCCTTCAGGAGCAGGCTTGTCCTCCACCCCTCACAACAACACGGGACCCCGGGGCTCAGGTTCCACTGTCCATGACCGCAACGCCAACAGTTACGTTATGGTGGGAACCTTCAACTTACCAGTAAGCATTATGGACCCACAGCCGCCCACACAAGTGAGTTTTAGCCAGAGAGCTGCTCCCGCTGTGGGGCGAGGGGAAGTATTCGGTCTCCCTCCCCCCCTCCCCAATGCTTTCTCCCCTTCCTGTTAATAAAACGAGAAGGGAACTTGCTTGTACGCTACTACATGGTAGTGGGGAGCTGGCGGTGGGGTGCTTCACGTGGCTTTGGGTTCCTCCCTTCTGCCTTTGCCCAGAGTGGGGTCAGTGTCAGCCGTTCCTGAAAAATGTCATTCCTGACTTGGAAAGGGTGTGTTGTGAACAACGTGGTAACAACCAGAACAGAAGTCTGGCTTTCCCTTCTGTTTTGCCTGTCTTTGGGATTATTCTGTGTGATACGGACAGAGAGGAAGAGGGTTTGAAACGCACATGGGGCCTTCCTTCCTGTCGCATGGGAGATCTGAAACCAAATACAGGTAGTCCTCGGCTTACGACTGCCATTGAGCCCAACGTTTCTGTGGTTCAGCGCGAGGCATTTCGTTAAGGGAGTCTTTGCCCCATCTTACAAATTTCATTGCCACAGTTGTTAAGCGCTTGAATCGTTGCAATTGTTAAGTTAGTAACATCGTGTGTGTGTGTGTGTGAAGTCAACCTGGTTTCCCTGTGGACTTCGCTGGTTGTTAGGTTTGCCAAAGAGGATGGCACTGCCGCCGTCCTAAATGTGAGTCAGTTGTCAAGCGTCTGAATTTGGATGAAGCGATCGATCGTTGGGCTGAGGAATGGTTGTTCGGTGAATTTGGAATTTTTGCCCCGTTTTACGACTTTGCTTCTCCTGACCACCGCTGCAGTTGTTAAACGAGTTGCGTGGTTGTGAAGTGAATCTGGGTTCCCCCCCATTGAACTTCGCTCCTGAGAAGGCTCGCAAAAGGGGATCGCATGATCCCGGGACGCTGCCGCCGTCATAAACGTGAGTCAGTTGTCAAAGCATCTTGAGTCAGAGGTTGGTATTCAGCAGGTTCTAACCAGTTCTGGAGAACCGGCAGTGGAAATTTTTAGTAGTTCGGAGAAGCGCCAAATACCACCTCTGACTGGAGATTTGACAATATCCTTCCCCTGCCACGCCCACCAAACCACGCCCACAGAACCGGTAGTAAAAAAATAAAATTGAATCCCACCACTGATCTGAATGTAAATCACACGGCCATTGGGGAGGCTGCAACGGTCCTAAGTGTGAAAAACAATCCTAAGTCATTGTTTTCAGTGCCGTTGTAACTTCGAATGTCACTAAATAGCAATAGCATTTAGACTTATATACAACATTCCAGTGCTTTCCAGCCCTCTCTAAGCCGTTTACAGAGTCGGGGTCAGCTTTGGAAGTCATACTGAGACCAGATGCTCCCACACTGCCACATTTTGAGTCTGGGAAAGTGGGAGCGGGGAATTTCTTGGAGTGTACGTAGTTAGACATAATAACAATCCTTTTCTAATTCAAGGTCATGTTATTTTGGCGCGTAAGTGAGAGGAAGTCTCAAATTGGGACGGGTGGTGATTGGGGCATGTGATGTGATGATGGGCGCAGGGGATGGATTTGTAGTTTTTACTTATTGCAAGGAAGCCCGGAACTGTCAGAATCGGGATTCCCCAGCTGTGCCAGTTTACTATCCAAATAAACTTTTGAGAAGATGTCTGTCTCGGAGTTATTGGTTGGAGTGGAGGTTTGCTGGAACTCTTGACAATCAGCCTATTGCCCCCAACAATCTGGGCCCTCATTTTACCTACCTTGGAAGGATGGAAGGCTGAGTCCACCTTGAGCCTGGTGAGATTCGAACTGCCAAATTGCAGTCAGTCGGCAATCAGCAGAAGTAGCCTGCAGTACTGCATTCCAACCACTGCGCCACCGCGGCTCATAAATGAACTCTTGTCAGCCGAGGACTACTTATATTTATCCAGACCAAGGAATGACAATCCCTTGGAGGGTGGAAGCTGTACCTACAGGGGCTGGTCAGGAACAATCTCTCTCTCTCTCTCTCTCTCCCTCCCTCCCTCCCTCCCTCTCTCTCTCTCTCTCGGGAAGAGGGCATATATTTACTTTACAGAATGGCAAGCAAAGCAGGTATTGCGAGAGCCTTTCCTGAAATTACACAGCCTTGTTAATATGCTTTGAATAATAAAACATTTAGGGATGTTTAGCGTATGAGCTGCATGCTTGAGGATCTACATTTCTGAGCGTGTCCAATTTGGAATTCAGCCCCTCTTTGAAATCAGTGAGTGCAATTTACCTCATGTTAAGAGTTCAGCCTAAGAATTCTGCGCCATCTTTTCAGAAACATGTTTCTAATTATTCATTTGTGGTGTGCGTGGAATTTTTTTTTTAAAGAAAAAGAAACAAAAATTGGCTAAAATATTCTAGGAGGCCTCGCTGGAAGTCACAATTTGTTCCTTTTTTTGTTATTATTATTGCTCATTGTTGCTTCTTTTTACTCCTGCACCTATGTGATTTGGGAAGTTGTTGGACTGGTAATCCACAGCCATGACTTCTTCACAGGAGCACAAACAAGTTCTCAAGAGTGCACGCTCACATCTGAACGGTGTATCGAAAATCATGTTTTCTGCAACATACAGAGAGTCATGGCATTATTTTTCAGCATTATTTTTCAAGTGATGTATAATTTCAAGAATCTTACCACGCTGGGTGGGGAGCAACCTTGGATGATGTGGGTATGTGATCTGCTGGGTTGTGGTTTTGTTTTGTTTTTGTTTACCTTCTTTTCGGCTCTGTTTTGTTCTTTTCTCCTGCACACCTACCTTGGTGGTTTTTTTTTTTTTTTGGTCCTTTTAATTTTTTTCTCTGTCTATTTCTCACTCCCTGCTTTCCAAAGAACGATGGATCGTCTGTGGACGTTCATATAAATATGGACCAGGCTCCTATTCAGGTACAAGTGGGTTGGGAAGGACAGAATTTAACGTTAACATTGATGGGTTTATTTTAATACGTGGGCATAACCAAGACTCTTTGACTGTAGCATGATGTAAGGAGATCCGATCGATTGACAGGCCACTTAGATTGTTATTTGACTTCTAGAAATGCTCCCCCCACCTTTTTTTTTTCTAACACAAAGTTTATTTATTGAAATGTTTTGGTCGCCACAATGGAAAAAAGATGGAAAGAATGCAGAGAAACAGCAAAGATGATTAGGGGGCTGAAGGCTAAAACACAGAAAGAATGTGTCAGCTGGTGCTCCGTTCAAAATCCAAGAAAGAAATACTTAGACTCTTGTAATTAGAGAAAAGATATCTTTTACTGGAAGTTAAGTGGTAGCAACGAGAGAATTCTGAATCTGGGGAAATAGGCACGTACATCACATATATCAAGGGATTGAAATGTTCCCACCCCCAGTAGTTCAAACGGTTCTTCCAATTAAAAGTTGTGAACCTCATCATGTGGACATCTTCAGGTGGTTATGATTAGTTGACCTTGGCTTACTCAGATAAAGGTTTGCAGTTGCGAAGAGAAAGCTAAGCAAGAAATAGGAACCCTCCACAGTTTATACAACATTAGTTATTAACACCTCCAGCTCACTTCCCATACTTTTCCCCCTTCCACCCCCCACCTTACTCATGACAGCCAGAAAGAAGCAAAGCAAAGGAAGAAGATCTTGAAGGCTGGCAGAATGGTTGCAGAAATTGGTTATGTCTTGTTTGATTAAAAGAAGGACTAGGGGTGACATGACAGCAGTGTTCCCAATATCTCAGGGCCTGCCATGAAGAAGAGGGAGTCAAGCTATTCTCCAAAGCACCTGAATTTAACTAATCCAACGTTCTCTCCAGAGTCCCAAAGATGCTTTTTTTTTTTTTTTCCAAGAGGCAACGGACTTTCTGGTTTTTTTTTTTCCAAGAAGCTTCTTCAGCTCTGACTGGATGGTGGGGAATGGAAGGATTTATCCACCATCCAGTCAGAGCTGAGGAAGCTTCTTGGAAGAGAAGCGAAACGTCTTCAAAAGAAAACAAAACAAAAACAGAAAAGTCCAGTTGTCTCTTGAAAAAAAAACACCTTTGGGACAACCATGTCCTGAATGACTGAGAAATCTCCATAGATGTTCTGCCCGGGGGCCATTTTGATCAGTGGCTGCTACTTTATGAAGAAGATAGTTCTACCCCATCGTGTCTGTAGGCATCATTCTGGAGGATTGTACTCTACAGGTGCCAGATTCGGGATCTTGCATTGGAGATCTTCTGTGTTCCTTAGGAAAAAAAACGGCAGAGAAATTGAAGCGCATTTTCCCCCCATTTTTTTAAAGAAAGGAGTTGAGGACTGTTCATACCAGTCCTTCCCCAAGTTGGTGCCCTGCCGATGCAGCTTCTGTTGAATTCCCTCCAGACACGATGGCGAGTGGACATGATAGTGGGCTGTTGGTCCAGCTCCTCTGAAGTGTTCCTACTTGGGCTAGATGTCTCGTAGAGTTGATGTACTTACAGGGCCAGTCAGATATCAGCCAGAGGGACCTAGGACTGAATCTCAGCGTGAGAAATTAAGAGAAAGGAACCCAAAGTTAGGAAGGCTCCCAACGTGGAAAATATTTGCAGTTCTTCAGGGATAAGAAAAGAAGTCTTTTTTCTCTGCATCCTAAAGAGCTTCAAGGAGGAACTTCACTGGACCTGAGATGAGGCAAACTGGGATATAGAAAGCTTGACGTCTCCTTACTTTAATGATCTTATCTCCCCTGTCTGCCTCTTCTGTTAGACCAGGGGGTCCCCAAATGTGGCAACTTTTAAGACTTGTGGACTTCAACTCCCAGAAGCTGTCTGAGGAATTCTGGGAGTTGAAGTCCACAAGTCTTAAAAGTCGCCATGTTTGGAGGCTTCTGCCCTCGACACAGAGGTTTTGTTTTAGTAGCACCTTGGGTTCTTCCTGCCCGAGGGCTTAAGCAGAGCCTTCATGGCTACAGGAAACAAACCTTGGCTCGAGGGGCCAAGTAAGTAGAAAAGCATGCAGTCAAAACGGAAGTGGGAAGTGCCCACAGGTTTGGAAGTTGGGTGTGGGCTGAGGGGATTCAACACGGGGAGGAGGACAGGAAGGCCTGGACATGGCCTTAAGGAAATCCAAGAAATGGGAAGAGTTGGTTTTAACCCAAGGAGGGATCTGCAAGGAAGGAGGAATTCTGATTCAGGGAAAAGAGGCCCCCTCGGGCCTTCTCATAACAGGCATTTCCTTCCCCCTCACAGAGTGAACCTCGTGTCCGTCTTGTTATGGCCCAGCATATGTTACGGGACATTCAAGGTATCCTGAACCGACTAGAGGTGAGCCAATTTCTAACCCCGAAGCAGGAATGTAGAATCGCTGCCCGGAAACTCCTTCCCAGGCCCCTGGAAATCACCTGTCCCCCCCTTTTTCTCCAGGGTAACACCAGCGACCACGCCGCTGCGGGACCCGAGGATATGCCATCTGCCAGCCCGACCGAAAGGGAACCGATGACGGGCACCGAATCGGAGCCTCCCCAGGAGCCCACGCCAGCAGAGGAAACGCCGCCCTCTGGGAGTGAGCCACCCCCCGGGGCCGAAGCAGCCGCCCCCAAGTAAGAAGGCTGCCCCCGCCCACCAAAGAGATGTCAAGAGCTCTCTTGGGGGGGGGGGCTACGAGGAGCCCTCCCCCCCTTTCAAACCATCCTGGTGCCAACAGATCAGGGTGGGTAGGGAACTGTGGGTGGGAACCATCGAGGTGGGCTGTGCCAAAGTGGTAGAGGGGTAACCTCAAGGAGCTGCAGGGATACTGGCTGTTTCCCAGAGGAGTCAAGGGGCAGTCACTGAGCGAGACGGTGAGGGTCCTTCTCTCTTCCCCTAGCCACCCGTCCCCTGGAGAGTACGTGGAGGTTCTGGGCGAGCTTCGTGGGTTGGAAAGCAGACTCCAGCCTTTCCTGCAGAGGTACGAGGAGGTCCTGGGAACTGCTGGCACCGCCGACTACAACAACAACGTAAGAGAAGTCTGGTTCTCAAAAAAACTGAAAGTTGACCTCTAACCTGGGAAGCTACTTTTTCGCCCCTTATTTCTGCCTTTGCTGGGATCTGAAATTGGGTCGGTGTCTTCTTTTTACATCCGAACTCTTTGATTTACCGTTAAAAATATTCTTTCGACGTACATGCTCTGGCTTCCAGAGTCTCGGTTCTGCCATCCCATTTGTGTCGGAGCCACCATTTCAAGCGCTTCCGGGTTGAAAGGATTAGCCGGTGACATCACTGTCGCCCGGGGGAAACCATTGTGGGGTGTGTGTGTTCTTTTCATGTCCCTATCAAGGAGCTGGAGCAAGTGACGGGGAGCTCACCCCCCTCAGCCCCACTTGGGTCTCAAACGTGGGCTTGCTAGCCTCCAACCCAGCATCCTAACCACCCGAGCTCCGTGCTCCTTTTCTGGGCCCAATAGTTCTTTGATCTGGCCTAGCGAGGTTTTGGGGTGATTTTTTTTTTTTTTTTTGTTTAAAGGCTTGGTAACACCCCCGCTTCATTTGATTCAAACGTCCTGCTTTTCTTTTGCCAGACGGAAGGGCGCGAAGAGGACCAACGCATTATCAACTTGGTGGGGGAGTCTCTGCGCCTTCTGGGTAACACCTTTGTAGCCCTCTCGGACTTGCGCTGCAATCTCTCCTGCAACGCCCCCCGCCACCTCCATGTGGTGCGGCCGATGTCCCATTACACAGCTCCCATGGTCCTGCAGCAAGCTGCCATCCCCATCCAGGTGAGGCCTCTCGGCCTGGAAGAAACCAGGTTGGGGTACCTTTCCTCAAACCCCGGGAATGACTTGGGCCACAGCTCTGGCTTTCCGAGGCTGGGCGAAGAGCGCGAGGGAGCGAGAGGGGAGGATGCAGAAGACAACTCCCTTTCTTCTCCTCCTCCTCCATGTTCTTGCTTCAGATTAACGTTGGAACCACCGTCACCATGACGGGCAACGGTGGCCGCACCGTCCAGACCAACTTGGAAGGCTCTGCTGCCGCCGCTGCCGCCCAGGCCCCTCCCACAGCCCAGCCTCGCAGTTCCAGCCCCGTGGAGTCAACCCAACCCTCCGAAGGCTCGCCTCCTTCCCTCTCCCCGGGGGTCACCCCTATCCTGCCTCAGGCCTCCCAAACAGGGCACCCCCGTGTCATCCGCATTTCACATCAGACGGTCGAGCCTGTGGTTATGATGCACATGAATATACAGGGTGAGTTTTGGGCTGTTTTGGAAAGTTATACTCATAAAAAAAAACCCAATACTTGTAGCTCAGGGTTGAACTCGGGGGTTTTTTCGGGGCTCTCCGAGCTTGGTGGTTTTCTTGCAGACGTTTCAATACCCAACTAGGTAACGTCATCAGTGCTAGAAGGGAATGGCGTTTGGTCTCTGTTTATATAACAGTGACTTGCCCTGTCAGGGTTATGTGTTGCCTTGTATTCTTTGAACTAACAAGTCCCTTGAAGGGGGTCTATGGCTGGATTCTGTACCACTTGTGTACAGGTTGTTGGGAGGGTAGCATGGGGATAAAATGCTGAAATCCCCAGAAGTAAAAATGGGACCCAAATATAATAATTGTTTATTGTGTTTAACACAGTCAGATTAAATAAGTCAGTCAAAATGTTAAGCGTTATTTTAGTATTTTTTTCCTACATGGTGGTCCCATAATTTAAGTCGACCCCCAAAAGTGGAACCAAAGCTATACAGGCAGTCCCCGACTTACAACAGTTCATTTAGTGACCATTCAAAGTTACAACGGCACTGAAAAAAGGGACTGATGACCAGACGTGGTATTCAGCAGGTTCTGACCAGTTCTGGAGAACCGGTAGTGGAAATTTTGAGCAGTTCGGAGAACCGGCAAATCCCACCTTTGACTGGAGATTTTACAGTATCCTTCCCCTGCCACGCCCACTAAGCCACACCCACAGAACCAGTAGTAAAAAAAAATGAATCCCACCATGGCTGATGACCGTTTTTCACAATTACGACCTTATGTAGCATCCCCAAGGTCACCTGATCAAAACTCAGGTGCTTGCCAACCGATTCATCCTTACGACCGTTGCTGTGTCCTGAGGCGATGCGATCCTCTTTTTGCGACCTCCTGGCAAACAAAAAGTCAATGGGGAAGCCCAATTCACTTAACAACTATGGTTGCCAATTTCTCGACTGCAAGGATCCACTTAACAACTATGGCAAGAAAGGTGGCAAAAATAAGGCAAACTTAACCAACGTTTCACTTCACAACAGAAATTTAGGTTGCTCGATTGCGGTCATCACTCGAAGACTACCTGTATTGTTACAGGATGGGTCGGGGGGGAGGAGAGGTGCTCTGTCCTTTCACTTCTCGGCATCTTAAAAAAGATCAGCTTGCTAGATTTTGATTAAAGTCGTGTTATTTGGGGGGGAGGGGGGAAGCGCGTGCCATACGCTAAGAAAAAAAAAAAATGGAGGGGGAAATGTGACCTGAAATGAAATCCAGACCATCCAGAGAAAGAGGACAGGGGAGAGAAATCAATCTACAACGTGGAGCGGCCTCTCCTTTTTGAGGTCCACTTCCTTTTCTCCCTCTTTAGACTCCGGCTCCCAGTTGGGCAGCGGCAGTTCCGGCGGAATGCCACCGATGGGGCCAGCCGGTTCAACCGGACACTCCCAAGGGATGGGTAAGGAAAATGGCTCCCACCGATCCAGGGGGGGAGGCCAACCGCTCTGGCTGAGGGGTTTCCCCCCATTTTCCGGCCCTGTTGATGTCTCCTGGTTCTGTTATTGCTTCTCTGCAGGCAGCGGTGCCCACATGCCCCTACCCAGCCTCCCACCGGAGTTCATGCAGGCCATGGCCCACCAGATAACGCAACAAGCCATGGCAGCTGCGGCCTCAGCAGCTACAGGTAAGCCAGCCAAGAAGCACATAGATAAGGTAACAATGGTGGGATTCAAATAAGTTAACCAGTTTTCCCAGGGTCAGGATGGCTATCGTGGAAGGCCTGGCCAGTCCTCCAGCTATGCTGCACACGTAGGACGAGCCTCCTGTGACGGCCAACCTGACTCTGGGTGAACCGGTTGTTAAATTACACACACACACACACACACACACACACACTGCTATCAAAGTGGATGCTGGGTGCTGCAGTGCAATGGAGAAACAGGCAATGGAGTGGCCAGCACAAAGTGGGGGAGGAGGAGGAGCAGGGAGAAGAAAGAGGGAAAGTAGCCTTCACCTTCCCTTGCTCTGGCCGCTCCGTTGTACGTTTCTCCGTTGCAGCGCAATGGCCAGGATCCACTTTGATAGCCAGGGAGATGGGGGTAATTTAACAAGCAGTTCACTCGAACCAGTGCGAACCGGCTGAATCCTACCACTCAGGGTTGCCATCTGGCCGTTTTTCTGCCCAAATTTGAGAAATCTGGCTGTATAGAAATCTGTTTGGCCGTGAAAAAAAATCATGTCTCCGGCCAAATATATTTGGCCGGAAATTTGGCCGTATGAAAGTTTCTTGGCCGTGAAATCGAAATTTTGGCCGAATACCGGTTTTCAATACAATATATATATATAATAGCTATTTTTGTGTCGTTTTATTTAGTGATTATATTTTTTCAATCGGGGGGTGGGGGTGGATCCTCCTAATAACCCTCATGCTCTAGCTCCCCCCTCCTCAGGATCGCTGCATTTGGCCCTGAGCTTTCCAAACGGTAGTAGCGGTTATTTGAAGTGAGCTGCCTAGCCTGGATGTGAGTAAAGAAACGCAGAAATTCCCATGATGTCACGTCACGCTGTCGAATAAAGACTATTTTTTATGATTTGATGATTTAAAAACAGTTAAAAAACAAAAAACAATATATCCTCATGTTATATTGCATAAAAAAATTTGGCCGTGAGAGAAAATAATTTGGCCGAATTTAGCCGTATTTTGACTTGAGTTCGGCCGCAGAGCCAAGCTGCGATCTTGGAAATCCTGCTACCACTGGGTAGGATTGACTTCACAAGAGTTCATTGAGTGACAGTTCAAAATTACAACACCGCTGGGGGAAAAAAAAAGTGACTTACGACCGTTATTCCTACTTCCAAGCATTGCAGCCTCCCCCTGGTCACGTGATCCAAATTCGGATGCTTGGCAAACTGACTCGTATTTATGACCGTTGCAGTGTCCCCGGGGTGTTGTGATCCATGGGGAAGCCAGATTCTCTTCGCAACCTGGTGACTTAACAACTGCAGCAATTCACTTTAACAGCTGTGGCAAGAAAGGTCGTAACCAAGGGCAAAACTCACTTGACAACTGTCTCGCTTAGCGACAGAAATTTTGGACTTGATTGAGGACTGCTTGTAGTGAGGGGGGTATTCTTCCTGGAATGGGGAACAGGGAGGAGTTGCCGGGTCCCCGAGAGCTTAAGCCTCCATCTTGCGGTGCCAAGACCCTGATCCTAATACAGGTAGTGTTCCACTTATGACCACAATTGAGCCCAAAATTTCTGTTGTTAAGCAAGAGGTTTGTTAAATGAGTTTTGCCCCATTTTGCAACCTTCCTTACCTCTGTTAAGTGAATCCCTGCAGTTGATAAGTTACTAGCCCGGTTGTTAAGTGAATCTGGCCTCCCCATTTGGCTTTGCTTGTCTGAAAGTTGCAAAAGGGGATCACGTGACCTCGGAACACAGCGGCGGTCATAAGTATGAACCAGATGCCAAGTGTCTGAATTTGGATCGCATGATCACGGGGAATGCTGCAAAGGTCGCAACTGTTAAGATGATCGTAAGTCACTTTTGTAACTTTGAACGGTCACCAAATGAACCATCTTATATCACGTTCTTTCTCTTTTTGTGTTCTAGGCCAGCAGGTCCCCAGCTTCCCGTCAGCCCCGGCCCGCGTAGTGATTGCCAGGCCTTCCCCTCCTTCTGTGCGGCCCACCCACGTGGGGCCTCCCCCGGCAGCAGGACAAGGGGTGAGGAAATGAGGGTTGGGAGATCTAGGAGGGCAATGGAGTTTTTCTCTGCATTGCTTTCCGCCTCTTGCAATAAACGTGTGATGACCCAGGGCGTGGCACAAAGGCAACACAGTCAGATAATCAGTAGGAGTCCCTTTATTAGCTCCAACTTTGCCCCCAATGTCCTGGTTATCTTCTGGCTGGAGAAAAAACTCACAGGAACAGCCTTAGGTTGCAGAGAATCAAGTCCAAAACGTGGTCAACAAAAACTGTATCCATAAATCCAATCAAGCCAAACTGAGGTAATTTAATCCGGCAGGGCAGGAGCAAGAATTCCAGTCGTGAAAGCACAGCAATAACTTAACATGGTTGAGAGGACGCCAGGAACACACATAACCACAGTCAACACAAGATAAAACTCATGTTTGCTCGCAGCAGCTGCCGCACTCAGCCTGCATCTCTTTTAAACTCTCTTCCCAGCTGCAGCTAATGAAGGGAATCAGGGCCCTTTCCTCCCCCATAAGCCATGCAACCCACGTTGCTCTCTTCGTTCCTCCCTGCATGCCCTAGGGTGAAGAGGGGGTGGGCCTGGGTCTTCCTCTGAACTCCCTCTCCCTTATTCTACCTCTTCCCTGCTCTGCCCAGCCAGACTTTGCCCTTCCCCGGTTTCCTCCACAGCCAAGGGAGCCACACTCCCACTCCCTGCCAGCTGTCCTCCTCGGATTCAGACTCCGACAGGGGCATGACAAAACGGCCTTCTTCCCACGCAGGGCCCAGGCATGGGCGGCAATGCTTCCTTGGCCCAGATGATCAGCGGATTGGTGGGACAGCTTCTCATGCAGCCCGTGATAGTGGGTAAGTCACTGCGGAGTGGGGACTCGGGAGGTTGAGATGCAGGAGTGGGTTTATTTAAAACTTATTTTCAAAAAAAGGAGGGAAGGGAGGGTAGCAATACGGGTATTCCTCAACTTAAAAACCACAACAGAGGCCAAAATTGCTGTTGCTGAGTAAGTTTTGCCCCATTTTTACGGCTTTCCTTTCCACAGCTGTTAAGTGAATCACTGCAGTTCTTAAGTTACAAAACGGTTGTTAAATGACTCTAGCATCCCCACTGACTTTGGTGGTCAGGAGGTCACAAAAGGGGATCATGGGATCCAGGACACGGCAACTGTCGTAAATATGAGTCAGTTGCCAAGCGTCTGGATTTTGATCCACGCCGTCCTGGGGTTACTGCGATGGTTGTAAGTGTAAACAAACGGTCATCAGTTCCTTTTTTTTTTCCCGGTGTTGTAATTTTGAACGATCACTAAGTGAACCGTCATAAGTTGAAGGCCACCTGGGTCAGAGCCGAAAATGGGTGGCTTTTTCTTGGCCTAGAAATTTACTCTGAATGGGGGGGAACATTGAGAATTGGGGAAAAGAACAGGAAGTTGTAGGGTTCATATCTGAACTAGTGGTTGTGTTGTGGTTTGCCGGAAGCCGGTGCAGCTGGCAGCAGAATTGGGCACTGAGGAAGAAAGGGAACCAGTCAGGGAGACTGGAAAGGACTTGGACGAGGGTCCTGCGTCTGATCCAGGGACGGGGCCAGGACCATCTGGGAGCGGGGTGCTGCCTTCGGAGCCTTTGGAGTCTGGCAACAGCAAAGCAGAGGACCCAGGGGAGCCTGTTCCCAGTGCGCGTGTGCGCAGAGCTGCTGGAAGGCAAGAGCAACTGAAACAGAAGGGGCGACTCGGGAATAAGGCTGGGAGCTGATTGCCCCTCCCATAAGGGATAAAAGTCAGACCTCAATGACGAAATCTTTGCAGGAAGCAAAGTAGTTCGATAGATTCTGAGTCCTCCTTGAAGCTCTGTGTACTCTGGTTGGTTTTTTTCTGGTACTTCGGTGGGTTTCTGTTTTAATTAATTGCCGACTTCTGTTTTGGGCAATATTCCACAGCACTGAAAGGTGTGTGCTTATCTTGGGGAACTGTTTATAATTAGTTTTGGCTGGGAATGTAAGTAATTCCCAGCGTTCCAATAAAATAGGTTGTGCTTTTAAAACAAGTCTGATATTAATTATGTTTGATGAAGCCTGGGTCAGAACAGGTTGATTGTCTTCCTTGGAAAGGGAAGGGAATTGACAACAAAGTCACCTAGGAGTCGTAGTGGCCCAGTGGTCAGAATGTAGTATTGCAGGCTAATTCTGCCCACTGCCAGAAGTTCAGTCCTGACCGGCTCAAGGTTGACTCCGCCTTCCATCCTTCCAAAGGTGGGTAAAACGAGGACCCAAATATTTGGGAGCAAATATGCGGACTGTCTCAATCGCTTAGAGAGGGCTGTAAAAGCACTGAAGCGGCATATAAGGCATAAGTGCGATTGCTAAGCGCTATTGCTAGGGTTAAGCGAGGGATTTTGGAAAGTGCGATGGCGGACCGGGCGTCAATCCGCCATCACCTTCTCTTGCTTGATGCAGCGGGCCCTTCTCTCTTGCCTTTGCAGCTCAGGGCGGCGGGACTTCCTCGTCGACTTCTTCCTCCGCCAGCAGCCAAGCGACGTTCAGCACCAGCACCTCTGCCTCCCCTCCCACAGCCTCAGCCAGCGCTGGCACCACCAACACGGCCACGACGGCTGCAGGGGGCAGTTCAGCTGGGGCCCCGGGAGGTCCCATCCCTTCGGGCCAGAGTCCTGCAGCCGCCACCGAACTCCAGTTCTCTCAACTGCTGGGGAACATCCTGGGGGCAGCGGGCTCCAGCATGGCCGGGGTGGCCGGGATGGGGTCTCCCACCATCACGGTGGCTATGCCCGGCGTGCCTGCTTTCCTGCAAGGCATGACAGACTTCCTTCAGGTGAGTTTCCTCCCCTCCCCCCCCTCCCCTCCCCGCCTCTCTTTCTCTTTCCTTCCCTTCCTCCTCTCCTCTCCCTCTTCCCTTCCCTTCCCCTCCCCCTCTTCCTTTCCCTTCCCTTCCCTTCTTTCTCTCCTCTCCCCTTTCCCTCTCTCCCTTCCCTTCCCTTCCCTTCTTTCTCTCCTCTCCTCTCTCTCTCTCCTCTTCCTTCTCCTTTTCCTCTCCTTTCTCTCTCCCTCCTTTCTCTCCTTTCCCTTCCCTCCCCTCTCCTTCCCCTCTTTCTCCCCCTCCCTCCCTTCTTTCTCTCTCCTCTCTCCCCTCTTCCCTCCTTCCCCTCTTCTCCCCTTCCTCTTTCCTCTCTCCCTTCCCTCCCTCTCCTTTCTCTCCCTCCCTCCTTCCTCTCTCTCTTCCTCTTCCTCCCTCTCCCCTCCCTCTCTTTCTCTCTCCCCCTCCCTTCTTCCTCTCTCCTCTCTCCCCTCCCTTCCCTCTTTCTCCCCCCTTCTCCCTCTCTCTCTCCTCCCTTCCCTCTTTCTCTCCTCCTCCCTTCTCTCTCTCTCCCTCCCCTCTCTCCTCCTCCCTCCTCTCACTTTCTCTCCTGTCTTTCATTCACTCTGTCCCTGAACCAGGACTAAGCCACAATGCCCCTGCATTTGGCATCCCAAATCTGTTTGTGTGTGTGTGTGTGTGTCGGTTCCGTTTTCCTGTCTTCAAATCATGATTGGTCTGGAGATGCTGGGCCTGAATCCCAGCTTTAGGAGAGAAATCCCTCCATGGGTGTCCCATCCTTGGTTGGATCCTTCGCAATCTGAATGCCAAATTTCTCCCGATCCCCACCTGCCTTTCAAGGCTCCTTCCTCGTTCGGCCTCTCCTCTCCTTTGGAACTGAAAGAAGCCGGGGCCTTGAGACCTTCCAAAATCCTTCGCGCTCTTTCCGAGCATCTCTTTTTTTCCTCCTTTTTTTCCCCCCTCCCTCCCAGGCGACACAGATGGGGGGAGGCCCCCCAAACCCTCCTGAGCAGATGGCCCCTCCTCCGCAGCCGGCCGCCTCTCCTTCGCCCCCTCCCCCCTCGGCCCCACAAGGAGGACCGGAGGGTTTCTCGGCCGGCCTGGGCAGCGGTGGCCACGGCGGCCGTGGGGGCGCCTCAGCGGACGCTTTGCCTCCCGAGTTCTTCACCAGCGTGGTCCAGGGGGTGCTGTCCTCGATGATGGGCTCCCTCAGCGCCCAGCAGGGCAGCATGGAGAGCATCGCCGACTTCATTCAGCGCCTCAGCGGCACCAGCAACATCTTTGAGCCGGGCACGGAAGGCGCGCTGGGTAAGGCCTATGTACGCGGCTGCTCCAGCAGTTGGGGGGGGTGGAGTGATCAAGCCGGGAGAAAAAGTGACTTCCGGTCCTAAGGAGTCGCCAGCCTTTTTTGAATCCCGTAAGACAGGTTGTCGTCGACTTAACAATGGTTCATTTAGTGACTGCTCAAAGTTACAGCAGCACTGAGAAAAAGCGACCGGCCGCCATTTTGAGCTTGGCGGGCATTCCCATTTTGGTCAGGTGCTCAAAATTGGCAACTGCCTCACATTTACGATGGTTGAAGTGTCCCAGGGTCCCATGATTCCCCTCTTGAGACCTTTAGTCAGCAAACCAGATTCGTTTAGCAACCACCTAATTAACTTAACAACGGCCATGATTCGCTTAACGACGGTGGCAAGAGAGGTCTGTAAAATGGGAGTAAAACTCACTTAACCGATGTCTCCCTTAGCAGCATCCACTTTGGGCTCAATTGTGGTCCTACGTCGAAGACTACCTGTCCTTGCCTTCTTAATTCCTCATACCTTAATGGGTCTTTCACTGAAAGGATTTTTTTTTAAAGAGAGGTTTGTTGTCATGTAACGGAGGCAGATTTCCCAATTTGGAAACGGATCCTTTTCTTTCTTTGTGATTCTGTGATTTTATTCCAGCGTAGGAAAACGGGCTGATTTTATTTTGTGGTGGCCCAATTGCCACTTCTACTTAAATCAAACCAATCTTTAGTACTGTCAAAGGCCAGCATCAGGAGGATAGGTACAAGAAAATTTAAAAGCAGGAAAAAAAAAAATGACATAAAAAGCTAAAATAATGTAAAAGTCTAAAGGAAAAAAAAAAAAAGGATAAAAACAATAAATGGACATTTTTTTTCTCTGCATTATTTTCTGCTTTTGAAATCCTTCCACCCGGCCCTCCCTACGCTGGTCTTATGTCAGTAATAAAGGTTGATTTGGTTTGATTTGCCACTTGTACTCAAATGCAGGCCCTTTTGTGGTGATGGGACTTGCTGTATTCTTTGTTCTCTTTCTCCTCCGTGGCCTCATTCTCAAAACCACGTTGAGCAGGCAAAAAAGAAAAAGGAGGAAATGGTTTATTTTTGAATATTCGGAGACTTTGGTTTGCTCCAATGTAAGGTATGTTTTGTATTGCAGATGAGGAGTTAATGGGTAGGGTTAATTTTTATCCACCAAAATCTCATTGGAGGCTGGCATGGAATTAAAAAAATAGTCTCGTTTTAGCTACTTGTTGTCTTCACTGGCTCTTCCAGAGATTCCCCTGTTGCTTTTCCTTGTGGGGATGTTCCTTGGACGGAAAAGTCCTTCTTTCCTTTGCCCAATTAAATTCTCTGTGCTCCTGCTGTTAAGTCTTCCAGCAGTCAATTAATCAGAATACAACTGGAAAAGGGACCTTGGAGGTCTTCTAGTCCAACCCCCTGCTCAAGCAGGAGACCCTATACCGTTTCAGACAATCTCTTTTTAAAAACTACAGTGATGAAGCATCAACGACTTCTAAAGGCAAAGCTGTGCCACTGGTTAATTCTCCTCACTGATAGGAAATTTCTCCTTAGTTTTTGGTTGCTTCTCTCCTTGATTAGTTTCCATCCATTGTTTCTTGTCTTGCCCTCTGGTGCTTTGGAGAATAAGTTGACCCCCCTCCTCTTCTTCGTGGCAGACCCTCAAATACTGGAATTCTACTATCGTGTCACCCCCCCCAGTCCTTCTTTTCACTAGATTAGACAAACCCAAATCCTGCAACTGTTCTTCATATGTTTTAGTCTCCAGGCCTTTCAATCATCTTAGTTGCTCTTCTTGGCACATTTCCCCCCCCAAAGTCGCAACATCTTTTTGGTAAGTTGGTGACCCAAACTGGATGTGATATTCCAAGCGTGGTTTTACTAAGGCTTTATAAAACAGTCATGATCCCACAGTGGGGATGCGAGGGGACCGGGTGGCTCAGTGGCTAAGACGCTGAGCTTGTCGATCAGAAAGGTCGGCAGTTTGACGGTTCGAATCTCTAGCACCACGTAACGGGACTGAGCTCCCGTTCCTTGTCCCAGCTCCTGCCAACCTAGCAGTTCGAAAGTATGTTTAAAAAAAATGCAAGTAGAAAAATAGGGACCACTTTGGTGGGAAGGGAACAGCGTCCCATGCGCCTTCGCTGTTTTGTCATGCCGGCCACATGACCACGGAGACGTCTTCGGACAGCGCTGGCTGTTTTCGGCTTTGTAACAGAGATGAGCACCGCCCCCTAGAGCCGGAAACGACTAGCGCGTATGTGCAAAGGGAACGTTTACCTTTACCTAATGGTCCCGCTCGTCTGGACCAGGACTTTGAGGGGCTGGTGAGTCTCTCCCCCCACCCCTCTTTATTTTTTCGCTCCTCTTCCTTTTGCAGGCTTCTTTGGAGACCTGCTGTCTTTGATCTGCCAGAACTTCTCCATGGTTGACATGGTGATGCTGCTTCACGGCCAGTTCCAGCCCCTGCAGCGGATTCAGCCCCAGCTCAGCCGCTTCTTCCGGGAAGAGTACCTGCACGGCCAGGAGCCCACCGACCGCAACGTCCGGGTGAGATGAGCTTCTCTTCCGTCTCCGGATGTTCCTTCTCCGCCTTTTAACCTGCTGCTCGGGTTAACGATTTGCCTTCTCTTTTTGGGGTTTCTTTCAGATGGCCACCTACAGTTTGATTAATGGCTTGGAGGAATACGTCCGGGAGAGTTTTGTAAGTTTTGATTCCACTTTTGTTTCCTCCGCTTTGATGGCGCTGGGCGGTTTGGGCTGGGAAAGGAGAACCACAACCAGCCACTCAGCTTGGGGAGGTGAAGGTGTCACTGCCACTTAGTCAAGTCAGTTTTTGCTAAGAGTGAAAAGATCAGAGCAGGTTAAAAACTGTCACGCAATATCTAGTTAAAATTTCTGTAATAAAATAATAAATAACAGATGTAATCTATATTAAAATCACAAGTTGGCACCCAGTTTGTAAGTTACACACCAACAAAACCCAGCATGGCCTAACTAAAATATAAAGCCAGTCCTTAAACTGTGAGGCCAGTGGGTTTAGATCACGGGTGGGCAATTAATTTTCCCCAGGGGAGCACATGAGAAAGTGACATTGTTGTGGAGGGCCCACTGTTGCAGTTGCTCCACCCCCTGGCACTGTGTTGTGGTTAGCTGGCAGCAGGTGCGGATGGCTGAGGAGAGCAAGGACTCAGATGAGGGGCCAGGACCATTAGGGAGTGAACTGCTGCCCTCAGAGATTGTGGGGGCTGGCAGCAGCGATGAGGTTCCCGAGGAGCCTGTGCCAATTGCGCATGTGCGCAGGATTGCTCGTAGGAAAGAGCAGCTACAATAGCACGGGCGACTCGGGAGTAAGGCTGCAAGGGAATGGCCCCTCCTTCAAGAAGATAAAAGGCAGCTGTGAAACGAACGTACTTTGCAGAAGGCAAAGACGTTTTGAAACCCCAGCCCTGGACATTCCAGACATTCCAGTATCCTGAGTTTGTATTTGAATTATTTTTGTTATCTTTTGTTGTCTCGCACAGTTTGGCAAAGCTTGTGCTTATCGCAAATTATTTCTCGTGCAAAGGTTTCTGTTCTGTTATGTTTTGGCAGTCTCGCAGAGTTTGGCAACTGCTGTGCGCTCTGCTCCTTGTTGCCACTGCCCACATCTGCTGAGTTTCCGCCCTGACCTCTGGGACTGTTGGGCATTTTTGGATGTAGAACCGTCATCTTTTCCATAGAATCCTTTGACCTACAACTGGTCACTGAGCACTAGCATTGGAAGCCTCATAGACATTCCAGTATCCTGAGTTTGTATTTGAAGATTTTTGTATTGCAAATTATTTCTCGTCTGTTATCTTTTGGCAGTCTCGCAGAGTTTGGCAAAGCTAGTGCTTATCACAGCTAATTATTTGCAACCTTCTCTGAGCGGCTTACAATGTCAGCTTATTGCCTCCAACAATCCGTGTTCTCATTTTACCCATCTCGAAAGGGTGGAAGGCTAGAACTCCAGAATGTAGGCAAAGTTAACCCTGCAATGCTGCATTCTAACCACCACGGCTCTTAATAGCAATAGCCCTTAGACTTCTATACTGCTTCACAGGGCTTTACCGCTCTTTTTAAGCGGTTTTACAGAGTCGGCCTATTGCCCCCATACAATCCGGGTTCTCATTTTACCCACCTTGGAAAAATGGAAGGCCGAGTCAACCTTGAGCTGATCAGGATTGAACTCCTGGCAGTGGGCAGAGTTAGCCTGCAATACTGCATTCTAACCCACTGTGCCGCCACGTCACTTAGCAACCATTCAAAGCTAGGTGACTGACCTGAAAAAAAGGAATTATGACCCGGATTAAAAGTCCTGGCAGTCGGGCCCTCTCCGTGGTCACCTGACTGAACTTCGCGCACTGAGAAACATTGACAGCCATTTGCAGTGTCCCAGACTGTCTCTTTATGACGGTTTTGCGGAAAATGGGCGCTTTCAGTTTTTAGCAAAAAGCATGTCAGTAACCAACCATTGGTTCACTTAACAACCGTGCCATGTGTTTGATGACACTCACTTCAGACCGGTGCTAAGTGAACCACCAGTCTTAAGTGAATCTTGTCATCAAAGTCACGCTAAGTGAATTTTACAGAAAGGTGGTAAAATTGGGTGTGCCATGTGATCGGCCAGACATAACGACCATAACGGGCAGGTTTCATTACGGTTGTATGTCAAGGACTAGCTATAACCATGGTCACACCAGTATGCTCTTTCTGTCAGGGCTCCAACAAATCCACCCCCATTCAAATCAGAAGTCTCTAGCAGCATCTAGAAAAAAAGATTTATTAGGAATGGCCATGTTGGCGTTAGCTGGGTGCAGCCGACGCTAAAATACACCATTAATTTCCCCCTTGACCCTGGTCTTCCCCCCCCAACCCCGTGGATGTATATTCTCCAATGGGACACATCCATAGCCTAGAGTCATCAGTCATGCTCTCCAGTAATATTCTTGCACGCTGACCGCTTTGGGCTGCCAAGGTGATTATCTAACAGGGTCCCCAATCCGGATGTCGGAACAGCTACGGCTGTTTACTCGTGGCTTCGGGGGAGCAAAAGCCAGGCCTCAAGATCTAAGGCATTTAAGGAATGCACTGCTTTCCTCCACTCCCTTTCTACTGGCAACTAAAAAGGCCAAAGGAGTATTTATTTATTTATTTAGTTGACACTTTCCTTTATTCTTTGAAAGCAGAAATCGGCTTTTTTTTTTCATTTGGAAAAGAAAAAAGTGCTATTCAATGCACACCCACCCACCATCCCCACTTAACTCTGTACACCTGGCCAGCTCTGCAATGCGGCGGGTCAGAAATCCCCTATAGATGAAATTTGCCCTCATTTTTCAGATATGCTGTGTTGTTTTTTGCAAAGCCCCCAAAAAAAAAAAAAACAAAAACAAACAAACAAAAAAAAACCAGTCGCTATACTCTATATCTGTGAAGGCTCCTAAACCTGCACCCAGAACTTGCTCTTGGTCTGTTACCTGTTTTTCCCCCCCCCTTAGGCCTCGGTTCAAGTCCAAGATGGAGTTGACATCACCCGGACCAATCTGGAGTTCCTTCAGGAGCAGTTCAACCGAATCGCCACACATATCTTGCACTGCACCGGTAGGAAGACGTCCAGAGGGGAAGGACACTTTCCCGGAAGAGAGAACCATTTATTTATTTATTTATTTGATTCGTCAGTCGCTTACAAGATAATAGATATAAGCATAAACATGAGTAAGAATACAGGAAATAGGTACGAATAAATGGGGACAATAGGACAGGCACAATGGTGCACTTAATGCACGCCCCTTATAGATCTCTTAGGAATGGGGTGAGGTCAATAGTGGTTAGTTTGAGGTTAAAGGAGTGGAGGTTAGAGGATGTAACAACAGAGTCAGGAAGTGCATTCCAGGCATTGACCCCTCTGTTGCTGAAGTCGTACTTTCTGCAATCGAGTTTGAAGCGGTTTAGATTGAGTTTCTATCTATTGTGGGCTCTTGTATTGTTGTGGTTGAAGCTGAAGTAGTCATTGACTGGTAGGACATTGTAGCAGATAATTTTGTGTGCTACGCTTAAATGTAACTGTAAGCGGCGTAGTTCAAGGTTGTCCAAGCCCAAAATCTCAAGCCTGGTGATATAGGGTATTCTGTTGCGAGCAGAGGAGTGTAGTACTCCAGAAATACTTCTGGACTCGCTTGATTGTATTCATGTCTAATATGCAGTGCGGATTCCAGACTGATGAGCTGTATTCGAGTATTGGTCTGGCAAAAGTTTTGTATGCTCTAGTTAGCAATTCGATATTTCCAGAGGAGAAGCTTCGTAAGATTTGATTTACAACTCGTAATGCCCTTTTTGGCAATGCTGTTACGGTGAGCTCTAGTGCTTAGGTCTTTTGATATGAGAACTCCAAGGTCCTTGAATTCGCTTTTCTAAATTACGTTTGCAACTTTTTGGTTCTAGATCACACTTTTGGCTACCGACTACTTGAGCTGTGTAACCAGGGTCTCTTTGAGTGCTTGGCGCTGAACCTTTACTGCTTGCGAGGGGAGCAGACGGCTCTCACCACAGTCATCAACGACCGCATTGTGAGTGTCAAGACAGATCAAGCAATTGGAGAGCCTCTTCAATCCATCAACTAAGACAGGGGTCTCCAGCCTCGGCAATTTTAAGACGTGTGGCCTTCAACTCCCAGAATTCCTCAGCCAGCGAAGCTTCAAACTCTGGGAGTTGAAATCCATAAGAGTTAAAGTTGCCAAGGTTGGAGACCCCTGAACTAAGACGATTAAAGGCTCTGGAGACTGAAAACATATGAAGAACGATTGCAGGCACTGGAATTTGGCTAGTCCAGAGAAAAACTAAATATGTGCCGGTTTGCCAAGCATCCAACCATGGGGGATACTGCAAAGGTTGTAAGCGTGGAAAACGGTCATAAGTCACTTTTTCCAGTGGCGGTGTAACTTGCAGTGTTCCAGTATTTGAGAGGTAGCCACAAAGAGGAAGGAATCCATTTATTTTCCAAAGCACCAGAGGGGCAGGACAAGAAACAATGGAGGGAAACTAATCAAAGAAAGAAACAAAATGGAATTAAGGAGAAAATTCCAAAAAGTGAGGACAATTAACCAGCGGAACAGCTTTGCCTTCAGAAGTCGTGGGTGCTCCCATCACTGGAGGCTTTTAAGAAGAGACCTGGCTGAAATGATATAGGGCCATGTTGGTAAACCTATGCCACCCTTGCTGGAAGTGGCATGCAGAGTTATTTCCCCGGGCACGCGAGAGGTCATCTGGAAGACCCCCACTGCGCATATGCGTGCCGTCGCCCGACAGCTGATTGTTGGGTATCTGGCGCACATGCGCAGGGGGCAGGGGGGAGTGCGCAGGAGACAAGCATGCTCAGGGATGCACTGCACACGAGGGAATCACATGCGCATGCACAAAGATGCGCAGTGCGTGAGGGGGGAATCGTGCATGCGCAGGGGGTGTGGGGTGGCCCCCATCACACATTGCCTTCTGGGTGCTGGCATGCGAGCGAGTGCAATTATCAGCATGGGAGCCAAAAAAAGGTTAGCCACCACTGGTATAGAGTCTCCTGCTTGAACGAGGATGGACTAGAAGACCTCCAAGGTCCCTTCCAGTTCTACTCTGATTGATTGAAGATCTGAGAAGTTTTGTGTGTCATATGTGTTATGATACGTACAGAATAACCCTTGAGTAACAAGGATATGTGCATGGAAACCTTTATGAGAATAGTTATGAATAATTATCCAGCCACACTCAGATACACTAAATTGAGTTAAAGTTTACTTGAAGAAATAGCACAGTCTAATATATAGGTCCAGGTCATATACATTTTACAGTCCAAAGAATATCCAATTACAAAGTCTTCTTACCGGTTGCCTTAGTCATTTACAGTAAACAAAAATATCAAAGTATAAGTACAGCATAAATACAACAGATAGCAACAGAATGTCAGAGAGAGCAAGCCATGATCTCTATAGCTCCCTCTTATGGTAATTTGCAATATAATCAACCAATCGGAATATAGCATAAATCAATACAGTGATTTTGTCTTAAAGCTACAAACATACATTGTTGGTTTATATATTGCCAACCCAACTAATCGGTGGACAGATTCCTAACAATATGGAGACGGAGTTGCTACCTATCTCTATTACGGAGCGTGCAGGCAAGAGGAGGAGAGGATCACACGCTATGATGCTTGGCCAGAATGATGATCCATCACTTCTAAAGGCTACCGGTGGTCCTTGACTTACAGCTGTTCGTTTAGTGACCTGAGAGTTACAACAGCACTGAAAAAAGCGACTTATGACCGTTTTTCACATGACCGTTGCAGCATCCCCATGGTCATGTGATCAAAATTCGGATGCTTGGCAACTGGCTCTTATTTATGACGGTTGCAGGGTCCCCAGGTGACGTGATCCCCTTTTGCAACCTCCTGACAAGCAAAGTGAATGGGAAAGCCAGATTCACTTAACAACCGTGGTCGTAACTTAATAACTGCAGTGATTCACTTAATTAACTGGCAAGAAAGGTCATAAAACGGGGCAAAATTCACTTAACCCAATACCTCACTTAGCAACAGAAATGTTGGGCTCAAGTGTGGCCGTAAGTCAAGAAGGAATACCTGTATATCCCAGTCACCAGTACAGGTAGTCACTTGATGATTGTTCAATAGCAATAGTCATTAGACTTCTATACTGCTTCACAGTGCTTCTGCAAGGCCTCTCTAAGCGGTTTTACAGAGTCAGCCTATTGTCCTCCAACAATCCGGGTCCTCCTTTGACCCACTTTGGAAGGATGGAAGGCTGAGTCCACCTTGAGCCTGGGTGGGATTCGAACTGCCAAATTGCAGGCAGCCGGCAGTCAGCAGAAGTAGCCTGCAGTACTGCACTCTAACCATCGCACCACCATGGCTCAGTGTTTCCGTTCAAAGTACAACTGTTGAAAGTTACAATAAACTTGAGATAAATTTTTTTTTACAGCCTCTCCCTCTCCCCCTGTTTCTCTCTTTTCCTCCTCCTCTCCCCAGAGGCGGATGTCGGCAGACATGAACCCGTCCTTGGTGAGCTGGCTCACCACCATGATGAGCATGCGCCTGCAAGTGATCCTGGAGCACATGCCAGTCACAGAGGAACAGATCTTGCAATATGTCCGCAGGGTGGGCGACCTCCCCCAGGTAAGACATAAGGGACAGGGTGAGAAATCCATGAGACGAAGGAGCAGGGAAAGTCAATTCCTAGAGCATCCGGGGACTGGCAGCCATGGCCAAAGCAAGGCCTGTCTTTTAGCCGGCAGGGGTAAGGCTCGGGGCACAGAGGTGACTACATGGACAAGTCCTTCCGTAATCTTTGCCCTGGAATTGGCCTAAGAACTTCAATTATGCTCGTCGAAGTGGATGGCAGTGCTTCATTTTGGTGGAGGTTGGAGTGTGGAGTCTTCCTGGAGACTATTCACTGTTTCCAGGATGGCCCTGCAGACCAGAGTTTTGATACCCCTGTCCTATAGCATAGTAGTGCTTTGCCTCATTAAGAAGCTGGCTGTGAGCAGAGCAGGGTCCAGAAGAGGAAGATGGCAGGGAAGGGCCCAGAAGGCACTGCGGGGGCTTTGATCCTTTTTTTTTCTTCCTTGCACCTTCTCAGCCTGCTCCCGAAGAGCCCATGGATGTCCAGATTGCAGAACAGGCTCCAGAGACCGTGCAGGTATGGACTGGGAGGGGCTTATTTAGCACACTTCCGGCCAGTCTGTGCGACAGATGTGTCTTGCACAGGCGTGAGATCATCGTAGAACTTGGAGGGCATAGGTAATGATTAGCATCTGTTGAGACCTTCAGGTTGTTTTTTTTTTTTTCAAATGTGGAGTGCATTACGATCGGGGATCCTTATTGTGAGGTGCTGCTTCTACAGTGCAGATGGTAGAATGAGGTTTACTCAGCTGGAACATTTACCATGAGGGCTGTGATGACCCGGGACGTGGCACAAAGGCAACACAGTCAGATAATCAACAGGAGTCCCTTTATGAGCTCCAACTTTCCCCCCAATGTCCTGGTTATCTTCTGGCTGGAGAAAAACTCTCCCAGGAACTGCAGAGAATCAAGTCCAAAACGTGGTCAACGAAAACTGTAACTATAAGTCCAATCAAGGCAAAATGAAGTAATTAGTCTGGCAGGGCAGGAGCAAGAATTTCAGAGGTGAAGGCACGGCAATAACTCAACACAGTTGGCAATGCAAATAAGCAAAGTCAACACAAGATAAACTCACGTTTGCTCCCAGCAACTGTCTCACTCAGCATGCATCTCTTTTAAACTCTCTTCCCAGCTGCAGCTAATGGAGGGAATCAGGTCCCTTTCCTCCCCCGTAAGCCATGCAACCTACATTGCTCTCCTCTCCGTTCCTCCCTACGTGCCCTAGGATGAAGATGGGGGTGGGCCTGGGTCTTCCTCTGAACTCCCTCTCCCTCGTTCTACCTCTTCCCTGCCCAGCCGGACTTTGCCCTTCCCCAGTTTCCTCCACAGCCAACGGAGCCACTCTCCCACTCCCTGTCAGCTCTTCGTCTTCCTCCTCGGGATTCAGACTCCGACAGGGGCATGACAAGGGCTGGGTAGCACAAGCAAATGACAGCCAAGGACTTAAAAGCCAGTCACCCACATGCCCCAATCAAACCCCAAACAAGCATTTAAAAACCCACATACCGCAGGCACCATATAAACACCACCCATAGAACAGCACGCACTCTGCCAGAGAGACGTTCCCTGAAGATGGGCTCCAGCCAGTGGAGGGCTGCAATCGGTTTAACAACAGTTCCGTGCATGCGCGCAGCGTTCAAAAACTGTCCATTTTAAGCTTAAAAACTTAACTTCTATGCCAGCGCTGGTGAGTAAAACAGCTGAGGGGCAGGACAATCCACTGTGCAACGGCGCTGAACAAGTGGGACTTGCAACCAGCCCTTGGAGTCCCGGTCATCGCACTTCCTGCAAAGTCAGTGAAGAAACCAGCAGAGAAAATTGCAAACCCCTCCGGCTTCTTCACTCCTGTGCACTGGTGCCTGGCCTCCTGCTGCACAATCTATATATCTCCTGGTTGTGTGACATTGTGCTTTACAGTCAAATTGTGTAGCCATTGGCAATCACGGTCCCCATCGCTAAGGACTAACCATATGGGGGCCTAGGTCCTTCTAATGGATAATTAGCACCTTGAATTGCACCCAGAAAACCCACCATCAGGCAATGCAGCTTATGAAAACTAAGGTACCTCAACTGCCCCTGCCACTGTATTCTGGGGCAGCTGCAGCTCCTGAATAGACTTCAAGGCAAGCCCCAAGTAGACCGTGTTGCAACGTCTCAGTCTGGCTCTTCAGCGCATCCCTTGCTCTTTTGCAGCGAGAGACGGCAGCCTCCCCGGCCCCAGCCACGACAGCAGAGGAAGCCATGCCCCAGCAGCGAGGGGAGCCGGAACGTGAAGAATTGCAGCAGGGGGAGCCCCCTGCCCCCGATGTGGAACCCTGGGCCGCTGCTGTGCCCCCTGTGAGTTTCCTTGGATGGCAAAAGGGGCACGGGAGGGAGGGAGGACTCGATCTAGCGCAGAGCACATTGCCGGGGGGGTGGGGGGATTCTTCGTGCTCTCTGAGCTTGCTTGTTTTCTTGCAGATATTTCATTACCTAAACTAGGGGACAGAGCTGGAGTGGCGCAGTGGTTAAAATGCCGTGTTGCAGGCTAATTCTGCCGATTGCCAGCAGTTCGGCAATTCGAGTCTCATCAGGCTCAAGGTTGACTCAGCCTTCCATCCTTCCAAGGTTGATAAAATGGAGGACCAAGATTGTTGGGGGCAAGAGGCTGACTCTGTAAACTGCTTAGAGCAGAGGTCCCCAACCTTTCTAGCTTGGTGGCTGGCTTGGTGGCGGGCGGGGGGGCAGGGCATGTGAGTTGCAACTGCACACCTTCCTGCATGCAGCTCCATTTGTGCGAGCAGCACACACACCGTCCATTGACACTTAAGCCTGGATTCCCCAACGGGTGTTAAGGAAAACAAACTAAAACAGAACGTGCAGCGAAGTCAGATAGGAAGACAGGTAAATGTGTGAGATAAGTTTTCTAGTTAACATGCAGTAAAAATACAGATACACTTGTGCTATCAAAAATATTGTTTATTCCATTTAAGAATTATAGCATAGTCAAATGTAACGGTCCATTAGTCATATATCAATTTCAGTCAAGTCTTGTCGGGGATACTCTATTTGCAAAGTCCGTGTTGAATAGCCAATGTCAGTACACTTACAATAAATCAGTCCAATCTTTATCTTCTCTCCGTTGAGAAAAATCAACACTCCTTTTTCTCTCCCCGTTCCAGCAAGAACGCAGTCATCAATCCATCCAGTAATTAGGGATCAGTAAGCCAGAGAGAGCGAGCTGCAATTGCCTCGCTTCTTATATAGTGCTTTTACAACCACACCCTTAATTACATTCTTGCTGTTAAAGTTACACACACTTTAACCAACAAACCATGATACCTTATTTATTATTTTTACCCAAACCAGTTAGGGTAAACAATGTTATCCCTAACAGACACAAAGGATGTTCCCATGCGAGCACTCATGTGCGAAGCTCCACTCGTGTGAGCGAAGGGCACTTGTGCTTGCATATGAAGCTCCACTCCATTTCTCCCAGGGCCCAATTTTAAATAGGGCCTATCAGTGGGCTGAGGCCTGGGGACTTGGGACTCCTGGCTTAAGAAAAGGCAAAGTGAATTGATATATACTGTGTTTCCCCCCAAATTAAGAACTGGTCTTACATTTTTTTGCCTCCAAAAAGGGCACCAGGTCTTATTTTTAGGGGAAGTATTACCCACTTACCTTAGGACCACCACAGCCAGACCAGCTGTAATACCACTGCTCAACTTCTGTGGCCATTTGTGGCCGGACGCCATGTAGCTCATTGTGCCGTTGCCGCCGCTAATGGCAGGTCACGTGCCATGTTACGCCATTGTGTGCAAGCGGTCGCAGAAGAAGTCAGGCAGTAGCGCGGCAAGTGTTGGCATGTGGGAGGCCTGGCTATGCCGGTCCTAAGGTAAGCAGGTGCAGGGGGCAAGGTCCACCCCACTACCCCAGCCCTAGCCTCATTTTTATGCCTGTGCCTCGCCTCACCTCGTACAACTAGATGGTGGGACGGAACGGGTGGTGTTTTAACTAGGGCTTATTTTTGGGATAGGCACACGGAAAAAATCAAGCTAGGACTTATTTGCGGGATGGGTCGTATTTGTGGGGAAACACGGTATGTTTAAGTGCTGCTGCTAACATCGCTGAGCTGCTACCACTGATGATGCTGCCCAGTTTGGGTAACGAAATGTCCGTAAGAAAAGCCAGCCAGCTCAGAGAGCACCAAGTTCCACCCTCAGGTACAAATATTCTCCTGGATTGGTGCATTGTGGGAGATGCTAACCAGTTCCCGGAATCTTTGCTCTCCCCCCACTTCTCCTCCGCCAGGAGTGGGTGCCCATCATCCGGGAGGACATCCAGAGCCAGCGCAAGCTCAAGCAACAGCCGCCCCTCAGTGATGCTTACCTGAGCGGCATGCCAGCTAAGCGGCGCAAGGTGAGACCAGGCCCCCCTCTTGCAGGGTGGACAAAGGATACTCGTTTGCCTGGAGTGTTAAAAAAAAAATGGAGGGTTTTAAGAAGAGATCGGACAACGATTTGTCTCAAAACGACTTACGACTATTTTTTCAGACGGACGACCGTTGCAGCCTCCCTACAGTCACGGGATCAAAATTCAGATGCTTGGCAACTGACTCGTATTTAGGACGGTTTGCAGTGTCCCGGGGTGGTGGTGGTGGTGGTCACGTCATCACCTTTTGCGACCTGACCAGTCAATGGTGAAGGCGGATTCACTGAACAACGGTGTCGCTAACTTTTAACAACCGCAGTGATTCGCTTACCCACTGTAGCAAGAAAGGTTGTAAAATGGAACCAAACTCATTGAACCAAAATGTCTCACAACAGAAATTGGGGGCTCAGTTGTGGTTGTAAGTCAAGGACGGGTAGGATTCTACCGCTTCGGACCGGTTCTATAGATCTGGTGGTTATGATTCTGTGCCGTTTGGTGAACTGGCAAATTGTGCCTCCGGCTGGCCCCGCCCCTCCCCTCCCAGTCAGTCCTTATCGCACATGCATGACGTTGCTGACTGCGTTCTCCCCCACCCAGGTATTTCTTAAGGTATTTCCCCCCCCTCCCGCTCCTGATGATCAGCTGTACCGGAATTCCCCTCACTGCCTTACTGCTTTGCCCAGGGGGCTTCCTTGAGGCCCAGGAAGGGGCGCGCAGGAGGGGGGGTGCTGCAAAAAAGAAAAGAAGAAGCTATGCCCACCCAGTCACATGGTTTCGCCCACCTAGCCACGCTCACAGAACCGGTTGTTTAAAAAATCTGAATCCCACCCCGGTCAAGGACTTACCTGTATAGAGTTTCCTGCTGGAGCAGGCCGTTGGCCTAGGAGACCTACAGAGTCCCTTCCGCCTTTGCTACATGGTAATGGCCGAAATTGTGGAAACCTTTTGGGGAAAAAAAAAGTGCATGTCTAATAACCCCACTTTTTTTGGAGTAGTACCATCAAATTGTATATCAACGGAAAGATGTAATTTAATCAAGAATGCAACCCAATCAAGTTTGTTCAATTATCTGTCCTCTGTGAAAAGGTATAAGGTCGGAAGCGACCCAGCGATAAGAAGCAATCCTTCAATCTTGGTTTCACATTAGAACAGCCGCAGAACTAAAAGACTCCATGGGAAAACATTGTAAGGCCCTAATTCATGCTAAAGGTTACCCAACTAAATATTAACTGACACTGATAATTTTTGTATATCTCATTTTTTTTCCCCACATGTTCCACTTCTTTATAACTGCTATTCTAATGGCAAATCCTTCATAAAACTTATTGTATCACATTCTTGATTAAATTGTCTTTCCATTGATATATCATTTTATGGTACTACTCCTCTCAACCCCCCCCCAAAAAAAAGAGTGATTTAGCCATCAAACCTCAACACTTTTCCCACCCCCAAAAGGTTTCCACAATTTTGGCCACTACTGTAGGTAGTCCTCAACTTAGGACCACAAGGGAGCCCAAAACCTATGTTGTTAAGTGAGAAATTTGTTAACTTGAGTTTGGCCCCAGTTTACGATTTTTGTCACGCTTGTTAACCGAATCACTGCAGTTAGTCACATGATGGTTAAGAGCACCTGGCTTCCCCATTGCTGGTTAGAAGGTCGCAAAAGGGGATCACGTGACCCCAGGACACTGCAAACGTCATAAATGTGAGTGTCAGGGCTCCAACAAATCCACCCTCATTCAAATCAAAAGTTTTTAGCCGCATCTCAGAGAAAAGTAAATTGGTTTACTAGAAGTTGCCATGTTGGGGTGTGGCTGGGTGCAGCCGATACTAAATCGCACCATACATTTCCCCCTTGACCCTGGCCTTTCCCCCACCCCCTGGGTGTGACTTCTCCAATGGGACACATCCATCTCCCAAGAGTCCTCCATCATGCTCTCCAGTAGCCTTCTTATGCTCCAACAACTCAGGGCTGCCGGGGTGATTATCTAGGCATTTAAAGAATGTCTTGTTTTCCCCCACTCCCTTTTCTTGGCAGCTAAAAAGACCAAAGGAGTATCTTTTTAGTTGACAGTCAGTAAGTGGTCAAGCACCTGACGTGACCATCGGGGATGCTGCAATGGTCATAAGTGTGAATAATGATCTTAAGTCACTTTTTTTTCAATGCTGTTGTAACGTCAAGCTGTCACTAAGTGAACTGTTGTAAGCTGAGGACTTGCCTGTATTCTGTTTTCTGTCCGTCTCCTGCTAGCTCGAGGTGTCCTAGTTTGATTCTTGGGCCTCTTGCAAGTTTTTTTTATAATGCTGGATTTGTCAGGAAGGGGAGGAAGGGAGGGAGGGAGAATCCCACATTTTGCTGGCTGAGGCCTTCCAGATTGTGGCAGGTTTCCGTGGGTCAATGGGTGCTGGGCCTCTCAGGCCTTCCCCCCACCCACTCCCCAAAGCTAGGTTTGGGGGGTCATTGAGTGAGGCAGCCATATGAGTGTCTTGTTTAAATGACCACAGCAACTTATGACTAGAAGTCCAGGCTCAGTTGCGATGGTAAACTGAGGATGCAGAAATGTAATGCAAAAATTAAAATATCCTGGCGGCCAAGAATGTATCTCGTAGCATAATCACGTAATAACGAACGGGTGTGCTTTTTGTGTATATGTGTGTGGTTTGTATTACAGTTGCATTTATGAAGGTTTTAGAAAGATTTCAGTTTCAGTATGGTGGTTTTCTGGTGCTCATTAAAAACATTCAGGCCTTTCCAGTTTGTTGAAAGCATTGAGTTCTGAGTGATCCTCCCCATCCATCATCCATCCATCCATCTATCATCTACTACCTACCTAACTAACTATATCTATCCATCATCTATCATTTACCAATCCATCCAACTCTCTCTCTCTCTCTCTCATCTATATCTATTATCTGTCTGTCTTTCTATCCATGTCTGTCTGTCTGTCTGTCTATCTATCTATCTATCTATCTATCTATCTATCTATCTATCATCTATCTTCCTATCATCTATCTATCTATCTTTCTATCTTTCTATCTGTATCTATCATCTATCTATCTATCTATCTATCTATCTATCTATCTATCTATCTATCTATCTATCTATCTATCTATCTATCTTCCTATCATCTATCTATCTATCTATCATCTATCTATCTATCTATCTTCCTATCATCTATCTATCTATCTATCATCTATCTATCTATCTATCTATCTATCTATCTATCTATCTATCTATCTTTCTATCTGTATCTATCTATCTATCTATCTATCTATCTATCTATCTATCTATCTATCTATCTATCTATCTATCTATCTATCTATCTATCTATCTATCATCTATCTTTCTATCTGTATCTACCTATCTATCTATCTATCATCTATCTATCTATCATCTATCTATCTATCTATCTATCTATCTATCTATCTATCTATCTATCATCTATCTATCTATCTATCTATCTATCTATCATCTATCTATCTATCTATCTATCTATCTATCTATCTATCTATCTAACTAACTAACTAACTAACTAACTAACTAACTAACTAACTATCTCTATCATCTACCTACCTATCTCCATCCATCCATCATCTATCATTTACCAATCTGTCTGTCTTATCATCTCTCTCATCTATATCTCTCATCTCTCTCTCTCTCTCTTCTATCTATATTTGGATGATGCTTACAGGATATTTAAAAAAAAACATTTTGCAGACAATGCAGGGTGATGGACCCCCGTTGCTCCTGTCAGAGGCCGTCAACAAAGCTGCGAGAGTGGTCGGAGTAAAACCTTTGACGAGCGCCGAGAGCTTGAACCGAGACCTTGCTGATCCAGCACTGCAAGATGGCTACCAGCAGCAGGTGGGTTGGGTTCCTTGGCTGTGGGGCAGAGGGTGCAATGGAAAGTACCGGAGGTGCTTTTTTAACAGGAACTGGTAATTGCTCTGAAGAGCTGTGGGGGTGGCACAGTGATTAGAATGCAGTATTGGCAGGCTGACTCTGCTCGCTGCCAGGAGTTCGATCCTGACTGGCTCAAGGTTGACTCAGCCTTCCATCCTTCCGAGGTGGGTAAAATGAGGGCCCAGATTGTTGGGGCTAATAGGCTGAGTCTGTAAACCGCTTAGAGAGGGCTGGAAAGCACTGCGAAGCGGTATAGCAGTCTTAAGTCAACATCATCATCTTCATTTAGCGACCCCATAATCCCTTAAGGGGGTGGAATCTGGGCAACTGAATGGAGCTAGCAAGAGTGTTTACTGGCCGGATGCCCTTCCTGTCGCCAGCACGGAGTTTTGTTCAGCAGATGTATTCTCAGTGTGCCCAGAGAGAGATATATTTTTGAAGTGCTATTGCTAATTGATGCACTTGCTTTCTTCCCGCCCTTTTTTTCCAGTTGAAATCCGATCTGCAGGAGAGACTTCAGGCCGATCCCAGTTTCACTCCTCAGCGCTTTCCCAGTGCCCAGCAGGCCTTCGTGGCTGAAGACTCCTAAAAGAGGCTGGCCGGAAGCGCCTGAGCCCGAGGCCGGTTCCTCAAGGCCGGCTTCACTGTCCACATGCGCGTGATGCAGACACCCCACTCCTTTCTCAGGCCAAATATTTAAATTCCATTTATTTTCCCCCATGGTTGCAGTGACTTTCCCCCCCTCCCCCCGTGGAGTGTCCAAGCCGCTGCCAAAATCAATAAAGATAACCCGTATGTCCAGGATCCAGTTGTGTCTCTTTTTTCTCCCTGCCCGCCCACACTTAACAATCTATTGTGGACTTCATACTTCGTAGCACCTTTAATTACCTTGAGTTATTTTGGCCAAGCAGATTTTCTTATTTCTGGTTCACACAGCCTTTTCTTGGCAAAGCTTTAAAAAGAAGCACAGTGGGCTTTGGCTTTAGTTTAGTGTCGCGATGGTGAACCTATGGCACGCGTGCCACAGGTGGCACTCAGAGCCGTTCGTGTTGGCACACAAGCAAACTTACCTCACTGCACCTGTGTGCGCCTCACATCTGATTTTTGGCAGGTTTGAGGCCTTTTTCGGCCTCCCAAAGGCTTTGAGGAAGGCTTCTGCAGGCTTCTACAAGCTTTGTGGGCAGAAATCTAGCTGTTTCGACACTTCCGGTATTTTCGGAAAACCAGGAAGTGATAAAAACGGGACTAGATTTTGCGTGCGCATGCGTAGGGGACGTGGGTGGGTGTGGCCTTGCCTTCTGGGTGCTGGCCCACGAGCGTGCGTGTGCAAGCACGCACACCATTTTTTGGCACAGGAGCCCCCAAAGGTTAGCCACCATTGGTTTAGTCAAACATCGTACGCTGTTCAGCATTAAAACCATGCAAGGTGCCTCGGAGACGCTTTTTTCAAAAGGCAACGACCGTATTTTTTTTGCACTATAAGACACTCCAGACCATAAGACACACCGAGCTTTTGGGGAGGAAAAGAAGCAAAAAATAAATAAATCTGCCTCTGCCTTCCCAGCCATTTGCCTCCTTGCAGCAAACAGCCTGTTTCAGCTTCAGCATGAGCAGCTTATTGGCGGTTGGATTGGCATCCTGGAATACTGCCGATCAGGTGTTCCAGGCTGCGGGGATCGCCACCACCCATCAACCGCTGCCTATCACTTCCTCCCACCTATCGCTGCCTCTGTGCGGGCCATTTTTGGCCTCCACGCGTCCCGTTTTTTGGCCCGTTTCAGGTGGCAGGGCTCTCCAAGTGCCCCATTCGTTCACCGCCATTCGCCGCTTGGAACAGGCTGAAAACGGGACCCGTGGAGGCAGAAAATTGGGCACGGCAGCGGTGACGATCCCCGCAGCCTGGAACACCTGAATTGGCAGTATTCTGGGAGGCCGATCCAACCGCCGATCAGCTGCTCTTGCTAAATCAGGCTGTGTTGAAGCTGGGAGGCAAAGGGTGGGGGGCTGGGGAGTGGGCGGGGCTTCAAGCAACATGCATTCTATGAGACATTTCCACATGCTTTTTTGGGGGCGGGGAAGTGCGTTTTATAGTGCAAAAATACAGTCACTGGACGACGTTTTTTTTTCCTGAGCAAGAAGAGGTTTCGCCTCTCATCTCAAGTAGCTTCATCAGTTCTGAGCCAAGAAAGCTTCTTGGGATGAGAAGCATAGTATCTTCAAGGAGAAAACAAAAAAAAAAAAAAAGTCCAGTTGCCTTTTGAAAAAGTGATAACCGTGACCTGGATGACTGAAGATCTCCATAGACATTGAACACTGCAAGGTGTTCGGGGATTGTGCATCCAGGTAGCACTGTGAACAAGAAGCAGAATCAAGTGGGTTGTTTTTTTTGGAAATCTGTTTTGAGACATTGAATTTAGTAAGAAACCTGACTAGACGGGTGGATCTGGGGGCCATTTTCACTGTAGTTGGTCTGCAAAAACCATTGAAACCTAGAAACTGTTGAGGTCCTTGGTCCTTTCTGAGCTTGGTTGTTTTCTTGCAGACATTTCCTTACCCGTCTACATATCATCATCAGTGCTAGGAGTGAGGTTTGCTCGGTTTGTGTAGACATGACTTGCCCCGTCAGTGTTGGTGGAAGTGTTTTTATTAGCTCCTTGAAGATTAGGCTGCTTTTGTTTGCGTGGAGAACTTCTTTCTCCAGCTCAACACCCCAAGTAGCTGTGGGTGCTTTGAACTGCCCACGGCTTGACTGCAACGAACTCTACCCGGGGCTGCCCCTGAAGACCATTCAGAAGCTTCAGCTCATGTAGAATGCAGTGGTACAGCCAGTTACGTAACATCTCTGCATGACAAACTGGACTGGATTGCTAATTTGCTTTGAAGATGGGATTCCAAGTGCCAATTGCTGCCTGCAGGAAAGCCTTCATGGAGCCTGGCTTTAAAGGGACCACCTGTCTCCCATTGTATCGGCCCAGTTAGTTTTACCTGGCAGGGTTGGTATACCCTGGGTTTCATTGAACGATTTCATTTCTTGGACCACAAAGTACACCTCGGTAGCAACACCCGCCCTCTGTATCTTCTTGCCTGCCCACCTATCCAAGACTCAAACAGCCTCCATTGTACTTTTGATTTTGAAGGACCCTTTGCCCAAGCTTTTGGACAAGGGTGGCTGATGCCTCCTTTTTCTCTCTCTTCCCAACCAGATTGTGTTCTCTGCCAGGTTTGTGTACTTCTTGTACTGATATTTTAAAGAACATTTTAAACTTGCAATTTATGGGCCTCGGGTGTCACATGCATTTCTGATCGATATTAAATTGGAACGGATTAAATATAAAGACGGCCAAATTGATGGCATCGGGTACAGCAACCGGACTTGGAATTGACCGAGGAGATACTGAAGCGGGCAAAAGTTTCTGCCTTTTAGAATCAACTGTCAACAACAGAAGAAATATGGAAACATGTTGCAATTCTACTTTCGGAAAAATATATCCAAGGGCTTTTGATATGTCTGTACCCACCAAGATCATAATGGGGCAGGCAATGGTTCTCCATGTTAACTCTCTATGGAAGAAAAACAACTGGAATTTGAAGAAACAGAGAGAAAAAAACCCGGGGAACAGATTAATCTGAAGAAAATCTATGTGGTTGATGGCAGAATTAAGAGGCCTTATTTTAGTAACACTACTACTTCCTTCTATGGTGCATAAGTCGCATGCCAGCAGCCTATGATCATCAGAAGAAAAAGAAACTCTTTCCTATCACTTCATCCGTAGTAAGTCTTCTCTCTCTTCCCAGCGAGCTTCTGGGGACCAGAATGGAGGAAAACGCCTTCCCTCAAGAGTCTTGAGTTTCTTGGATAGATCTTAACACTTAAATTGGGGATGTTTCTGTCCTACTTGTTCTGGTGCATCTTCATAATTTTATGGAACCTTGTGGCTAACAAGAGCCATGGTGGCTCAGTGGTTAGAGCGCAGCATCTCGGGCTGACTCTTCTCACTGCCAGCAGTTTGATTCCAATCGGCTCAAGGTTGAGACTCAGCCTTCCATCTTTCCGAGGTCAGTAAAATGAGGACCCAGACTGTTGGGAGACAAGAGGCTGAGTCCGTATCAACTGCTCAGAGAGGGCTGTAAACCACCGTGAAGCGGTAGGTATGCAAGCCAAAGTGCTAATCGCTGTTGCTAATCGCTACTCTAATCGTGCTAAGACCGGCTTCTCCGTTTACTGCATGCCAGGTTGATTTCAGGCAATGCTGCGAACAAACATTGCAGGTTGTTTTCACACGCAGAACTTTCGCCAGAGGCAATTATCCAATGGATTTTAGAATGAAATCCGGGTCCTTATCAGTAGACATTAAAGACAGGGGGGAACTCAACAGATTGATCTTTTTATTTTATTGGTTTTTTTTTTAAACAACTTTTTTTTTTTTGGTTTTATTTATTAAACAAACCAGCTCGACCACCTTTTAAAAACTCAACGCTTCCTATTTCAAACTCAGGGGAGCAGACAGACAGGAGAGGAGGCAGGCTCCCAGGCACGCCTCCCCCTACTCCCATAAATAGAAGAGGGGAGAGGCAAGACCTCACATGTTCATATTTATATATATTTACACTCCACACTTAAGAGCAGCTCCACCCCTCCCGTCTCTGGGATCAAGAGGCAACGCAGCCCCTCCCAGAAAAATATAAACTCAGGTGAAACCAAAGGAAGTAAGCAAAAATACATTCAGCTGGGAGCCTCCCCAAATCCTGATCCTTGCCCCCCCCAAATTACACTCCGAGTATCCCACTAAGAGTCTAAAACACCCCTAACAGAGGGGGACAAATTCAGTGTTCCCCCTCCCCACAGAAACAGAAAAGGACTTAAGGAGACACCCCATCTTTAGGATACATCAACCGGAGAGGAGGGATGAGCCCCGGCAAAGAGCCCTCCCCCCCTCCCAAAAAAAAATTCATTCTGAGGAGAGGATGTCAAAAACCAAATCCAAAGGGGAGGGAGGAGTATTCTGGGCTAGTGGTGTCCGGAGAGATTGGGGTCTTGCTTGTCGGCGTGGGACCGAGTGTCCGTCTCCAGGCGGCGGGCAGGCGCTCCATCCCGGGGTTGAGGTGCCCGTTCCCAGCAGCGGGGGTTCCACCGAAGGACGTCGGACTGCGAGGGAACGGAAGGAGAAGAGAAGGAGTAGGTGAAGGCCTGGGCTGCCATCTTACCTGTTGTCTGCATTTAAGTTAGCCCCAGAAGCCAGCCTTACCTGCTGGTAGACCTCAAAGCGCTGGGCACGAAAGAGGCCACCGTAGCCAGACCCGGGAGATTTGAGCCTGGCACTGAAGCCTCCGGAGAAAGGCCTGCGGGAGAAGAGAAGAGAAAAAGGCTCAGCGCCTAGGAAAGAGACCCGAAGAAAAAACCCTTGACTGGGGGCTCTTGATGCTATATCAGGAATGTGGTGCCAAGGAAAAGCAGTTGGAACTGTGTGTTTCTCCTACTCCCCATAGAATTTTTTTTTTAAAAAAACTTTATTTAAATAAAAGTTGATTTATTTATTTATGTTCTGTTTATTTCTAAACAGAAAATCCTGAAAACCAGGCGTATTTGCTATAAAGAACTATCTTCTGCTCTTCCAACTTAAAAAAGAGTAAAAAATCTCTACAGGGAGAAGCAAAGGTATTAATGAGATTTTAACAGCAACGCCTTAAAACCCTCTTTGGATTTCTTGTAAAATTTGACTTACTGTTATTAAACTTCCTTCAAGGAGCTCCCAACAGCTCCCAATAATCCTTGCACCTTATAAGAATTCGTTTAGCGACCGTTTCAAAGTTACAATAGCATTGAAAAACATGACTTGTTCACGCTTGCGACCTGAGCAAAATTCAGATGCTTGGCAACTGGTTCATATTTATGACGTTTGCCGTGTGCCTGAGTCATGCGATCACTTTTTGTGACCTTCAGACAAGCAGAGTCAATGGGGAAGCCAGATTCACTTAACTGGGTTATTAGGTTAACCACTGCAGTGAGACTCCCTTAATTGTGGCAAGAAAGGGCGTAAAATGGGCCAAACTTCACTTAACAAATACCTCACTCAACAACAAGAAATTTTGGGTTCAATTGTGGCCTTAAGTCAAGGGCTACCTATACTATACTCCACAAATTAGGCTTCCCAAGCTTGTGAGATAAATTGGGGGCGGTCAGAGGGGCTGCGTCCAGGAAAAACCTCTTTCCACGTGCCAATGTGTTTTTGTAGACCGCTTACTTAAAATAGGTAAATGACAAACTGAAATGCTTATAATAAAAGCATTTCCTTCAACATCTTCTTTCTTTTTTTAAACAATCAGGCCTCCACAGACATTCTTCATGGTAAAAGCGGTGGGAGGAAGCGACTGGCTGAGGAATTCTGGGAGTTGAAGTCCACCCCTCTTAAAAGTTGCCAGGGTAGATTTAAACTAATGGAAGAAACATTCCTTTTCCACTTGCAGGAACCTCTTTTTTTCCAATCCATTTCAAAACAAGGAGCTGCACATGCGAACTGGGATTCTCCTCCCCCCCCCAACCCAACCAACCGCTGTGCTACACCCAGGTGTAATCAAGGGAAAAGCTAAGAGACCAGAACTCGTGGCGACACTTCTTCCTTTAGAACGGTTTAGACATTCTCCTTTTACACCACAATCACCCCCCATGTTTGAGAGCTAACGGGGCTTGATCAGGGAGAGCTCTTGGGCCAGTAAGGGATATGACACAGGTGTCCGATACATTTTCAAAGCTTCACCCAGCTGGAAGCACAAATAAAGAGTTTGCAGTCCTGGGAATATAGATAAACCTCAACCACAGATCATTTCAGCCCACGGAGAATACTTGCCTGTTCCCAGAAGGGGGCCGGGCACCTACAGACCCCAGACCATTGAGTTTCCGGTAATCTGGCATGGGTTTCATTTCCAGAGCATGAAGCTGAAGGAAACAAAGCCTTGTTAGAAACCGGGAGCTGGAGGCATCCTTTCCTCCCTTCCCAGCAGGCCCCGTTTCCCCAGCGCTTCTTTACCTCGTTCCGCCCCACTCCGCCGGGAGGAAAGGCCCGGATGGCAGGAGACACCAGCCTCCCAGCCAGCTGTCCTGGGGCCCGGAGTGCCTGGGCAGCCACAGGAACCAGAGGCATTGGAGGAGGGGGTGGTGGGGGTTGCGGCGGGGCGGAGGCAGCTGGGGGTGCTTGTTGCAAAGAGCCAAAGTTCACCACGGGTGGCAACTGGGGTGGCTCCACCACCGGCAAGAGCACCTGGGGCAGAAGCAGAGAGAGAGAAGCAGAGAGAGAGAGAGAGAGTGAGTGAGTGTGTGGCAGATGCCGCATTCACAGCCTTCCCGGGAAGAGTCTGGGGATCTCCAGGAAAGAAAGCTCACCCTCACCTGTTGGGCAGGTCCTGTGGCCGTCAGGAAATTGCTCTGGCTGCCTTGGCCCAGTGTGGCTGGGTAGAACTCGGAAGGAGAGGCGAGCTCCTGACGCACCTGCGGAAGAAGGAAAAGCAGGTGAGGGAGCACCTGGGCCCTTGGATGACGACAGCACAGAAACCTGAATATACCCCTTTGGGAGTGTGTGTGTGTGTTTGGGGGCTGGGCAGCACCCAAACTGGGTGTGGGGGAGGAGTTCTGGTCTGGTGGGACTATAATCTGAGTTACAAAGATGATGGGCTGCCGGGCCAGAACAGATGCAACAGGCAGATTCCTAGTATGGTTTTGATTGCTTATTTAGTATCCTGTGACTATCACTAAGTATTGTTTGTATCTTATGATTCATGATGAATATATTTATGATGGCTACAATCGTGGCTTATCACTTTATATCTTTTATGCACCGAAGACAAAAATCACAATGGCCAATAAAGAATTCTATTTTCCATTCCATTTCTCTATTACAACAATTCGCTTAATGACTGTTCAAGTTACACCACCACTGAAAAAAAAATGACTTATGACCTTTTTTTCACACTGGCGACCATTGCGGCATCCCCGCAGTCGCGTGATTTACATTTAGATGCGTGACAATTGACTCGCATTTATGACAGGTGCAGGGTCCCAAGGTCATGTGATTCCCTTTTGTGACAAGCACAGTGAATGGGGAAACCAGGTTCACTTAACCATGTTACTAATTTAACAACTGCAAGGATTCACTTAACAAATGTGGCAAGTCAAGTCGTAAAATGGGACAAAACTCATTCAACAAATTTCTCACTTGGCAACATAAATTTTGGGCTCAATTGTGGTTGTAAGTTGAGGACTACCTGAAATTCACAAGGATAGATAAAAAAAGATGGCTTGAAGTTTCAGGAAACTGAATCACGTTGGAATCGGGGTAAAAAGAAGGAACTGAGTGAGAGACTTGTGTAGTATAATAAAAATCAGACCAATTTAGTCCCTTACACAGACCAAAACTTCCATGCATGGACTGCTTGAAGGCAGATATTTTAGGTGTGTTAAGACTTTATGCGTGGAATCTTTTGCACATTTTCAATAAAAAAAAAACCGAGGCACATATTCCTTTTTTGTTTTGTTGGGCTGACTGGTCCCTATTACCAATTGCTTTTAAAAAGGTTGAGGGAGGGGGGCTGAGGGGAGAGACGATATGAATCTCAATGCGGTTGTCAAAAACTTGGCAAAGGAACTTTCTCAGCCAGTGAAGGAAAGATCTTCCTCTTCTAAGCGTGGCAATATGCTGATAAGACGCAGCAATCACCCCAATGCCCTCATACAAGATGGGCACCCTTTGGGCAAGCAAGCAGGAAAATCAGGTTTAATATGCCAGAATTGCATCTCCCGTGTCACGCCCCTTTTGATCTAGTCGCTAAGAACAATCCTCTGCAGATGTCGCCACCTCAGAGAATGCTTTGGTAGCACAATCTGGCACACAAAGGGTTCAAAATAAAAAAAAATAAATGAAGTTTTTCTCAGCATGAGTATCTTTGCAGTTGGAAAAACTTGTTTCCCCTCCCTTTGCATGCAGTATCTTTCTGCTCGACTGCAGGACTGGAAATCAAATCCATTTCACCACCAGAGCTATAAAGGGCTCTTTCAAATGTCGATTCCTGCTCCGTTGCCACATTATCTGAGCGCTTTTCTACAAGCTGCCCAGATTAGGAAGGCAGGTGAGGAAGCATATAAGTGGACTAAATGAATAGATAAAACCAAGTTCAGATCAAGAAGCTACTTTTGTAGGCCGTTATTTGACGAACGTTGCCTCAACGAGAAAGTTCTGCCCAAAATGCACCTCTAACTCAAAAGCCTGCTTTGATTAGGTAGATATCTGGTTTCATGAGGGCTACTCTGTCCCAATCTGGTTCCCCTTTGGAATTCTAGTTCATTGTTAAACTAAACTTTCTTCAGTAATTTCACCTGCTCTTCACTGTTCCCTGCCCCATTACTGATAGCTCTCAACTTACAACCATTTGTTTAGTTTGGTTTTAGCTCTAGAAAGCTTTTGTTTTGAGTAGGGTAATGACTAATAGTGACTTACATTGTGACAAGATGTGGAAGTCACACTAAGTGATTTACCCCCAGCCCTTGTGGATGCAATCACAGCACAAGTGTTTTATGATCTGCGTGCTTGGCAACTGTCATGTGTTTGTGACGGTTGCGGTGTTTTGCGGTCACGTGACGGCCCATTCGCAACCTTCCCGGACAGCTTCTGACAAGGAATGTCAAAGGGGAAAAAAGCTGGTAGGGAAGATGTAAAGAATTGCGGTCTGGCTTAAGGACCCAGCCAAAATCAGGTGCAGACACACGATGCCTCACTTAACAACACATTTTCCCCAGTCCCTATGGTTGTTGCAAGTGGAAGGCTATTTGTCCCCTTGCATTACTTCCTCGGTACCTGAAGCAAGGCCTGTTCAGGAGCCAACTGGCTTCCACAGAAGGCTGAGCTGTAGATGAAGGAGGGAGGCGGTGCCTGGTACAGCAAGCCCGTAGCCGGAAGTTTGGGCAGGTCGGCTGCCTGCAGAGCTGCTATTTCCACATACTGCCCTTTCAAGGCCATCCCCGAGAGCAAGGCTGAACTCGGAAGCACTGTGCCCGCTGCCGTCTGAGCTGGAGAAGCAGGGGCCGGGCTGGGCTGGAGGTACAGGTGCTGGGACCTGGGGAGAAAGAATTTGGCTCAGATGGCCCCAACCCTGACCTTCCGGGTCCCAAACAAGGAGGGATCTTCGCTCCACCCACCCCCAAACCAGGATCCTCTGCTCCCCCCGCTGGCCTCGTACCTGTATGAGTGCACAGAAGGGGCGTTCGTACGGTAGTTGTTGCCACCACTTGCGCTGTGGAGCTGAGACTCGAGCTGGGCGTTGGGGACCTGCAGACAAAAGAGGACAAATAAAAAAACGCCATCAGAAGACAACCAAGACGCCAACGAAGATGCCCGGGATCGTTTCACGGGTCTGCGCCCAAGTGCACAACCCCCACCCCCCACTTTCTGCCCCAGGAAAGCATCTCCCTCTTCTGCCTCCCCGCCTGCCAAGATGGCTACCTGGTTCCCATAAAACAGCTCCGGGTACAGCCGTGGCCCCTGGCCCCTCTCACCTGCGGAGAGAAACACCATCAGGCGCTAATCTGCTTCCTTAGAGCCGCTCGCCGGTCCCCTCCCTCCCCAAACCAATCAACCCCCCTACCTAGAACATGGGAGCGTCTGCTGGGAAGCTATGCAAACAGGAAGAGGCAGCGGCGGCAGCTGGAGCTCCCGGGAAAGATCGGGGCTCAAAGGACCGACTGGGAGGCATCTCGGGGGATGCCCTGTGGCCGGGAGGGGCTGGAGGAAGCAGCTCCCATTCCCTCGGAGCAGAGGCCAGCTGTGGAGAGAGCAGACGAAGAAGCTGTTGGGAGGCCGAAGGTCACGGTCTAATTCTCCCAATTCCCTCTCTCACTCAACTCCATCGAACCTACTTTTATGCCACTGCTAAGTAGGTGGACTCAAACACAAACCTTTAGCAACCTAATTCAAGCTATACGTCAGGGAGCAAGCTGCCCTGTAAGTCCCGTGGGAGTTCCTCTCATCTATGACGGCAGCATAGGCTGCTGCCCACAACTTACCCCTTCGGTGAGTGCCTGGTGCAGCTCTTCGCCTGCTTTGGGGACTTCGTTCACAATGAAGCGAAGGTCGGCGTCCTGAAAGGCCAAAGTCCCCAGTCGAGGTCTGAGCCCAGGGCTTCCCTGGCTCAGAGTTTGCAAAAGAATAGCCTGCGGCAAACCTGGGAGGACAGGTATAACCCGGGTGCTCCCAACGGTCACACCTACCTTATCGCTGGCACCAAACTGGATGGGCGGGCAGGCTCCCGGGGAGTCCAGTTGGGGCCCCTGTTCAGGCTTCAGAACGCCCAGGCCTTCCGTGCTCTCCTTGGCCTTCTCGGCCCGCTGGGAGCGCTCGGTGCCAATAGCGCCCGGGGGAGGGTGGTCTCGGGGCGGGGGCTCCGGGGAGCTGCTCACCTGTTGCAGAGGAGGAGCGAGGAAGCTCATTGAGGCCCATTTTCCTAACCTTAGCAGGTCGGGCCCATTGAAAGCTGTCCTCCTTCAGCAAACAGGTGACCCATCACCTATTCGCTGAATGGGGGAATCGCTTGCCATTTGGACAAAGGCCCCAGGACAGGTAATCCTCCACTTGTGATCATAACTGAGCGCAAAATCCCTCTTGCTTAAGAGGCTGTGGTGAATTCTGCCCATTTTGCAACCATCTTGCCACAGTTCTGAAGCTGAATCACTGCGATTTAAGTTACTAAATGGTTCTTAATAGTGAATCTGTCTTCCCCGATGACTTTGGTCTGTCACCAGGTCGCAAAAGGGGATCACATGACCCCAGGACATTGCAACTGTCGTAAATGTGAATCAGCTGCCAAGCGTCTGAATTTTGATCATGTCACAATTGGAAATGTTACAGCAGCCCTAAGTTGAAAAATCAATCATAATGCCACTTTAACTTCGGTCATTAAATAAGCTGTTGATAGTTCAAGGACTGCCTGTATTCTCCTCATAAGTTACCCAAGAGACACACAGCTACCCCTCACTTCAAAATAAAGGCACTACGGTCTCTACTCCTTCCATCTCTCCTGGAAAAATGAAGACCCAAACCGGCTTCAACCAGATCAAGAACAGCCTCCACCGTTATACACTAAGCCTCACATCACTTTCATTTTATTGAAGGAAGAAGTTTCTAGAATGCAAAGACAGGCACAAAGAGGTGTTTGTAAGAGAACTGCCTCTCAGCAAGCAAGACTCTTAATCCATCGAGTTGGCTAAAAAGAACTTTTGGCTGAGGGAGAAGCGATTGCAGGATAAGGCGAAATTTGGAAAAAGCCCACGCAAAGCCAACCACGTTCTTTCCTTTCCCCAAGCCCAATTCCCCACCCCTCCCCCACCCAGTCCACAAAAGGTTGTTTGGAGAGTCTCTGAGGTGTGAGGGGATAACAGTTCGCCCTCAGAGCATGATGGCCTTGGAGTCTGGCTGAAACCGGCTGGGAGAGAGAGTTCCTTCTGTCTAGGAAGACGCTCCCTCCCCCCTATTTCCCAAGCAGTCAAAGCAAAAAAACAAGCTAAAAATGCCAGCAAGCCTTTCCAACATAATGGCAGGACACAAGGGTGGACCTGACAGGTGTGAGGGGATGTCCAGCAATTTGCAAAACTAGAAAAAAAAAAAAGGTTCCTTGGAGGGAATTGCTGGAGGGATGCAGGGGGCTGAGAACCCCATTTAAAGGTTCTACTTGAGCTGGACCGCAAGGATCTTAGAGCAAGGAATCATATCCTCGTTCCTTTTAACTAGGCAACTGCAACGAAGTCACCCACAGAAAGCGCAATTGCTGGAAAATGCCCTATTGCAGCTTTGCTTCAGGCCCTATATTGTTTATATATATAAGAAAAAAAGAGGATTCTGGGTACAATTCAAAGTGCTGCCTTCAACCTATGGGGATCTAGGGACTAAGACAAGATCACCTTGTCTTATCACCCACAGTACCTAAAGCAGCAAAGGTTGAACCACCTGACTCCAAAGACTGAGCCCTACCTGAGGTTAACTAGAACAGAGAGTAAAAATAGTGACAAGAGTGTCTTCCAATAAGCACGGGATTAGTTAACTGATTGTATCAGAAGAACACACACATTTAATGAAGTCCTACATGGCAGAATATTTACACATTGTCAGAAGCCATCAAGATCACAAGATCATGAAGAGGGAAGTATCAACAGTTGGCAGCTCCCCAAGAATAAATCTTGTACCTTCTTGTCCTTGAGCAAAGTGGAGTCTCTAGTTGGTGGGGGCCTCCTCCTTTGTTCCTTAGCGTCCGTTGCTTCTGGATCGGTGGCCAAGGGGTCATCCTTACTCTTGCCAAGGGCTCCACCCCGCTTGGTGGCAGCATCCGGGGTGGCTTTCAGACCCCCATCGGGAGAGCTGCGTTGGCTACAGGTGGCCGAGGAGACCTGGGAGTCACTGCTAAGGTCCACGCCGCTGTCAGACAGGCTCATCTGAAAAAGAGAGGTCAAGGGGATTCCGGTTAGGAGAGTTCAGGATGAAAAGGAAGCCCAGAACAAAGTCTCTTCCTAACTGGCTTAACGTCGGTTCCGCTCTCTCACGGACGTTGCTTCCCCCACCCCCTTCCAGCAGGGACACCCCAAGCTCTCTCACCTCTGTACTTGCAACCTCTTCGAAGGCGTTCAGTGGGTCAATCCATGGTTCCACAGAGGCAGGGCGGTAGCTTTTCCGAGAAGAGTCTGAATGGAATGAAGTACAAGGGGCAATGGTGTGGGGCTTCTCTACAACCTCTCAGGAGGCCTTCAAGGCTCACCCTATCCAAACTGAAGACTTGTGTCCAGCTCATAAGAAGTGTTTGTTTTCCAAAGATACCTCAATATACTACGATAGCTGGAACTGTTGGTACAATTGGATTGACCAAAGATAGATTTTACACTATAAGGCAAAAGAGGATAGGATAAACCTACAGCAGTGATATATAGATATATGTAAAGATTAGGTGTGTGTATATGGCATAAACTAAGGGTTATGGGGGAAAAAAGAGAGATCTTACAAACTGTGGAAGATGAGAATGTTAATTGCTTTCTATTCTTTCTATTTTCTTTTCTTTCTCTTTCTCTTTTTCTTCTTCTTTCTTTTCTTTCATTTGTGTATGTGTTGTTGGGTTGTTTTAATTGTAAAATTAATAAAATTTATTTATAAAAAAAAAAAGAAGTGTTTGTTTTCAGCCTGCGTGAATGTTGCCAGACATCTGGTGCCCAGGGGCTGCAGACACTTCCTTGCCTGTTCCTTGCCAAACACCTATCCAGAATGCTCAAAGAACAGCTGACAAAATGGACATTAAAAAAAAACAACCCACACCTATACAGACACACCTTTAACTGGTATGATCAGGTTTGTTCTGGTCCAAAGGATTGTCCATCGCTGCTAGAGCTGCCTATGTACACTTCAACTCAATCTCAACCCTCCCCCTTTCCTTTCCTTCTTTCCTTTCCTTCCCTTCCCTTCCTTCCCTTCCCTTCCCTTCCCTTCCCTTCCTTCCCTTCCTCTCCTTCCTTCCCTTTCCCTTCCCTCCTTCCTTTCCTTTCCTTTCCTTTCCTTCCCTTCCCTTCCCTTCCCTTCCCTTTCCTTTCCCTTCCCTTGGATCAAATAACTTACTAGAATTCAGACGGTTCCAGATCTGTGGGGCTAGCCCTTCTGACACTGGCACACTCCTGGTGAGGGGCTCTCCTGGTGTCTCTTCTTTGGAGGGTGCAAAACTTGGCCCACTGGGAAAGCTCAGGGGCTCCTGGGAGAGGTGGAGAAAGAGGTACCAAAGTTATCCCTAAGTGTTTAAGCCAAATGCTTGTCTCTTTTCCCTCAATTTTGCACTAGGATGGGGGAAAAAAAACAAACCACCTGCTTACCTGCTGCAGAAGATCTTGCTTGCGAGGCCGTTCTCGGCGTTTTGCACCAAAGCCACTTACTGCGCCAGATTCCTTCAGAGGAGCACTGCCGGAACGGAGAAGCTGGTTCTTGTCCAGGAAGCAGGAATCTGAACGGAGAGAAGGAGATAGCGATTCCAATCAAACCAGACAGACAAGAATCAGGTAACAACGTTAATGATAAAAACTCTACATACACAATATCAGAGTTGAAAGGGGCCTTAGAGGTCTTCTGTTCCAACCCCTTGCCCAAGGACAAGACCTGATATCATTCTGGAAAAATGGTTGTGTAATCTTTTCCCGAAAATTTCCAGTGTCAGAGCACTGATTAATTGTTATAATTGTCAGGAGATTTCTTAATTTTATTTAAATTCTGTCCCTCTCTGGAAGCTGACACGTTTTGCTTCTCCAAGCACATTAGCGGCAACGCAGCAGACAGGACAATAAGCCATTCTTGCACCGTGCCTTGGGGAAACCAGATCTGTCATAAAAAAACTCATATGAGCTTCTAGAAATTTTACTGTCAAAAGAGGAAAAGAGATGGGAGTTCCGAAACATCATGGTTTTCCTGGCAACTTCCACTTGAAAGCTAATAAACTAGCAATCTTTGAACTTAATTTTAATAGCTACCACGAACAGCCCAAGTTGTCTTTTTTTACTGTGTAATCTCATCGATTACAATGGGATTATTAAACAATAAACACGAAACGATGTGAAACAAAATGAAACAAAGAAAATGCTTTTCCTCTCCACTCCATGAGCCGAGTTTCCACTCACAATCCCCGTGAAAACTGGTATTCTTGCCAACTAGCAAATTATAGTCCCCAAAGTGCTTTTCAAATGGCAACTGGACTTTCTTGGTTTTTTTCCCTTCTCATCCAAGAAGATCGTTCACCGAAGAAGCTTTTTTGGATGAGAAGAGAAACGTCTTCAAAGAAAAGAAAAAACCCGCCCCCAGTTGCCTTTTGGAAAAAAAGCACCTTTGGGACCACCACGACTTGGATGCTTTGAGAATCTCCACAGACATTAAGCAAATGATAGAGCCCAAAATTTTCGAGCTTTGGCCTAAGAAGAGCCCCAATGTTACCTGTAGTGCTGCCACTCCTATTCTCAAAGCACCCCAACGGGAGGCCCGAAGCGTTCCCGCTTCCAGATCCGAGGAAGGACGGCTGAGCCGGGCCAGGGGAGCTGGGCTTTGTGTGGCGGCTGCCCAGTTCAGCTAGAGCCTGCTGGATGCCAGCTGGGTCACTGTGAATGACGCGATCCAAACGATACACTGTACTGGTAGTAGGAGCAGGAGGGAGGCTCAGGCCGGGAGAGTGATCGTCTGTGTTTCGGCTGGAGGGGAGCAAATGGGGATCGATGGAAATATTACAAAACTGAAGGCAGAAAGGAAGGAGCGGGCAATGATTTCTTCTCCCTCTGTCCACAGTTAGGCCACCCTCAAATACCCTCCCTTCCATTTGGGGCCAAAGCAGGGGTGGGATTCTACCGCTTCGCACCTATTTGCTAGAACCGGTTGTTAACATTCTAAGCAGTTCGGAGAACCGGTTGTTAGAAGAAATCACTGGCCTAATCCTGTAAGGAAGGCAGGAAGGAAACATTCTGGTGTTGCTTACAGAAACTGCCTCTCCCTTAACCCTTATTACGTTCTTGGCAGGACTAGACTTCCTGTCTCAGGAACTTCTCCGGAGGTTTTTTTCCCCCCTCCTTTGCTGGTACTTTGCTTGTGTGGAGTGACCATTCAAAGTCACAATGGCACTGAAAAAAGTGACTTACGACCATTTTTCACACTTACAACTGTTGCAGCATCCCCACAGTCATGAGAAGCCAGGAGAGGAGATGCATGCCTCAATGTGAGTGACACTGAGTTGGCCACACCCAGCCAATAACATGACCACCAAGCCACGTCCACCCAGTCACATGACCACCAAGCCATGGCCACCAACTAAGCCACGCCCACAGAACCAGTTGTTAAAAAGATTGAATCCCACCCCTGGGCCAAAGGTTTTTCTTTCTAGGCCTGTGATGGATGAAGCCAGCTTCTCATTTCTGACTCCGTGGGTCTTGACTCAAGAAAGGGAGGGACTTGTTCTTGATCCAGCCTGTCAGCCAAAGGATTTTATTGACACCAAAAATAGAGTGACACACTGGCAAACAGCTAAGGATTTTTTATGACAAATTCCTTGAAAAAAGTGGGGAGTGGGGAGCCTCAGAAGGGGTGGGGGGACATTCAAGCAGAATTTTTGGTGCTTGTGTTGAAGGCACTGATGAGGATTACCTGGTTAAATAAGCTTTTGTCATGAAGACCAGTGGGATACCTGTGCTTCGCTACAAAAGTATGTGGCTTAGTTTTGGGGGAGGAAAATAAGGCAAAAAAAAAAAAAAATCTGCCTCTGCCTACCAGCATCCATTGGTATTCATCTGGCTAGTGTCCTGTCAGTGTGTGAGAGCTGAGGGCTGTTCGGAAACTGAATCAGTATTTGCTGTGTGAGCAAGGAGACAGCAAGGAGCCTGGGCGTGGCTTAGCTCAACTGTTCTGTACTAAAGCTGCTTGGTGCAGTGAAATTAAAACTGAAACTGAAACTGAAACTCTTTTCCTCTGCTTGTGCTTTGCATTTGGAACAGATTTCTTTTCAGGTGGGGAGGGGGAGTAGAACCCCTTAGCATCAGAGCCTGTTAATAATAATATAGGAAATACTTTAAATGCTCTGATGGTCATTTTGAAAAATCCTTTCTTAGTGAGCACCTAGAAGCCAAGAGGAATATAGGTGGCAAATTTCAAGTTTGTAGGCTTTATGGTTCTGGAGATTTTGTGATGATGCCTGAGTGGTATTTTTGTGTGTGTGGTTTTGTGTGTGTGTGTGTGTGTGTGTGTATTGTATATAGTTACACTGGAATTTAACCAAGATGGAAAGGGATTGAGGAACAGGCTCCGTAAAAGCGTTCCTAAACGGAGCTGAGCCTTTCCACCGTGGCTACTTGAACTGGACATGAATTAGTATGTGGTATTTCAGCCACCAGGCACAGCAGGTAAGGCTGTCTACCAAAGAATACACTTATATTTACTATGGGAAGACAGGACCAGGGGAGACAGGTGGAATATCAAGAGAGTGAACACCCTCTGAACACTCTTTGGTTTTGCTCCTAACAGAAGGAGGTGCTTTTCCCACATATTTGAAGCTTGGTAATCTTGTTGCTTTTAAAATTGCTTTGCAGGAGTATTTGTTACAAGTTAGGTTTTATCCTTCTGCACAATGTAACATTTGAAAGATAAAACTAGTGCAGAAAGTATAAACAAAAATGGCAACTGCCGCTTATTTGAGACCCACTACTCTCTCTGCCAATAGCCCTTTTCTGATAACCAGGTAAGGTTAGACTGCAACTCCCATCATTCCCGATCAGGACAATCAGGCTGGCTGGAAATACAGTGGTACCTTGGTACTCAACTGCTTTGCAACTCATCCAATTTGGTACGCGAGGCATTCTGACGCAAAAAATTTTTGTTCCCAATACTCACTTATTTGTTTGATACTCAACACACAAGCTAGAACTGGTTGGTGTCGGATGCCGTGTGACTGGCCACATTATTGTTTGGTACTCATTGTTTTTGGTACTCACTCCTGGAACCAATTAACGATGAATACTGAGGTATCAACATAAGGGGAAACGTAACCAAACAGAACTTAGAACAGCACCTTGGTTGGAAATGGTGGCGGAGGCTAGGCTAGCTCAAGTCAACCAGAACACTTCAAATCATAAAAGTCATGCCACTTGCCTTGAGTCCCCTGCTTTTTGCTTTGACTTCTCCTCTCCTCCGCTTCACCTCCCACCCACCCACCCTTCCCAAAGGTTACACCCCCAGGACTTGCCTGCGATTCTTGGGAGAGGGCCAGCTTCTTTTATCCCCTCCGCTGCGACCGCCGCTGCTCCCTCCACGGCCAGCTTTGCCTCCTCCCCCCGAGCCAGGGTTGGAGCGCCGGTTCTGTCGGTCCATGCCAGGCCGTTGGCTGGAGAAGCTGCGTTTGGACATTTCTTTCTTCTGGGCTAAACTGAGCTCGTTGTTAGAGGGACGTCCCCCGACGGAAGGCACGCCGGAGCAACCCCCTTTCAGGAAGGCAGTGGGGGGAGGTCCGCCTGGCGCCGGCTCTTTCTCCCCACCGCCGCGGCGCTCTGTGAAGTCACTGCTCTCCGAAGCCGTCTCCCACTCCTCATTTGCCTGGTCAGAGTTCTGGTTGGACAAATCCGGAGACTTTGTGCCAGCCACTCTACGGGCAGTGGATTCCTCTGGGACGGGAACAGAAGGTGCCGGGGAGAAAGGCTGGCCCACCACCCTCTGTTCGCCGTTGAGTCGGGCGGCGTTCTCCCGCTCCTGTTTCAGCCTCCGGAATCGAGGTGGCTTGTCCTGTTGCTGAGAACGACCATGGCGCCGTCGCCGAGGTGGTCGGTCAAAGCCACGATCAGAGTTGGGGCCAAGGGGAGGCTGCTTAGGGGGGCCTTGAAAACCACCGGTATCCTCTGGGGCCACGGGGGGAGGTCCCGGCGGCGCCTTTTCCTTCACTGAAGATTCCAGGACCGCTTCTTGTTGCTTTTCGGGTTTCTTATTGGGTTGGGGCTTAGATGGAGGGCTCCACCCGCCAGGGGGAGCACGGCCACCTCCTCGGCCACGACGGGAGGGTACGCCCCTGGGAGTGAAGACACGGCCACTACGGGCTCCTGGATCCGAGAGGCGTGGGGGCATCTTGTCAGCAAATCGAGGCAAGCCAGGGTGCTGGGAAGGGGGTGCTCCTGTATGAGTCATTGGTGGGCCTCGGTTGCGCTGGCTAGGGGCTGGCTCTTTGGTCATCTCCTTGTCCGAGTGGGCCACGTCACTGGCACTCTCATGGGTCTCGCTTCCTGTCTCAGACCCCCGCTGACGTCGCCGTTTCGGGATCTCTTCGTACTCGGAGCCTTCACTCCGTGTCTCGCTGGTGTTGCGAGGACGGAAATTGGAGCCAGGCCCCGTAGTTTTACCAGGCCCATCATCAAGCCGGTAGAAAGGCTCCCGGTAGCTACGGAACTCTCGGCTTCTTCCCCGGCCGCCTCGGCCACGGCCACTGTAAGCACCTCGGAAGCCCCGTCCTCGGGCAAAATACTCTCCTCGCCCCCTTGCCCGGCCACGGCCAGCATAGCCCCCACGCTCGTAAGGGCCTTCTCGCCGCCGGCGGCTTGGCGACAGGTTGCCTTGTTGATGCTGTTGATGCTGCTGCTGCTGCTCTTTGGGTGGCATTACTGTTCCACCATTGACCACTGGCTTGGATTTGTTTTCCTTGCCTGGTTTTGGAGGCTCTTTCGGTAGTTCGGGCTTACTACTCACTGCCTCTCCACTCTCCTTGGCCTTTCCTCCAGCACGCACATCGTCAGCTTCATCTTTTATCTCCTTAGGGGGCGGAGGTTTCTTAATGGGTCCAGCTCGGCGTGGAATCTTGTCTCCAGAAAGGTCTTCAATTTTACGGCTACTGCCAGGACGAGGACCCCAACGTGTCTCAGTTTTGGACTCACGCCGTGGCTGCTTATGGAATTCATGCTGCTGCCGCGGTGGCTTTTCCACCCGCCGTATTATCTCCTCTTTAACTGGGATTTCCTCTTTGGGCTGTTCAGAGGGAGGCTTTTTAGCTACTACTGGACGAATGACCAGAGGCTCCACTGATTTGACCTCTTCCGGGAGGTCACGATGGAGCAACTGTGGTTCCTCTTCACTTTTGCGAGATGTTTGGATTTGGGGCTCTGGTCGTCCATTTCTGTTCACTTCCGCTGGTGCTGCCAGAGGCATGCTAGCTTGCCAGGGCCCTCCTGGCCGTGGGGGCTCATCCATTGGGAAACGGTGCAATGGTGCAGGGTTGCCGTTTTCTGAGAAACCCTGGTAGTTCCCCATGTATGGCTGAGGGGTGACAGCATCACGGAGGCGAACAGGTGGTGTCTCGCTCCTGAAAAAAGACATCAAGTGTATGTTTTATTACGGAAGTCAACAAGTGGTTGATTTCTGTAATAAAAGTAGTATTCAGTAGTACACGATAAGCTGTTCTAAACTCAATTGTAAAAAAATTCAATTTTTGTAACAGAATTGTCAAAGCCTAGAATGTCTTGCCTCAGCCAATTGCCCAGCCATTAACTTTTTAGAGTTTCAATTTTAGCTTAACTTCTGTGGATCTCACTCCATTTTTAAAAGATCCCTAAGGGAACACACATAAGTGCACTGGCATGCCTATCATCCTGTCAAAAGTTTTGATTTTCTTATTTTGTTTGGTCAAATTTGTAATTTTCATTTGACAAATTAAAAAATAAAAAAGGCAGCCCTAAACTGTGACAACTGCCGTCCTCTTGTCTTCTCACCAACTCTCCAGTTTCATGCAAGAGGCATAAGGAAGCGCAACTGAGATACAAAAAGTGATGTCTTTGGGGATGAGGCATACAAGCGTAAATTTCCCTCATCAGTCCAAAGAATCATGTTTCCTGATGTGATTCCAATAACAAAAACATTAAGTTACTGCACAAGACAGGATTCTTAGTTTATCCATTTCCTCATTCCTGAATCCAAGCAGCCCAAAAATCTTCTAAAGCTAGGGTGTCAAACTCGTGTTCTCACGTGATGTATCATGACTTCCTCCCCTTTGCTAAACTGGGCGTGGGCAGCACGTGACATATCCATCCCACTGGCCGCCAAGTTTGATAGACCTGTTCTAAAGGTTCCTTACCTTAAGCCTTTCTCCTCTTCCTCCTGCTGCCGAAGAGATACTGTTGGAGGCCGTGAGTCAACACTAGAGGGGGCATTGGTGAAGACATCTCCAGGCCAGGCTAGCTTGGGATCAACAGGTGGGGTGCCACGCTCTCGAAGGATGGGAGGATGGCGGTCAAACTGCTCTGAGTTGGAGCCTCCGCTGTCTGATCGCTCACGGGGTAGAAGACCTGATGGGAGAGAAAGGGTAGCATGTGTACAGATCTAATTCCCCGTGCAGTCTTCTAAACCAGCGGTCTCCAATCTTTCTGGGCTTTGCCCACTTGTGCCCCCGTTTAAATCCATCTTTCGTCGGATTCAGCTGGCCCACAAATCAAGATTGGTTTCAACGATACATACCGGAGGGGTGTACACCAGGAGGATAAAAATCCATAGGGGGCCGGCCCTGCATCATGCGTGGGTCCATGTAAGGCGGGATCATCATCCAGCGAGGATCAAAGTTTATCTGAGGCATTGGCGGAGGCCGCCCAATAGAGCCTGGGTAGATGCCTTTGGGTGGAGCCTGCTGTGCCTGAGGGGGTGCCGAGGGCTGCTGCTGTCCAGGGGGCCCCGCCTGAGGATGAACGTTGCCCGAGGGGCCCAGAGGGGCCAGAGGAACACCTGCTGCCTGTTGCTGGGTAGAGGAAGACAATGGAGGCTGGACCTGGCTTTGTTGCTGTTGCTGCTGTTGCTGCCACTGCTGCTGCTGTTTCAGCAATTGCTCCTGGGAGGGTAATGAGAGCATCTTTTACTACACAGCAAATTCAAACAACTGCTCCTAACCAGAGCCTGTCAGAACTGCCAACAAACCGCTTCAGCCCAGCTTCGCTTCAGTTTGATGGCAGCCTGCCATATACTGTGGGGAGGAAGGAATGGGAAGATATAGGCAGGGGGGGAATGATAGGAACCAGACGTGCCAACCAGAGACAACGGTTGAGAGATCCAAGGACACCAGCCTGGGAAAGAAAGAAAGCCCATAAGCCCACAAAGAGGAATGCCAAAATGTGAAAAACACCTAATTTGAACCTTATGGGCCACCACTGAGAAGACCAAGGGGAGGTGGGCTTGGGAGGAGGAGAAATGACTGTGTTTGTGTGGGAATTCCTCAGATCTGGCTTTGCTACGCTGTAACCGCTTAGGTAAAAGTTACACCTTTCACTACAAATGGAGTCGAGGGTCTTTCTTTCCTAAATGCCTAAGCTGGAACAGGTCTGACGCAGTTCTTGCTTGCACAAGCAACTGCTAGATATGTTGCTTCAGCAGCTGTGGGGACATCAGCAGGTACCAAATCCTTAATCAGACCTCGACCTAAACGAGGTCTACTGGGCTGTTTCTTCTCAGACACCTCATACTTTACCTGCTGTTGCCGCTGGAATCGAGGTGGTAAGGACTTCTGATATTTGGAATAGCCAAGGGTCTGAGCCGGAATTGGCTGGCGAGTTGGGAGAACCATTTCTCCCTTGGGCTCCACCTTGGCAGAGATGGGCACCGCTGGAAGGACGGGTCCAGGTAAGGCTGGTGGCTCTTCCCGCACTTCTGGAACTTCCTTGGGAGGAGGGGGCGGAGGCAGAGGGGGTTCAGCGACTGTGGAACGAGATAGAACAGGAAAGAGAGGAAATGAGTGGCAGAGTCCCATGTAAGTCCCATCTATAACCAGTGATGGTGAACCTACGACACACATCATAGGCGACACAACCAGTCATTTTGGGGGACGCGCCAAGCCTCTGGACCCTCTGGAAGTAATGCCGAGTCATGCTCTTGTGTGGAGCTTCCAAAAAGTACTTATGAATGGAGTATGCTTTCCTCCTCCTCCTTCTGGAGTTACTAAATCACTCAAGAGCATTCTCTGGTTTTGTGATGCCTTTGAAAAATATTTATAATTATGTAAAAATGTATTTAATAAATTTAAATAATTTAATTCTGATTGCTATTCTGTTATGGATTGTTTCTCTTTTATCAGGGTGTAGGTTGAGGGGGGTATGACACACCAGCAAGACTCAAGCATGTTCTGAATCTTTGACCGCTGAGCTCAAAAGGTTCATCATTGACGCATCATCGTCTATCCATTGCAGGATGAAGGCCTCTTCCACATGTTTCCAACCACTGCCACTGATCTATAAGATCCTTAAAAGCTCATCTTTCTGAATGTATCTTTCTCTCTGCGCTTAGGCTCTGACGTCTCAACATCTACCAAGAAGGAACTTTTCAACATACCTTTCTCACTTGTTAAAAAACAAATAAGATTTCCCTCCCTGTATTGACGTTAAGATGAACTCTCTTAGTCCTGCATTGCTTTTCATTTAAATCTTTCTTGATCATTATCCAGAGGTTTGCAAAGTGACCATTTGATGTTATATTTTTAATTCAATACCTTGTGGTGCAGGATAGCTTGTGAGTTTCCAAATTAAGTAAAATGTAATCCTGTTCCCTCAGATTGCAACTGCCCAGCGCGGCCAGAAATAGGTCATAAATTGGCTTTTGGAGGTTTTTTTTTATTTGGGGAGAATTCATATGCAGAAAATGAGAGCATCAGGAAGAAAAAAACAGACCCTTCTCCTCAAGTCAGTAATGTACTTACAATCAAAATCTGAGAGACCTTTCCTATTTCTTTTCTCCATTTCTGAGCAAACAACATAAAAAGATTGATTGATAATGCCTTCTGTTATGTCCTTGACTAACTAGCAGCTCCAAAGAATTGCAAAAGATTCTGAGGGCCTCTTCTACAGTAGTCTAACCCAAAAACTCTATGGGCATTTAAAAAACAAAAGCATAGTCCTGTTAGCTGGGAATGGTGGAGAATGTAGTCTAAAGATGCCAGTTTGTAGATACAGCTATTCTGGAACATGCTTTCAGCTGATGTGGGCCAAGGCCTGTTGAGCCCTCTTGCTTATGGAAATTAACAGTGAATGGGTTCTCCAACTTAGCCAATGATCTCCTGCAAGAGGGAGAGAACGGGAGCTGCTGGGAAGATGGGGGTCAGGGAGGCAATGAGATATGCTGCTGTACTGCAATATCAGGGGCAGCGAAGGGGTTGAAGGAAAGACTGGAGGATGGAGAATGGTCAGTGGCTAGATCATTAGGGGAGGGGCTCTTGAGGTGGAAAGAGAGAGCATAGATGACAGGCACCAGCCTTGCTCTACTCACCCTGCCTGGATTTTACTTAATCTGAAACTTAAATCAATTCAAATATTCCAAATGTTATTTCTACTGATTCAAACCAGGACTGTTGAACTAAGTTTCCCATTTGAAAAAGAACAGTAATAATGAATGTATTATGTAAAGATATAGGTTAAAATACAAAATGCCAAGGTCATTTTTAAAAAGAAAAAAATCACACACACATAAAAAACATTAACACCAAAAAAAATGCCTTTAAAAGGCATTATGTACATATAACATCCTCCCTAGTCGAAAGCTGATTAATATAATAGAGCAATGTTGGTTTCCCAGCCCTTGTTAAACAGGTCAAAAATACTTCTAAACTGTTAAGCTACTGAATACTTATAAATTGTTAGCCTATCGTCTATAAACTGTATTAATAACAAAGTGGTTAACAGGAAAAAAAAACCAATAATAATGAATGTATGTATTATTATGTAAAGATATAAAATTAATAAAAATTGTTAACAGTAATAAGAGAAAAGAGTTGAAATTCCCAAACCATGTTATCCCTTTTTTGCATTTGAATAACGTTATAGTTTCACTGACTTTTGGCTAGTCTCTCAGATATACTTTTCTAATGCTAATATGAAGAAAAACTTACCGAGGGTGGTTGAGTCCAAACTGCTCCCATTGCTGCTGTTGCCGCTGACACTGCCGCCACTGACACTGGCAGCCGCGTTGGGAGGTTTGTTAGCCAAAACCAGCTCCTCTTTTTTTTCTTCTGGGGAGCCTGGGGCAGCCAATGGATTGGGGGGCACTGGGGTGGGAGGGGGAGGAGCAGCAGGGGGCTCTTTGGGAGGTTCCGGCTTCAGGCGCTTATCGGGGGCGCCAAATTTCTCGTCCAGTCGCTTGAGCTTCTCGGCGCAGGCGGCTCGCCGTTCCTCTTGCATGCGCCGTTCCTCCTCCTCCCTCCGACGTCGGGCCCGCTCCACCGCAGCAGAAATCTCCGACGAGGATTGCTTTCGGCGCTGGCGCCAAGCTTCATCCTCATCCTCAGGAGGAAGTGGCCGCAGTGAGCGGTCCTGGAGGGAAGGAACGGGCTTGGCTCAAAGTGGCTCCCTCAATGAAATGGCATTTTGAGGGAGCAGAAGGGATCTTTTCCTGATTAAAGCACTGCAGTGGGAATTCAAAGGTGGGAGGTTTTCACATGCAAGTCACTTAAGCCCCTCACCATTCTGTTTACGGGAAAGCAGCCCTTTTTTGCACAATAAAACAGCAATAAACTACAGGTACTCCTCAACATATCACAGGTTGCTTAGTGACTGAACTTAGGGTGCATCCCTCAAAACCTGGATTCGAATTTATGATGGCTGCCCCACCCACCCCGGTCACATGACTGCATTTTGGGCACTCGGAAATCTGACAACGGATACTGCCCTTTGCAGCTTCCTGTGGTCATCAGACTGCAATTTACGTTTTTTGCTGGAAACTGGCGTTTATTTCCAGGTCTCAGAGGAAAAAAAAAAAGTCCATTGTAGACTATGGGTTCACTTTACAATTGTGGTGTTCACTTAATGAGCAAGAAGGACTAAAATTGGGTGTGGTCATGCGATAACCCACTTAATAAAGGCATGACTTACAACCACAATTCTAGGCTCAGTTACAGCTGTAAGTCGAGGACTCTGTATAGCTTCCTTTCCTTAGTCATTTTCTCATACTTTACACCAGGGGCATCAAACTCGCGTTGTCACAGTGTCGTCACGTGACGTATCATGAATTTCTCCCCCCCCCACCTTCGTTAAACCAGGCGTCGGCATTGCCAGCGCGTGACGTAAACTGGCCTGCAGGGCTCGAGTTTGACACCCCGCTTTACACCCTTCGGTTTAAGGCAGAAGCCCGATCCGCTCTTATGCTCTTAAATCCCTAGAGTGGCAATGGCCAAACCCTCCACAGACTCACCGGGAAATCGTTGGGCTGCCCCCAGTTGCCCCTGTTTGGAGGTGGAGGAGGTGGCGGGGGTGGCGGGCGGATGGCCGGGGAAGGTGGCGGCACGTCTTTGGCGCCCTCTGGGGGCCGCGTGTTTTCAGTCCAGGCTGTTTTCACAAGAGATTGTTCCTCTTTGGGGCCGCCGTCTCAGTGCCTGGGGCTTTCGGACCAAGTTTCATATTCCTGCAAAAAAAAAAAAAAAAAAAAAACAAACCAGGCTGTGTACACGGGTCTGTCAGGATTTCCCTTGAAAAAGGGGCGGCCAAAAAGCCCCCCCCCCCCCGAACCCAGCTCCCTTTTCTGCTCTCAGTGCCTGAGGACTGGCTTTCAGGACCAGAAGTTTCATCATTACTGCAAAGAGATAAGAGGGAAGAGTAAAAACAAGAGCTTTGGAGATTGTGTGCACACCGGTCTGTCTACTTTAATGAAAAAAAATAGCAGCGGTGAGATGATAGCAGTCTTCCATTATCTCAGGGATGCCTCAAAGAAGGAATCAAGCTCTTCTCCAAAGCACCTGAGGGCAGGACAAGAACCAATGGGGGGAAACTAATCAAGGAGAGAAGGAACCTAGATACAAATAGTCCTCACTTAAGTGACCGTTTGAAGGTACAACAGCACTGAAAAAAAGGGACTTATGACTGTTTTTCACACAGATGACCTTTGTAGCATCCTCATGGTCATGTGATTGGCATTTGGATGCTTGGTAACTGACTCAATATTCATGACGTTTGCAGCCTTCTGGGGTCATGTGATCCGACAAGCAAAGTCAATGGGGTAATCAGATTCACTTAACAACTGTGTTACTAATAGCAACAGCAGTGATTCACTTAACAAATGTGGCAAGAAAAGTCGTAAACTGGGGCAAAGCTCACTTAACGGCTTTCTCACATAGCAACATAAATTTTGGGCTCAATTGTGGTCATAAGTTGAGGACTACCTGTATAGGGAGAAATTTTCAGACAGCGAGGACACTTAATCAGTGAAACAGCTCGCCTTTGGGAGTTGTGGGAGCTTCATCACTGGAGGCTTTTTAAGAGGAGACTGGAGAACCAGTTGTCTGGAATTGTATCGGGTCTCCTGCTTGAGCAGGGGGGGTTGGACTAGTTGACCTCCAAGGTCCCTTCCCGCTCTGGTTATTCTGCTATTCCGTTTGCAGTTGGGGTAATCAGCAATAAGAAGAGCTTTGACTCAAGTGCTCTTGAAATGCAGCCACCTGGGAATGATTCTCCTTGGCTCTTGCACAGCTGAGGGCTGCATTTCCAGAGTGTCACATTTGAGCAGAGGTACTTTTTTTTTTTTTAAAAACCACCTTCTTTCCTACATCTCCTCCTAACCCAGGAGCCAAGTTCATGGGAAAAATCCCATGCACTCAGTTACCGCACTGCCCAATTCCTACCGGGTTTCGGTAATATCTTCATCGGACTCTTTCCCGTCTTCTTCATCACTGAATTTTAGCTTTTCAGTGTAGTCCACTTCTTCGTGGGCTCCTGGTGAGAGAGGAAGGGAGTGATAAGGAGATCGAAGGGCCAGCACCCTTGGAGGGCTGGAAAGAAATGGTTGCATAACCCAGCAACCATTATGTGATCCTTCCCGCCAGTTTACCTGCCCAGCCATCATCATTTTCCTGGTCCAGCTCATCAAATTCTTTCAGGTCGTCCTGCTTGAGGACGGGAGGACGGCTTACAGGTTCCGAGGTGCGCAACTGAGGTTGTGCGGGGCGAGGCCCAGGGAGCCGCTGGAACCTGAGAAGGAAAGAAACAGCAAGAGAGTTTAAACGCCACTTATGCTACTGGCTAACCAAGAGGCATCTTAAATCCAGGAGTCAATGGGTATCCAAAAATATCTGAGTTCAGATGTTCTCCAGCCCACGTAGTGGAGAGGTAACCCACATTCATTTCTAGTGCGTGAGCCACCAGACCAATTGCAGCCAGACTTTGAATAAAACTGTAAATTCTACCGATTTAGAATTTACCTGCGATACCCATTTAAGTGTTGGTTAATGAGCCGTGTTAATTCTTTTATCTGAATGTGAATACTAGGAGCAAACTAAGAAATGAGAGAAGTGTGTTTCCTTAACTCAATCCAGTATTTTTCTAGGACTATATGGCTGACATGAGCCCACAAAAGGGGCAACTCATTTAACGAAGCGCCCACAGATCGAATAAGTGGCCCTGGGCCAGTATCCTCTGAAATAGCCCTTTTTATTGTGGATCTCAATAGCTGGGCATCCCTTTCACTTCTTTATTAGCAACCATATCTTAGCTTTCTTCTGTTTAAAAGATACAAACTTTATAATAATATCATCTTCATCTGCCTTTAACTATTCCGGAAATTTAAAATAACAATCAAATGATCTAAACAGTTTCAGAGTCTCTTTATTAGACCATAATATTATACTACAAAAAATAAATAAATATTGAACATTTCACTTTTGCTTCTGCTAGAGAGCAGATATCCTCCTCAAGCCGCATTCATTAACCCCTAATTCAATTCCCTTCACTCACAACCCTCCCAAAATCTCTTGATTTACCTCTGTGCCTCTGCTGTGGGGTAGCGGTAAGGCCCCTGTGGCCCATACGGAGGTGGGAACGGGAGATATGGGGGATACATCTGCAATTGAGTAGAGAAGAAATTCATTACTGGGAAATTCCCCCCCCTCCCCAAAAGCTTTCTAATGAAGCAAAAAAAAAAAAAAAAGCTCATCTTCTTCCACAATATACTTACAAATGGCGGCATCATCCCCCGATAGGGAGGGAATTGAGGCGGGATGCTGGGCTGCATGCTGACACCAGCCCGTCCATCCTCAGGCACCAGCTCCCCATCGGTGCCCCGCCCACCTCCATCCCGCCAGCTGGTTGCGTCTGCAAGAGAGTTATCGGAGGAAGCAAGTAAGTGCGGGAGAATGGGGAAGAGAGCCTCTCGAATGATTTACCCAGAGGTAGATGCCTCAGAAGCCACTGTCACTTACTCTGGGGGCGGAGGTTTGGTCCGGGCCCATACGACGCATCGGTAGTGTCCTTTTCTTTGCCAGCTTTGTCCTGGTCGCCAGCCGCCTGCAGGGTCGGAAATTCCTCGCGAGAGAATCGCGACAGTAGGCTTGATCCCTTTCCACCTTGACATCAGAGAAAGACCGTGGAGTCGCTTGGCAAGATGGCTCCATCTTGCAGAAAAAGATGGGGGGAGTTTTTAACTTGCATGAATTGAAGGGGGGGGGGGGAACTTACCATCTCCTTGTGCTCCATGGGTAACGCTGGCCTGTGCCCAAGACTTTACCCCGCTTGCTACTGTAGGGGGATTCTGAAAGGAGGAGACAGGATGAGAAATATTAACAACAACGAAAATATTCCGAGGGCTTCCAATTAATTATCCAGGGGTCTCGACAGTGCAAGTAACTAGAGATCCCAGTACCCGGGCCATTTTTCGGTAAAATGTCAGTTTAATGATGGACATCAATTGCCGTATCACTAGCTAAACACGGGATTTCAAGAGTTCAGGATTTATTGGTTAGGAAAGGCGGATCTAGAAGTTCACACTAGTTCCTTCAAGTTAATAAATTTCCTAAGATCATGGCTACATGTAAAATTGACGGGCTTAAAAAAAAACATCTGCAAGTTAGAAGCGTCCAGGAATTGTTACTCAATCATTCTTGCGTCTTGCAATCGTTGCTGAGAAACTCATAGGCATGAATGTTGTTTAGACACGACACTAAACTATGTTCACCTTTAACAAAAGGTTCAGGCTCATGAGCAACTTCTTCATTCTTCGGGGCCCACAAAGATCAGAAGCTTTTGTCTGGCAAATCATAGGCAAGCATTTATATATAACGAGGCGCTAAAATGTTTTGGATGGTATAAGGGTGCAAAACAGGCTCATTATTGCTCAATACTACACATGAATCAGGGTGCTATGATTTGTCCACACTGCTGCCACCTCCAGTATAAATTACTGCAACGTGTTCTACGTGGTGGGGCTGCCTCTGAAGCAGACTCAGCAGCTACACTTGGGACTGAATGGTGCATCTCCTCTTTTGGCAGGCAACGCTTGCGATATGCACACCGAGTGTGGCTGCAGTTCTCTGTACTGGTTTCCAACAGGCTTCCAGGTCCATATATGAGGCTTATGCACATGCCCTGTGGGTGATTCAGGAATCAAGAGAGAGTAAAAGGCTCTGGAAAATACCTTCCCCGAGGTGGTGCCTGCGCTTCTGATCATTTGGGCAGCTGTTATAATACAGCTTGTTTGAACAGCTTTGAGGGGGCGACCTTTTGTTTATTGTGTGCATAACCACAACAATAACGTTGTTTGGGTTATGAACTTAACGCTAATCCACAACAGAAAGCAGTATGGGCCTTTTGCTGTGTGGTATCTTTGGATATTTGAAATGTGCTCTCTAGCCATCCTTTTCACTCATCTTTTCAAAGCAAAACATTAAACATCTCTCTTCATGGAAAAGTTCATCTTCACAAAAAAAAAAAGCCTCCCGGGAATTAGTGGCAACCATTTTTGTATTACAGGTAGTCCTTGATTTACGACAATGGAGCCCAAAATTTCTGTTGTTAAACGAGACACCTGTGAAGTGAATTCTGCCGTATTTTACGACCTTTCTTGCCTCAGTTGTTAAGTGAATCACTGCAATCGGTAAGCTAGTATAACCTGCTTGTTAAATGAATCTGGCTGCCCCGTTGAATTTGCTTCTCGGAACGTCACAAAAGGGGATCACATGACCCCGGGACACTGCGACCGTCATAAATAAAAACCAGCTGCCAAGCACCTGAATTTTGCTCACATGACCACACAGATGCTGGAAAGGTTGTAATTGTGAAAAACGGTCATGTCACTTTTTTCAGCGCTGCTGTAAATGTGAACAGTCACTAAGTGGACTGTTGCAAGCTGAGGACTACTTGTACTGCCAAGCAATTACATGGACTTGTTCATATAGTCAGCAGAAACCAAAGTTACTTGAAAGAATCTCCCTTTACTTGTCTTGAGATTTCTTTTGCACACAGAACTATCCCTTACCATTGTTCTGGACGGATTAAAACCCACTTTTCTGTAATTCAGTATGCAGTTTGGAATACTTAAGTTTTAGTTACCTGTTTAAAATCAAGAACTTCAGCACTTCCCTCACTATCCCTACTACTTGCTCTTTCCATGACTGTCTTTTTGAAACAGAGCTAAACCCTTATTTATTTTCAAAATGCTTATAGAAGTTGATGTAGTAGTGTGACTCATGAACTAAGCCATGAGCCATATATTGCAATTCACAAAGTGTGTGTTGGTAAACGTACTATGCTATGCCATACTTGTTATCCTTATTGGGATTCGTATGGTTCAAAAATAAGCTAGTTTAAACTGGTATGATCATAGTTTCGATCAGCCTGTCATTCAGTTGGATCAACATTTGCTTCCAGTTTACATAATTTACTTCCAGAAATTGCCCCGCCTCCACAGTGAGAATAGCATTAATTTGGAGCTGATCACATAAGCCATAGAGGACAACAAATATTGGAGAAATCTTGTTTTGCCAGGTTAGGTTCCTCAACTGGTCAATTTGGTACATTCTTTGCATTGCATTACCTCTCCAGTCAGTTATAGCAGAGAGCTAGCTTTTGGATAAAAAAAAAAGACTTAGGGAAATCTTCTATAGGCTCCAAGGATTGGCTGAGAGTTGAAGCCCAAAGAGAGCCCGTGTAAAGGTAGAATGCGGGTGTGCACCCCGCCAAAACTTATATTCAGTCTTTAGGGAGGCAGATGTTGCAGGAACTGCTTTCAATCCAGTCTTGGCCCAAGTCTCCCCTCCCCCAACCTGACATAACTGCTTCTGTACAGACTCCATACGGAGAGTGTGGTAAGGACAGCTGAGAAGGTTATCAGAAACTTGCTTCCTGTTATTCAGGATAGTGCTTGTAAGCGCTAAGAGCTCAAAGACCCCACAGGCCTACTTCACGGTCTGTTTCTGGGAGGAGGTTTCGAAGCATTTCTATAGCAGGACCACCAGATTCTGTAACAGCTTTGTTCCTTATGCCATCCGTCTGGTAAACTCCCAAGATTCGTTTTTCTCGCCATGCACATGCATACATCCGGACGAGACTATGTTGTTTCTGTGTGTCATATATGTGGGTATATGCATAATTTATTTACTTATTTCTTTTGTCATGGTTGTGTAGTATATATTGGAGCTGGTGACCCTTTGAGAGCTGTCCGCAACGAAATTTCATTTTTAATGTATGCTGATAAAGTGTACATTTAAAGTGACAATTAAGTTATTCTAAGTCTTCCCAGGAAAGGGAGGGAAGGGTAGTTGCATGGTGGACCACCCAAAAGAGGGGCAGCTGATACATCAAACATGGACGGAGTGAGGAATAATTAGTAAGAGAGCACAGACTAGAGCTAGAAATCCCAGATTTCTTTCTTTCTTTCTTCTTTTTTTTGGACGGGTGGTGGTGGCAGATGTAGGTTACAACTAGATAGACACAACTGTCCAGGGGGAAAAAAAAAGATAACCTGGCTGAGTACTTCCAATCTCCCATTCTTGCCCCAAATTTACCTCGGGGGCTGTTGGGGGTCGTTTCGGTTGGTTTGAGGCAGACGTCTGTGTAGCCGGCGGTGACTGCGATTCCGGCGGCTGAGTTGTTGAGGCATCGGTACTAGAGGCAATTAAAAAAAAAGTTAAAACAGTGTAAGCTTGGCAAAATGCGCACAGATGCCCCAATTATACAATGTCCTACCAGTCAATGACTATTTCAGCTTCAACCACAACAATACAAGAGCCACAACAGATACAAACTCAATGTACCGTATTTGCCGGCGTATAAGACGACTTTTTTGCCCTGAAAAACATGCCTCCAAGTGGGGGGGTCGTCTTATACGCCGGGAGGACTCCGACTCCCACTTCGAGCTTGAGTTGCAGCCGGGAGGGAGGCTGGGGGGCGGTGTGTGTGTGTGTGTGTGTGTGTGTGTGGCGGGTGTCACTCGCCACGCGCTGCGCAACCTTTCCCCCTCTTCCTTCATTAACGGTGTGGAGAGGAGAGGATTTGAAGATCCTCACGTGCGGCGTACTTTTCTTTTTCTTTTTTTCTTTTTGCACGCAGGTTTTGCATGCGGGCGGCTGTAGGTTAAGGATGGGGAGCCCCGGGTGGGTTATCAGGTTTTACGGTGCTTCCAACATGTGCGAACGGTGGGAGAGCGGAGAAGAGAGCGAGCGAGCGCCCGCTGTGTGAAATCCTGCCGTCAAAGCAACACTGGGGGAGGCAGGGTATAAATTTACCAGGTTAATGTAGCAATGGTGATTAATGCCCAGAACATTGTTTGCGGGTATTGGGGTGTGTGTGTGTGTGTGGTGGTGGTGAGGAGAGGTTGTCCTTTGAATGCGGAAAAGTAGGTGTGACCTTGTGTAGGAAAATAAAGAGATCCTTTTTAGCGTGTTTGGCTTCTTTGCCTCCCCTCCTTCGCTTTGACGTGGAGATAATGGCCTTCGGGCGGGAGGGGAAGAAAACGGTAGCTGGATCATTTCAAATTTCACTTACTCTCCTGCCTCACTTCAATATGTCTGAGCGACTCCAGATACTGGAAGACTTTTGAATGAAAGTGTTACCTCCATTTTTTTTTTTTAAAGAGGGCCACTTGGGGAAAAAAAAAGATTCTAAGGAATTCCTTGTTTCTTGATTAAAGAGAAGGCATTGAATATACTGTTCCTTGGCAGCCTTTTCAGTGTCCGGGTTTTTGGTGTGTGTGTGTGTGAGAGAGAGAGAGAGAGAGATCAGCTGTATTGAGAAGAGAACGTTTCCTGTGTTCTCATTTTATTTACAACATATTTTACGCTTAATGGTAAGCAATGAAAAATATTTTTAAAACTCATTTCTAAACTCCATAGCTATTTGCATATTCTTGGTTCAAAATTGGATTAGCTCATTTCAAAATTGTCCAAAGCAGAAAAGTGCGTCAAAAAAAAAAAGTGCAAAAGTGGAAGGTGTGTGGAAGAGGGGGTAGTCTTATACGGCGAGTATATAACAAACTCTATATTTTGAGTGGAAATGTTGGGGGGTCGTCTTATACGCCCAGTCGTCTTATACGCCGGCAAATACGGTAAACCGCTTCAAACTCGATTGCAGAAAGTACGACTTCAGCAACAGAGGGGTCAATGCCTGGAATGCACTTCCTGACTCTATTGTTACATCCTCAAACCCCCACTCCTTTAACCTCAAACTATCCACTATTGACCTCACCCCATTCCTAAGAGGTCTGTAAGGGGCGTGCATAAGTGCACCATTGTGCCTACCGTCCCTGTCCTATTGTCCCCATTTATTCGTACCTATTTCCTGTATTCTTACTCATGTTTATACTTATACCTATTATCTTGTAAGCGATTGACAAATCAAATCAAACCAATCAATGTATAAAATGGCTTCACGTCTTGCCCTACCTACCTCTTTGGGTCTGGCTGTTCCTGCTTGCTTGCCCATCCTGTCCCGTCTTTCGGCACTAGTGAGACGTTGGGGTCATTGCCTTTGTTCTCTGCTTTTAAGCTTGGCAGGTTTGCAGGGGGTGGCATGCGTCGGGCAATGGCAACCTTACCGAGACTCTGCAAGCCATGGCGGGGGGTTACTGCAGGAAAGAGGATTTCAAAGGTTAAATGCTGCCCTGAGATATCTTTGAGCAACTGACTGTCCCGATTCACACCAATTGTCAACCGGACTTTTTGTCAAATCCCCAGTTAACCGGTTACGATAAGGGACAGCTGCTCAGGGCGCTGCGAGTACCATCAGAGCATCAGAGATAGAGCAAGTTCATCATGGCAGCTGCCTCCTTCTTTAAGAACGGAACTGGGAAGAATCAGCCTGATACAACACTGGCCATTTTTACCTGTGGGTTTCTGGATCTCTAAGGACTTGCCCTTGTACGTATCAAACAGGTTGAGCGACGAATACTTTTTTCCATCCTTCCCCTTTGCTGTTTGCCCCAAACGATCTGACATTGCGCTGTAAGGTCATTGAGTACGATGGTTCCTCCTGGCTCCCCGCGAAACGTGCCTATGTTGGACCAGGAAGGAGGAGACTAAGAGGAAGAAAATGCAGCCATGTTGGTTTTATCTTTCCCCACCAATTAGCAGCTATTAAATTTAGTAGCCAGTTGACACAAGCAGAGCCAGCTTTAGGCTAAGGCCAAATTAACACTGGCTTAGGACACCAATGTTTCCCTAAGTCATTCTAAAATGCAGATCTTCACATCGGTGGGAAATGGCGCCATCAGTCAACATGGCTCAGGGTTGCCGTATTCCTTTGAACTGGCATTGGATACAACGGATTTTCCTTATACAACACTGAGGCTAATCATGACGACGTCCCATTTTTCATATCCATTTGAAGGAAATATAATCAAACACCTTTATAGGATTGCCCATCTCATTGAACATGACTTGGCGGTGTACAATCAACAATTAAAACAATATCACAACTATTAAAAGACTGATGAGGCAGGTAGATGTGATCGCTGGTCCTTCAAATAGCATGGACTTGTAGGGCTTTAAAGCTCAGAACCAGCATCTTGAATTGCACCTGGCAGCATATTGGCAGCCAATGCAGCTCACAGTACATAGGTGTGACTTGTGCCGTCCTAAAGGCACACAACTGTGCAGCCACATTCTGCACCACTTGAAGCTCCTGAAGAGTCTTCAATGGCAACCACACATGTAGTCTGCATTACAGTAATACACCCTAGAGGTGACTAGGGACTGAGTGACTGTGAGCAGAACCTCATGGTCCAGGAAAGAGTGAAATTGGTGCACAACATAACTTTGTGCAAAGGCCCTCCTGTCAGGAGTCACAAGTCTAGAAGGACCCCCAGATTGCGCACTAGTCTGTCTGGGATAGTGCCAGCCCATCTAGTATCAAAGATGATATAAAAGTTCCAGGTCCACAAAGACCAAATGCCACTTAGTCTTGCCAGAGTTCAGAGGAAGCCTGTTGTCCCAGATTCAGACACCCAGAGCCTCCAGCAAGTGAGACAAAACACCAATCACACCACTCAATATGCCAAGACAGAGACGTACAATTTGGGTGGGGATTATCAGCATAATGATACCTCAACCCCAGGGTGACAAGTGATCTCACCCAGAGGCTTCATGCAGATGTTAAACAGGAGTGGAGAGAGTACTTAAATCTGCAGCACCCACATAACAAAGAGGCTGCAGGCAGGACTCGCAATTGACACTGACTGGTACCAGCCACACAGGAAGAGAACCAGCCCAATATTGCACAGTCCACTCCCTATTAATGGAGCTGATCCAGAAGGTACCATGACTGGTACCATGGTACCGAAGGCTGATGAGAGGTAGGGGCAAAGGCACTACTGCTGACCTGCTCCTGCCAGAGATCATCCAAAAGTGCAAACAATGCCATTTCTGTTGCATGCTCAGGTCTGAACCCTGACTGAAAGGAGTCCAAATAATCAGCTTCACCCAGGGTTTGCTGAAGGGATGTACAACCAACTTCTCCATAACCTCCCTGAAGGAAGAGAAGTTAGATAAAAATTGTCCAGTACAGAGGGATCCAGTGATGGCTTCTTGAGAAGGGAGTGGACCAAAGCCTCCAATGGAACCACACCCTCTTTCAAGGATGAATTAAATACTGCTAGAACCCAACCATCCCATATTCCCAGGCAGCCGTATTAAGCATGGATCTAAGGAGCAGGTGGCTGAGCTCATTGTCCTAAAGACCTTGTTCACTTCCTCAGATCCAACAGGTTCAAACTGTTCTCAGGTAACAGGGGGAGACTGTGTCCCAAGCACCTCCACTGGATCCGTACCAACACTGATGTCTAAATGGCAACTGACGGATGTTCTGCAAATTCATTCTTCCATGGAGGCCATCTTCCTTTTCCAGGAGGGCTTGAGTCCCTCTAAACAAGGCCAAGGGTGGCTAACCGTAGATAAAATAAATGTGGCAAAACTCCTGTTTATTGGCCACCCTGATCACCACTGGTTAGGCCTTAATAGTGGCTCTCACGGCTTCCGGTTTGTCGGCTTCGCGAGCGGCAGGGATTTGCGAAGCTGCGCGATCCCTGCCGCGCTAGCCGTTTTTGGGGCTCCGACCCAGCCGGGTACGGAGCTAGGCTGCCCTGTAGGGGCAGCTGAAGGTAGGGGGATCCGGAGAAGGGTTTGGGGGTGCTGCAGACTCCCTCCCTGGCCGGCAGAACTCCCTTTTCCCAGGACGGTGCAGCGGCGGTCTGTAATGGCCGCCACAAAGAAGCTGGCAGCCGGGTAAGAATGCGCAGGAGGAAGTGGAGAAAGTGACTGAGAGGAGAAAGTTTTTCTTGGCTCCTAGGACTCTAAGACATATCTAATAAAATTCCTGAAAAGTATGACTTTCTGAATAATACCTGCCAGAAGAGGAAAAAAGCGGCTGTTTGAAGGTGCTGAAAGGATAGCTTTCCCTCTTTTCCTACGGAATAAATAACTGGATATTAAGAAACCTATTTCTTTTAGGTGAAAATTGGTTTTAAGCGATGAGTGGGAAGAGAGAGGATTAAAAAGAAAACATTTGTATGCTAAGACTTTGTTGGAGCAGATGCCTTAAGGATTTGAAGACTAGAATATATTGCAATAAGATTTTAAACAGATTTGGACTTTCTTTCTCTTGGATTGATATTACCCCAGAAGGAGAAAGTGAGAACTCTGCCTTGGTTTGGACTGACTGATAACTTTGGGACTGTTTTATTTTTTTTTATTTTCTTTTGAATATTCTGGTTGTTGTAAGAAGAAAGAAGGGGAAAAGAAAAGAAAAGATTTATAATGGCTCTTTCTGTTGAGGAACTAAGAAAAGAATATGAACAAGCAAAAAAAAATGGTAAAGATGGTGTGGAAGAAGCTTTCCTTTTCTTAGAAATGGCGCTTATTAATTATCAACAAACATTACAACAGATGAAGACAGCAGAGGAACAAGAAAGAAAGAAAGGAGCCATTTTTAATGAATCTCAGAACTTGATCCAGAAAGAAGGAAGAGAGAAATAAAAGAAAAGAAGAGAAAAGAAGAAAATTAAAGGACTTAAGGACTTAAGATCTAAAAAACATTTAAGAAAGGGAAAAATAAGGTGCAAAACCAATATGATGATAGTAAACAAAAGGGAAAAGGAATACGACAGAGAAGGGAAGCTGGCAAGGCAGAGGCTAGAAGAAGGGGGGGGTAGAAAGGTTTGTTGGGAGAAGAAAGAAAGGGAAAAGGTGGAGAAAAGCTACAATGTTTTGAAATTAAATGAAAAAAAGAATTTTTTTTGGATAATGGATAAAGTATAATTTTTTTAAAAAAAAAAGATTTTGCAAGGTACATAAGATGAGATGGTAGTATTGTAATGATTTAAGAGTTGATAAGAGATTAAAATGTTAAAATGTTTAAAAATGATTGGCTTTAAAACCTAATAATAGGGGAGGTTTAGAATATTGTTTTAATTAAAGAGTTTAATAAGACTATGGTATTGATGTTGTTATAAAATTTTTATTATAGTATCTTTTTTTAATATTTGGATTTATTGTCTAATTATGTACTTAATTATGTTGGATGTATTAGTTAGATAGAATGTACCAAGCAAAATCGGATTGGGTATTAGATATTATTTTAAAGATTAATTTGATTAACTTAGGGGGAGATAGAAAGGCATCATACTCTGATTAATGATTTCAGGAGAAACTTATTTTCTTTTTTTTATAAGGAATGAGACAAAGGGATGATAAAAAATGGACAAAAGATATAAATATAATGATTCAAATTAAGATGATTAATTAAGATAGAAGTAAGAAGTGTGAAATATGTGGGGAAGTTAATATAGAAGGCCTAGAATGGTAAATAAAATAAGTAATGATATGTAAGATGAGCATGAATATAATTGAAGTCCATGAAGAGAGAGACACCTGGGTCCAAGTTACTTTCCAAAAAGATTTTTTTTATGTTTTGTGTGTTGTGTGTATATGTCTTTTTGGGGGGAGAATTAGTTAAAAATTGTAGAAATATAGATTGAGAATAATGGTAACTAAGTCAGAAAGAAACAGATGAAATAATAATAATGATATTGAATAAGAGTAAAGAGAAGTAAAGAGAAATTGAATAAGAGGTTTTGGTATGTTGTATGGAAATGGTTTAAAACAGAATTATAATTTATCTGACTTGTTAAATTGACAATGAAAAAAGGTTTAAACATGTAATGAATAATGACAATTTGTGTGTTTTAAAAATTAATAAAACTTGTTTTTTTAAAAAAAAATAGTGGCTCTCACTATTAGGCCACTATAGTGGCTCTCACTGTTCAGTCGAGTTAATCCTTTGGCCTTCAGGGAGATGACACTTCGCCATAAACCAGAGTGTGATGAGATTCACAGGAGATGAGGTCACATGGACACGATCCAATCTAAAGCCTCAGTTGCCCTCTCATTCCAAGCAATGACCAAGGCTCTATCGGTTGGTGGAGCAGACCATCAGGAGTAAGCCCCATTTTTCTATTGAACCTAACAAGGTCTACCAATCACAGGAAGTGGAAATCTAATATTGTCCCATCTCTCCGTAGCAGGGGGCAGCACCAGATGATCTCATGGCAACCAGGGCATGACCTGGCCATCACAGTGGAGTTACATATAGCTCCCTCCAACTTCAGATCACATTACTAGTGTTCCAGCAGAAAAATGAGATCAAATGTATGGCCGTTGCCCCATGTCAGGCCCTGGATGATCTGGGATAGGGGCCTGGTTATTTATTGTGGTGGCCGTGAACTTCTGAGCCACCTCAGACCTCACTTCCAGAAAAGGAAGATTGAAATCTCACAGAACTGTAAGCCTGGACAATTTCACTGCCAAATTCAAATCAGAGTCAAGCAGCTCAGGCAGGGAAGTTGCTACCCAACTGGGAGGCTGGTATACAGCAGTTACAGTCCCAACTGATCCCTAGAGCCCAACTTAAGGAACAGGATCTGATAGCTGGCAACCTGTGAAACAATGCCCCTGAAAGCCACAAGAGATTCCCAGATGTTAACTGGCAAACCCCAGCTGCTGCCTTTAAATCTTGGCTGATGCCACACTAAAACTCCAACTGGGCATATTTCCAAGAAGTGAGTATCTCTAGACTCAGTCAGATCTTGATAATACAGGTAGTTCTCAACTTATGAGCCCAACATTTCTGTTGTAAAGTGAGACACTTGTTAAATGGGGTTTGCCCCATTTTACAGCCTTTCTTGCCAGAGCGGTTAAGTGAATCGCTACAGTTGACCAAGCTAGCAACCCGGTTGTTACGTGAAACTGGCTTCCCCATTGACTTGGCTTATCAGAAGGTTGCAAAAGGGGATCATCATGTGACCTTGGGACACAGCAATAGTCATAAATATAAACCAGTGGCCAACATCTGACTTTTGATCATGCGATCATGGGGATGCTGCAAAAGTCGTAACTGTGAAAAACATTCAAAAGTCACATTTTCAGAGCCGTTGTTCCTCTCTGAATGGTCACCAAGCGAATTGTTGTCAAGTCCAGGACTACATGTACACACCAGATCAAATGGCAGGTGAGGGAGGCTTTATTACTGGTTGGCCTGGCATTAAGCAACAGCTGAAAGCAGGGCCTCTCAATCAGCACATATTAATGCAATTCTCTCTGTGGAGAAGTGCACCTGGGTTGGCAAAGCAAGCAACCAAGGTAGAGGCATGAGAAACTGAGACTGACCAACTAGCAACAACAAACCATGTGTTAATTGCTTATTCATTTTGGCCATCAGGGTCAACCATTCAAGGGAGTAGGGATGCCATTAATAAGGGCCCCTACATTTCCAATTGCATCAACTGATAGCAACTAACAACAATAATGATATACGTAATCCTTGACTTACAACATAGTTTGGAACCAGAATTTCCATCACTAAGCAATGTAGTCATAAAGTGTGACCATATTGTTTAATGATGGCAATCCCTGCAGTCCCAGTGGCTGTTAGCACAGTCATCATGTGGGCAACACCCTGCCAGTTTCCCACAACCAAATTAGTGGGGAAGCCGATAGGAAGCTGTGTCAAGTGGTCTGTAGGCAGGCTGGCAGGTAGGGAAGGGTGCGAAGGAAGTGCAAGGGGGCATAGCAAGGCTCAGGGACGGAGAGTGTGTGAATGGCCAGGGGAAGTACAGAGGGGCTGTGGAAGGAAGTACAGATGGGGAAGGCTTAGCTCAGTGATCTTCCCTGTTGGCTTCCCCAGCACTTCTTCTTCTTCAATGAACAAATGATTTTAACCCAAGGACAATCAGGAATGAACAAAAGCAAATATAAGTGTCCCAGGATAATGTTGCAGGTTCCAATCTGGGTTGGTCACTGGGACCAGAGGGTTTGTCTTCTGAGCTTTTGGTCTCTTGCTGGAGCACATACAACTTCAATAAGCACCATATAGATCTCACACACAACAGGACACACTCTGCTAGAGAGAAGTTCCCTGAAGATGGGCTCCAGCACGAGTCGGAAGACAAAAACCTCTGGTCCCAGTGACTGACCCCGACTGGATCCTGCAACAACCAGTCATTTCTCTGGTATCCCATTTCTTAGATTATGGGTGATCCCCATATATGCTTTATCAATGAAAATTCTAGTCAAGAGAATTTCATTTAAAGAATAAAGCAAGTATTGTTGTGTCTCACTAAAGTATCCCTAAGGTTCCAAGTCAAAAGACAAGAACTATTTAACCTTTGTAATATTGTTTACATATATTTGAGTTTCACTGTGAACTATGCAGCACTACTAGACTCCTTGCAGAGAAAGACTTAATTTCTGTATCATTAAGTTATCTTTCTCTTAGATTACTATGTTGTTGCTTTAAACCAGGGGTGTCAAACTCACATTGTCACGGCATTGTCATGTGACGTATCGGGACTTTCCCCCACTTTGCTAAACGAGACAGGGGCGGGGCCAGCACATGAGGCATTTGGCCCGTGAGTTTGACAAGCCTGCTTTAAACACTTAAACACTTGTCTATATGCAGGATTAGAAACACTTTTCAGGGATGGATTTAGGACAGAGATGAACAGCCTACAAGAGCTGGGGCTGCAACTCAACCATCCAGTTATGCTATGATGCCACTAAGAAGGGCATCATGTATTTCTTCAGCCAATATTTTGGGCTGACAAGTTTAGGGTACCAATGAGAGTGGGTTTATTCCAAAAGACAGACCATTCTACTGTGGCTTTTAAACCACTGCCAAACAAACAAGCAAACAGGTCCAAAAATTTATCATTTTACTACAAAATTTCAGTGGTATCATTGTAAGATGTTAGATGACTGCATTCAGCCAATAAATTTCCCCAAAAACATCTATTATACCCAATTATGTAGCTATTTTTTCTGTCCCCCCGCCCCTGAAGTTCATGAATTAAACAAAGGAAATAGACTCTGATCTTTTTGGTTCAGCATCACCGTGATACTTGCTCATAAAACCTCTGAGAAGAATCAGAGCTTTTTCAGAGAAGAATCCAAAACTGGTTTTGGAAGTCACCTAATCCAATCTTGCCAATGCTACAAACCCATCATTTTTTCCTATGTGTACAAATAGGCCTGGGAAGGTGTTCTATAAGCATGGCTGGAAAATTCTATTTACCTCTGTGGGGAAAGCCAGATTTTACTAGAGAATTTGCAAGCTAACCAATTATCCTAGCTTGCATTCCACATTGGATTCTTTTGGGACCCAGGGACCGGTTCCGTGGAAAATAATTTTTCCACAATCCTGTCTGTGTGTGTGTGTGTGTACGTACACAGACTAGTTTCATGCACTACCTAGATCCCATTCATGCACAGACGAAGCTTCACTCATTTGCATGGCCCAGTTCCTAATGGGCCATGGACCGATGCTGATCCGTGGCCCGGGGACCCCTGTTACAGGCAATAAAATTTATACTCATGAAATCTATATAGCCATTGCCCTTAAAGGAAAAGGAAGAAGTGGAATATGAGTGGGAATCAATTTATATTTCTAGAAACTAGAATTGTCCCAATTTAGCCTACAGACTGGACTAAATATTCCCCAGAAGCATAACTTGTTACCTTAAAGAGAGGAAAAAACATATACTTGATAATCTATGTGTGCATGGATAATACACCATTCGTACACAAACATCCATTCATGATTATCAATCGTGCTCCCTAACCTTTGAAGTAGTCCTATCAGAGGTTTACCACCCAGAATAGCTACTGTACTTTATTCAGATAAGAATAATGATTTTATAAGTTAAACAATTTATTAACCTTGGTGACATTCTTGCCTTCTGATACTTTATTACAATATTTTTCATTGGAGTGGAAGATACTAAGAATATGAAATATTCAGCTGTGTGATTGTCAAATTCAATTGCTTATTTGCTAATAACCAATTAAAACGATTAGGTGCTTGTAAATAAACTTTTACTGGCATCCCAAAAGGCCATTTCAAACCTGATCCACAGTCCTCCTGATTGCGACCCATGAATTTTCATTCTGCAAAACCTTTTTCAACACTATCATTTTAGCAATGGTGCCTTTAACAAAAAATATTAGGAGAATCTAATTTCTTCACTTACGTATGGCGTTGTCATTGCAGACTACATTATTACTCAAGATGTAATTATCAGGATTTCTCCAACTACACAGTGGTTCAGTATTCAAGTGAGGTTCCATGTACAGAAATTCATGTAAACTCAAATTACTAAAGATCTGACACAAATACTTCATTTACTACCTAATTAAATATGCTGGTACATATAAAGATCTTTAACCTCAACACAGAACATTCTCAATCCCATTCTTTTTTAAATTAACTACGCAAATCCCAGCTTCTATAACAGTGATGGCGGCTAACCCTTTTGGCACCAAGTGCCCAAAGCGCACGCACCCCCCAAAAAAATGCAACATGCAGGCACCCCACCCACGTGCATCTGCATGACTCCCCCGCATGTGTGTGCCCCTGCGCATGCGCCCTGCCCCCACATGCCTCCCACGCATGTGCAGCAGAGACCTGAAGACCAGCTGGCCGGCAGAAGGTGCACGTGCAGCAGAGCTGAGCAGGGGCGACGGCTCTGCATGCCACCTCTGGCACGCGTACCATAGGTTTGCCATCACGGCTCTATAAAATCTACACTTAAATTACATCAGAAAAACAGTCGTACAATCCATCTATTTCATAGTCTAGCAACTGAGAGGCAACCAAGTAAAATTTTTACACCATATTTCATTGGTATGTATCTTAGGCATTGCCTTGACTACAATGCTACGAGACACAGTGGTTTTAGCACAGGGGTCTGCAATCCCCGGTCCGTGAACCAGCACTGGTCCGTGGCATGCCAGAAACTGGTCTGTGCAAACAAGGAAGCCCCATATGTGGGATGCAGGCAGCACGCAAAACCATGCCCCCACCCCCCCGGTCCGTGGGAAAAACTCTCACCGTGGAACCGGTCTCTGGTGCTCAAAAGGTTGCAGGCCACTGTTTTAGCACAATACCTAAATCCAGCAAATATCTCTATGTCTATAGTTTGTCTTATGATAATAAAGGTAATTTGCCTTACAAATATATGATTAATCATGTACTTTGTACAATGTTTGCATTGCATCCGTACATATGTCCTCTTCTAAAATTCATTTAATTATTTTTCTGCAATTGATATGCTGCTCAGTTCCTCTTTTTTAGACAGCAACATAAATTTAAAAAGAAAAGAACTAAAATCAATGACATTTATACGGTATTTCCTCTATGATTTTCTCCTCTATAGTCATAAATTAAATCAGCCTAGAATTTGGCACAACTATTTTTATTTATCCGTATCAATTCCAAATGTTCATTTTAAACAACAAAATTAAAGGTGTCGTATATTAGCACATGTAAACACAATTTTAAAAAAATGCTACAAGCAATACTGATTTGTACTTATCCTAACCCTAACCCACAATATTGGAGGTAGCAAAGCACAAGTACCTCTAAGTTGCTTTTGGCACACTTTAATGGCTTGAACTAACCTGTGGTTAGTTCTCTGATGCCAAGATCAGTGGATCTGACTTGAATTGATGGACAAGGGCTCAGTGACAGGTGCAGGATTGAGGGCAGAGGAGGACAGAGGAGTCTGTCTGGAACACTAAAACATTTCAACTTTCACTTGGCACGAAACCGCAATAAAACAAGTTTAACAGCAACAATATTGCTCAGCAAGATTTCAGCATGGACAATAACAATCTCAGTGAGCAAGAAACAGGGTAGGGACAGTTGGCCTATAGAATATAGATAGTCCTTGACTTATGAACACAACGTGAGTCTGGAATTTTGGTTGTAAATTGAGGCACCATATGACCAGACTTGATTTTACAATCATTTTTATAAATCTATATTCTTCCAAATGGGAATGTGTTTCTTTTGCCAGAAACTGGCAAAAAACATTACAAACTGCAGCCACATAATTGCAGAAGGTTGCAACCAGTTGTAAATGTAAGCGAGCTGCCAGAAAGACAATCAATCACATGACCATGGGGAGGGGGCACGGCAATCATAACTTCGAGGATAGGTTGTAAGTAGCTTTTTAACAGTCCATCATAACTTTGAATGATCATAAATTGAGGACAACCTGTACAGGCAGCCCTCGACTTACAACAGTTTGCTTAGTGACAGTTTGAAGTTACAACAGCATTTAAAAGAGTGACTGATGATCATTTTTCACACTTATGGCCATTGCAGCATCCCTATAGTCACGTGATTAACATTCGGATGCTTGACAACTGACTCACATTTATGAGTGTTGCAGCGTTCCGAAGTCATGTGATCCCCTTTTGCGACCTTCCGACAAGCAAAGTCAAAGGGGAAGCCAGATTCACTTATAACAACCGTGTTACGAATTTAACAGCTGCAGTGGTTCACTTCACAAATGTGGCAAGGAAAATTGTAAAATGGGGCAAAACTTACACAACAAATTTCTCGCGTCAATTTTGGACTCAATTCTGGTTGCATGTTTAGGACCTGCCTGTGCTAAACTGGCTTATGTAGAGTCAAGTGACCCAGCTAACCAAGTTTAACTACTGCAACTCACAGTGGCCCTTCCCACTTGCTATTGGGTGGAATTCAGTCGTAATGTAGGGTGTTGTTTTGTGGGGGAACTACGCATTCGGTTCCCTAGCCCAGGGATGATTATTGTCCAGGGCAGCTGATGAGAGGCAAAGGTTATTTCAGTTTACAATCTCTACTTAGATAAGGGGATCATATCTGTATATAAACAGGATCTTTCTCAATGAGCTGTCAGCATATTTCTGCAAGGCTGATGAATGATGATGAGGAGCTGCTTCAGAGGTCCAGCAGACCAGGAAGGGGACACCCAGGGAAGAGTTGTTGGTACCCAAATCAGCTGAACAATGAACACAGCCCAGAAGCCTGAGGGCAGCTACTTACTATATATCAAGTTACAGACCTCTTCCAAATTTAAGAGGGATGTATTCTGATAGATTGGATATACTCTTAATTTTGCAACTGAAAAAGAAAATAAACAAAACTACTCCCAAAAGGAAATACATTGTTAATCAACATGAAAGCATCCTCACATTAGCAGCTACACTTGGCAGTCACAAGATTATGGCAACTATTCTAGCAAGGTTTTCAGCGCTACATTTATAGAATACAAGGTAATTTCTGGTTCGAGAAGATTCAAAGGATTTCACACAGAATGCAGCTATAAACCACAGGTGCAAATAAACTCAAGAAGAGCTTCCTGTAGTTGAATATCTTTCCTCCTTGATTTCCCATATTAAAAGCTGAATTTCTTCAAATGTTCAACCTTTATTACATAACTTATTAGTACTCGTGGCAATTGGAGTTTGAAGATAATCACTTCAGCTTCACGAAGCTCCTCCTTTTTCAAGATCCTTTACATTCCCTTTAATTTGCTCTATTTTGGCTGTTGTTATGGGAATGAAAAATATTCTACACACTAAGCAAACTGCATATGCTTGGAAATGTTTAATTCTCGCAATTGCATCCTGTAAATAGCACAAATTAACTTTTTATTCTTCCGCCACCTGCTAATTTGGTGGTGATGGGGTTAGCTTATCTTCTGGCAAATAAAAGTGATGTTATAAATGAATCAGGAAAAAAAGCAGCATATTGCAAAGCTTTACTGCAAAAAAATAAATTAAAAAATTGGGAAGATAAAGCATAGGTGATTGGTATAATGAGATACCTATTTTTGAAGATGCATAACTGTGACAAATTTAAGTGTGGATGGAACCAAAATAATGCTAACATTCGCATCTCGAATGGGACTCCTCTGGCTTCTTATACTGGAGATACTACACAAATATCATCAGTAGTCCTATCATTCTGGATCTTGATACCCTTTTAAAGCAACCCAAGTTGTTGGTCCTCATTCTTCATCCAGAAAAAAAATAATCCTTTTCATCCCTCTCAAATCTCCTACCAATTACCGTCATGGGATGACCCAGGTTTACAGTACACAGGTAGTCCTTGACTTACATTTCATTTGATGACCAAAGTTACAACGGCACTGAAAGAAGTGACTTATGACCATTTGTCACACTTATGACCATTGCAGCATCCCTATGGTCATGTAATCTCCTTCTGGAACCTCCTGACAAGCAAAGTCAATGGGGAAGCCAGAGTCACTTAATAATTATGTTACTAATTTAACAGCTGCAGTAATTCACTTAACAAATGTGGCAAGAAAAGTTGTAAAATGAGTCAAAACTCAATTAACAAATTTCTCACTTTAAGCAACATAAATTCTGGGCTCATTTGCGGTCGTAAGTTGAGAACTACCTATACATTTTTTCCAGCTCAATAATATCCTGTCTATGATATGACTTCAGTATTGTTTGCAATATTCAAAGTATGTTTGCTTGTACCCATCACTTCCTCTGAAAGCATTCTTATATTGGCAGCTTTATTTACTATTTGTTTTCTGAAGGCTTTTTGGAACTTGTTTTTCTCCTAACAGCCACATACATTGAAGCATTTTTCAATCTTGTCATACCTTCAATATTTTTCTTCCTAGGCATTCTCTGCTAGCTTAGATACCTTTCAGAATATCTGCTTTAAAATTGGGGGAGGGGGCCACGGGAGACATGTATTTTGTTCTTATTGAAATATAGCTACCATTTTAGAGATGTATTACCGATATTTTATTTAATCTATTTTTTTTTTTTTTGCTCACAACAAAATTCTCTTCATAAAGGAGGCAGAAAATTAGAAATGTAGAAAGAACCCACACATTGCTTTCATTTTTTATATTTGTATAATGTATCCTCCAGGTAGGTTCCATCCACCTACAATTATTGGGTGTTTTCAGCAAATGTCTCTCCTTGAGAGATCTTGTATCAGTCCTTTGCAAGAAGTGGTTATTTAAATTCTATAGGCAGTTCTTGACTTATAACAGTATGTTTAGTGACCATTCCAAGTTACAATGGCATTGAAAAAAGTGACTTATGGCCACTGTTCACACCCGCAACCATTATCATATGACTATGGGGATGACCATCATCTCTACAGTCAGGTGACCAAAATCTGTATGCTTGACAACTGCTTTGTATTTATGTCAATTGCAGTGTCCTGGGGTCATGTGATCACCTTTTGCAACCTTCTGATGAGAAACATCAATGGGAAAGCCAGATTCACTTAACAACCGTGTTACTAGCTTAACAACTGCAGTGATTCGTTTAACTGTGGCAAGAAAGGTAGCAGAGTTGGGCAAAATTCACTTAACAAATGTTTCGCTTGGCCGCAGAAATTCTGGGTTCAATTGTAGTTGAGGACTTCTCGACAATTTACTGGCTCTTAAGAAAACATATTATTGTCTTTTATCTTCTGAGTTTATAGCAGATACGTGAGGGACATCTATCAAAACCATTTTGAAAGCTGTGTTTCCTAGATCACCCAGCCTATGTGATATTTTCCTGGGAAATTACATTTAATTATGCTGAGGTAATTGTGCCAATGTTTGGTTACATACCAAAAGTTATATAAACTACTCAATCCTGAAAGATGCAAAAATTATAATGTTTTGCAGAATATGTCATTTGCTAATTTGCTAATATAATATTACTAATATTAACCATTTAAAATTAAAGTTAAGACCTAACCCTTAGATTTTAATTGAAAACAGGCAGCTACACTTATCCCAGAATCATTCCACACTGAACCTAAGCCACAGAAAAAAATATACTCAAGGTATAATCTGCTAGCAATTTTTTTTTAACTTAAATGACTCCCCTCCATTCGTTCCTGTGATTTGAATTTCAGTTGCAGAGTTAGGGTTCCCTAATATTGCCCTCCTCTGATATGCAGTGAAGTGGAAATTTCCAATCTCAGTTTGCAAAAATCTTGCCAGAATTTAGCAAACTTCAGGTTTTTATTTTTAATGCAATCTGTCCACAAGCCAAGGCCAAAACGCAGTCCTACATATCTGAATACTGCAAATAATAATAATAATAATAATAATAATAATAATAATAATAATAATAATAATAATAATAATAATAACAATAACAATAACTATTATCATCTGGTTTTATAGAAGCAAAGCCAAGAGAAATTGCTTACAGAGTCAGCATCTATGTCTAGTCCGATTCTCCTTTATATTAGGAAAAATAGGGCTCTTTGCCATATAGCTCATCCACATTTAGGAACCACAATTGGGACTGGCAACTCAGCCATTAAGTGAAACCACAACTGTGTTTATGGCCTTACTTCATGTTTCTTTTGTTTTACAGACCTGCAAAAGTTCTATATGTAAGGATTGATAACAAAACTGATTTTTCACCACTGTTATAACAGCTGTTAGATGAGGCAGTCACTGAATGAGGACTACCTGTATTGCTCCATCAATTCTGAAAGCTCACATATTGGTTTTTAGCACAATGAGAAATAGTACTACTTTTCCTCTCAATTAAAAAAAAACACCAACAAAATTAAATTACAGCATAGTGCAGATCATTAAATTAAGCTCAGCCACTGCAGATCATAAAACAATGGCATAACGTTTTATCATCCATTGCTAATCATTCTGCTGCTTTATTTTGTACCAACTGGTTTGTGTTTGTGTGCCATACTGCAATTTTTTTTAAAATGATGCTGGGGTAAAATAAATATAAAACGCTCACATTTATATCTCACATTTCAAAACTTCTGTTTGGATCATAGAATCAAAATATAAGAATGCTGAAATTTTATGTTGCTGGATCAGTTTATTCTAACCAAAACACTTGAGTTTTAAATACATACACATAGGTACTTGGAAGTTTTTATTATTATTACTACATTTATTTGCCCCCACCCCATCTCGGGATCTGAGGTGGCCCAGAGTGGCTAAGAAGCTGGCATAAAACATCTGGTGCTTGACAGAACCTCTGCATGCATAGAAATGTATCCAGTGTACACAAACATTCAATGTATAACAAAACACCATAATTGCATAGGTCTTTCACACAAAACCAGGCACAAAGAAAATACTACTACTACTTCAGGGAGAAAAAAAAAAGGATACAATTGCTTTTGCACTTGGCAGCACTATAAAAGTATGTACAGTACTCCTTATCAGTACTAAACTAAAGCAGTTCCCAAGCAGCAAGGTCCTGAAAGCTAGCTAAATGGGACCACACACCGAGCTTCCCTGGCCATCATCTATCTAAGCTACTGCCAAAAATGAACTATGCTGGTGGCATCATTGACAAATTGTTTCAATATCCAAACACCTTCCTGTGCAACAGTAAACTACACAAAATTTGTTCCTCAACCAAAATTCATAGGGTAGGAATTTTGGCAGTGAACTTTTTCATACAATTTCACCTCTTCAAATGCCATGCTTGAAAAATATAATTAAGTTATTACAAAGTGAGATGGAAGAGGGAAACCGACCAAGACTTTCACTTTATGTTAATTAATATATAGCAGAAGATTTCGGTGGTGATTAATCCAATATCAAGGCACATGTCACAGTCAAGGCCTCTAACATCTAAATCCCAATTATATATTTGAGTGTACTTCTAAAGGGTTGCTATAGTGATAGATAGCTAAAGAATACTGTATGACCGAGATACTGTTCTAAACACTGTCAATTACCAGTGATATAGTCTAGGTCACCAACATTCACATTAATAAATAAATATTATTTAGGACTTAAGATACTTTGAGATGCCTCTCTTCAACAAAAATAGATCTAAACATGATGATAGCCAAATATAAAAATAGATGCAATGTTGAATGAAATGCTTTAAAGGGTGCCCTATTCATCTCAACACGTACAATGTTTAGTATCATTTACCTTATTTAATGCTGCAGAAAATGTAACATATTTTCTGTTACCCCAAAGTATTTCATCATGCACTCAATTGTCAATAGCACTGATTTAAAGGGAAACAAGGAATCTAAAGACAGCCCTCCTGAGATATAGTTCATCACCATTATTGCTAATATCAACATCTACAGTTGGATTAAACCTTGAAGTGCTACACAGCAGTATTACTATATTATTATAGTGAGTTAGTATTATATTAATTCACTATGCAAAGTACCCAATATATGCACTAAGAAATGCATCTCCTGGAAATCATTTCAGCTACTTCTTTATGCCAAAAGAGCACAATTTTGCATTTCAGCCATATGAAATAAGTATTGTTTCTTCTTTTAGTAGGATTCTAAAGGTAATATTACATTTATGTTTCAACAAGATTGTCATGCTGCTTAATCTTCTGAAAGTATATCAAATACCACAGCCCTCATTGTGTTTTCACTACATAATGCATAGCTAAGATGTTCAATTCCCCCAGCACTGCACAACCAGATATAATGGCACCTGAGTGAAAACAAGCCAATGGAGATTTAAAGATAGCACTCCTACTAGTAAGCAGCTGATAATTTTTTATCCATTATTCATGCAGCATTTCTGGAATATAAATTTCCCATAGTATTCAACTTTGTGCACTGTCTTTTAGAATACTGGCTAGTCATGTATCATAAATCAGTTGGATATTCATTTATTAGAAAACTACATGTTTAGTAAGTTTATAAATCTGGACATTTAATAATTCAAGTATTAAAAAAAACCTCAAAATAATTATATTTTAATTGTGTTGGAAGGAGAAAAATATTGTTTCAAAGGCACCCAGATACCGAATCAGTTATCATTAATTATTAATATATTCAATTTATCTGCAGAATCTCAAAACTGCATTAGAGGAATATGTTTTAAATAAACCCTTCACTAGCACCATGCTAACTAATACTTACTTAATTAGCACCCTCCCTCTACAACAAATAAAAAAAGTCCCAGATCTGAAAATAGATGCAATTTCAACAAAAAAAATCAATAATCTAAATTCCATTTCTAGAATTGAAAAGCATTGGATAAAAATGTCTTTCTGCAACAACCATTTTGATCATGAACCAGAGAAACAAATAGCCACCGCCTCATCTTAAACCCTTCCTTTGCATTTAATCCCAAAACGTAATGTTTAAATACTGAAATTCAAGACTATCAGGGAAAAGGGAGGGAGAAACTGAACACAATCTTACTTTTCTTCACAACTAGCATCAGAAGCTGTTTGAAAATCTGCATTAAAAGGATTTATAATTCAGAGATATGCAAATCATATCAAATCCAGTTGCCCTGAAATGCAAGATTTGTTGTTTCATTTTAAAATATTTCACTGAAATCATGTATTTTAATCTTCTGAGCACAGAAAACATAACAAGGATTTTCAAGACAATCAAAAAGCTACATTAGGCTGAACCATGGTCCAATTTTTTGGAGATACCCTTCTTGTTTCACAAATGCACCCTTTATTTTGGAAAACACCTCATTCAGAGAATCAGTTCAAAAATGTAAGGAAGCCATATTAGCTCTTTTTGTGTCAGAATACACCCTCGAATTACCATCACCCACCCTCTAGCCACACTGATGGGAAATTCAAATTTAGCATTTAAGCTAAATTAATTCTGGCTGTGGCACTAAAAAAAAAAAGCCCTCCAAATGGAATACACATACCACAAGGACCCATTGATATTTACTAACCACAATGACAAGGGAATTCTCCCCCTCAAACAATTGATTTTGTGTTTAGAATGCAATAAAAAACGGAAGACTTAGATTAACTAGCCACTCTTTCCCCAAAGGCACACCCCTCATTTAAGTACTCCCCTCCAAAAAGTGATACATTTATCCTCTCTAAACAGATTCCCCATTAACTGGATTTTAAGGAAATATATACTTGCATTCCAATACTAACATGCTGCTTAGTTTAGTGTCACCCCAGCACAGCATAAGGAATTGTAGCACCTGGTTTTAAAACGTTCAGATTTTTAACTGCAATAAAACAGCCTTTTATGTAAACCTAACAGCCCATCTCACAATTAACATGGCTGTAACTTCACAATTATCTCAAGACTATCTTCGATGAAAAGAGGACCAACCCTGAGCAAATGGAAAAGCATCAATTCTCCCCCCTATTTACAGCAATATTAAAGCAGGCAGTGGAAAAGCTGGCCGGTTGATGTCTTCAAATATTAGCCCTGCCTAAATCATTATTAAAACACCTGCCACACCTCCTCCCTTCCCATTCCTCCATATTTTAAACCTTACCGACCGAAATATCAGATTGAAAAGAAATAAACAATTTAGCCTCCATCCTGCAGGGGAACTGCAATGATCAGCCTTTTTTTTTTAAAGGGGGAGGGGGCAGTTGCTTTTTTTTTTTTTTTTTAAATCCAACTATCCTTCCCATTCAGTTATCTGAATTTTCTAGCAGCTTCTGATTTTGAGGGGGGCTTCTTTTAAGAAAAAATAGCAAAGGCCCCAGTGGATTCTCCCTCTCCTGTTAACAGCAGCATCTTGGCTCTTGAATGTCACCACTACACTGAATATATATATATTCAATATATATGGTTATATATATTGGGGGGGTGTTGGGGAGGTGTAGAAGAAGGGATTCCTCTCTCCTTTTGACCCCCCCCTGACTTGAGGGGGGGGGGCATTTTGGACTTCCAAATCCAAAATCCTCCACCCTTTCCCCCTCCCTGCCAAAGGATTGTGGAAATAATGGCGAGGTTACAAAGGGGAACCCCCAAGCACATCCTCAAACGCCAGCAGGGCAGATGCACCCCCTTCCCACCCCACCCCACACCAGGGGCAGCTTCCTTTTGAGAAACAAAAAGCAAAGGCAACATTTTAAACGCCTTTCTTTCTCTCTCTTTTCTCCCACCACCCCTCTTCTTTTTTTCTTTTTCTTTTTCAACCCTCAAACTATACCAAAACCAGCCAGGAATTTGGGAAAGGGTGGGTGGGGGGAGAAGAAAAAAAAATCCTAAAAGACATCTTTGGGCTTGTCGTTTCCTTCCATTCTAGAGGCCCGACCTTGATGTCCCCCCCCAACCCTCAAATGTTAAAAAGCCCCTCAGGGACCCAACAAACGGCGGCTGCTGGACAAGTATGGGGTGTGTGTGTGGGGGGGTCCCCAAATAGCTGTCCCATGGGAGACCCTGGAGCTTCTCGCCCCCCCCACACACCCTTCAGTCACACCTTCTTCAAAGCCCCCCCACACACACGAATTACCTGGCGTGTGGTAAAATGGAGCAGGGAGTGAGGGGGGTGGTGGTTTGTCTTAAAACTGGGTCATAACTGAACTCTGAAGCTCTTTTTTTTTAAAAAAAGAGGCCTGCGGGTCGGCCTTTCTGAGCTGACGCCCCGCGCCCACCCGTGGATTTTCGCCGGGGGGGGGGAAGAAACCCACTTCGGGGATGGGTTGGGTTGGGAGAAGGCCTGGTGGAAGACCTCTCTGGAGTTTTTTTTTGTTGGTTGTTGTTGTTGCAAGCATCCTTTCTTCTCCCTTCGGTGGCTGCTCCGTTGGGGAGAGCCAAAGTACGCGCCCAGCTGCCCTCGACCGGGGGCAAAATACCCACCAGCAGCAACAAGGGGCAACGCTCCGGGAAGGGCAAGGCCGGTTCAGGAGAAAGGAGAGCGGGGCCCGAGAGGCGGATGGCTGCGGATTCGGTTTGGTTCGAGTTATCGAGAAGGATGAAGCAGGGGACAAGATGGCGGAGGCCTGAACGTTCTAACCGGCTCAACCCGACCTATTCTCCCATCTAACACCACTACCGCTTTCTGAGGAGGTGGGGGAAAAAAAAACCAGGCTTGCTGAGAACGAACCAGGCCGATACCCACCTCGTCGGATCGGGCTCGGTCCGCTCTTTCCGGATACGAGCTTCCCGGGGGCGGAAGGGAGTCCAAGGCGAAGGATGGAGGCAGATTACGCTAACCCTCTCCCCCGGCTTTATAATTTGTCCAAGGCCCGATGCGGCAGCCTCGGCGTCTAAGCACCGACTAAACGGCCATCCGGGTCTCAGGCCCCGGCGGCGGCGCGAAGCCACGCCCCTTACGCTGTTGTAAGGAGGAGGGGCTAAGGGGAGAAAACCCGGAGGAAGGGAATCGAGAAGCAGATTGTGGAGTTGGTTTGAGGTGAGGACGTGGGTTAATGGCGTGGCAAGATCCGTGTCAGACCGTAACAGCCGGCGGCGCACGGAAGGTTCTCTTCATTCTTGATTGCAAATAAATAAATAATTTGCAAATTAAATTGAAGGGAGAGACGTTATAAGGAATAATAGTATTATTAGTATTATTATAGTATTATTAGTATTATAGTATTATTAATAGTATAGAGACGTTATAAGGAATAATAGAATAATAATAGACGCGATAAGGAATAACACAATAAATACAAACTCAAGGTAAACCGCACCAAACTTGATTGCAGGAAATAGGACTTCAGCAACAGAATGGTCAATGTCTGGAATATTCTACCTGACTGTGGTTTTTTCCCCAAACCCCAAAAACTTTAACCTTAGACTGTCTACTATTGACCTCACCCCTTTCCTAAGAGGTCTGTAGGGGGCGTGCATAAGCGCACCAGCGTGCCTACCGTCCCTGTCCCATTGTTTACTTTTCTTATATGTATCCATTTCATGTGTTTAAAACTATGTTTATACTTATACCTGTTATAATTGCTTGACAAAATAAAATAAAAATAAATAAGAAAGACATGTTCATCTACGGTGGCAAGAAAGTAATCAGTAGTCTAGATAAAGTACCTTTTTTGACTACAAGTGGTCCTTGACTTGTGACTGCCATTTCTGTTGTTAAGTGAGACAGTTCTTAAGTGAATTTTGCCCCATTTTATGTGCTTTCTTGCTACGTGTTGTAAAGTGAATCACTGCAGTGGTTCCGTTACGTCGTTAAAGTGAATCTGGCTTCTCCATGGACTTTGCTAGTCAGACGGTTGCAAAAAGTGATCAGGATACGGCAACCGCCAGTTACCAAGGGTCTGAAGTGTGATCACAAGACCACGGGGATGCTGCGGTGGTTGTAAGTGTGAAAAACAGTCATAAGTCACTGTTTCCGATGCCGTTGTAATTTTGAACGGTCATTAAATGAATTGTAAGTTGAGGACTACCTGTATGGTGTACCACTTTTATTAAAAGGTGTAAATTTATCGTCTCCCGACAGCTTGTCTTTGGGTAGGTGTTAGTTGGAAAAGTTGCTACCAGAGTCCTGATATTTTTTTTTACCTAACAGGATAAAGGTAAAGGTTCCCCCTCGCACATACATGCTACTTGTTTCTGCCTCTAGGGGGCGGTGCTCATCTCTGTTACAAAGCCGAACAGCCAGCGCTGTCCGAAGATGTCTCCGTGGTCATGTGGCCGGCATGACTAAACACCAAAGGCGCACCGAACGCTGTTACCTTCTGTTGGAAGAATTATCCTGGGTTCAGTTCCAAGCGGGGAAGAAAGACACTAGAAACATGGTGACTGGGAAGATGGTTTAATGGTGGACAGGACCACATGGCTTGGTAAAGTAAAAAAGGACGATCACATGCTTCAAGGTGAAGGAAGAGATCAACAAGGGCTGAGATGCTGAGAGTCCCTTATATACCCTCTGTTGGGATTTGAATTTGAGTTTGTATTCTGATTGGTTGTCAGACTCCCATGGGGCCATGCAGGGGCAACTCTGTAGGCTGTCCCGAGTCCCAGGCTTGGTTGAGCCTTGCTGGATGATGCTGTAATGAAAGGGCTTTGGGCAATTCCTATTATGGCTCTACCTGAAGGAGGTAGATCTTTGTTAGGTAAAATAGACTGGCCTAGGCCAGAGTAATGGCCCATTAGCAAAGGTGGGAGGGCTGAGTTTCTCAGCTTCTGAGGTGAGTTTCTACTCTTTTTAGGGGAAATATTCTGCCTTTTTAATATTTCCTAGGATATTTCATTTTTCTAGGGGTGGGGTGGGTGCTAACTTCCTACACTTCCCACCAAAGGTGGTGCCTATTTTTCTACTTGCATTTTTTACATGCTTTTGAACTGCTAGGTTGGCAGAAGCTGGGTCAAGTAATGGGAGCTCACTCCTACGCAGCGCTAGGGATTCCAACAGCTGAACTGCCGACCTTTCTGATCGACAAGCTCAGCGACTTAGCTGCTGAGCCACCACGTCCCTTGACCTAACAGGACAGTGCCCCTCCCAGTTTTTGGGGTACCAGAGAGTTTTTGGGGTACCAGTTTTTGGGGTACCAGTGCCCCTCCCAGTTTTTGGGGTACATGAAGAGAGGTTTTTCCGTAGACCAGAGGTGGCGTGGTTTTGTGCGCTGCCTGCATCCCACAGATGGGCTTCACTTGCTTGCACGGCCCAGTTTCTGGCATGCCACGGCCTGGTGCCCACCCAGGGATCACGGGTTGGGGACCCCTGCAATAGGAGATGGCTTAAATTCCAGCTTAGATGGAGCTGACCATCAGGCTGCTAATAAACATATTCTTTGGGAGGACAAAAAAAAAATCCCTTGTTTATTCACAAAGAACTTTCTTTCTATTAGTGTATTGCGGAGGTGGTATTCAGCAGGTTCTGACCATTTCTGGAGAACCGGTAGCGGACATTTTGAGTAGTTCGGAGAACCGGCAAATCCCACCTCTGATTGACCCCGCCCCCATCTCTTCTCTGCCTCCCAAGTCCCAGCTGATTGGCTGGGTCTTCTTTGGTTGCCCCGCACAGGAGAACGGAGCTGGAAAGCAGGTTAGTGGGATGAGGAAGGAATGGGGATTTTACAGTATCCATCCCCTGCCACGCCCACCAAGCCACCCCCACAGAACCGGTAGTCAATTTTTTTGAATCCCACCACTGGTGTATTGCGTGCTAAATGAAGGCTGGGGGTGTTTTCCTGTGATTTGGGCCATCCCAGGCATGGTTCAATATTTGAAATGGTTAGATAGGCTTCACGTGTTTTTTTTTTCCCAAAGCAGTGAAAGTATAATCAGTTCGACCTCTCCCCAAGCAAATAAGCAAGCTCTCATAGCACCAAGGCCTCCAGGGTTAATATTCAACCCAAAGTGATATTTCAATAATTTGGTTTCTAATATGCTTCTATTCACCTGGGCAATGTTGATGACAATGTCAACAATAACTCTTGTTTGTTCAGGCCCAGCTCCTGCTACGGTTGGTGGAAGAGGCTCCAGTGGATATTTTGCTCCCGAGTGGCTTCAGAAAAAGATCCCGGATTCTGAATAAAGGTGTTACAGATGTTGTCGTGGTGAAGAGAATATGGTTGGAAATAATAGTAGTGCATGAATTGGTTATCTGTGCAAACCAAGTTTAAAATCCTGGATTTGCTTTAGGAATGAACCCCGAATAACGCTCCTGAGTATTAATTTTACATGACCTGGGCTGTATTTATACACCGATAACAGATAATCAGAGTTGGAAGAGAACTTGTAGGTCATCTAGTCAAGGCTCTCCAACCTTGGCTACTTTAAGCCTGGAGGACTTCACCTCCCAGAATTCCTCATGCAGCAAAGCTGGCTGGGAATTCTGGGAGTTGAAGTCCACAAGTCTTCAAAGTTGCTAAGGTTGGAGACCCTGATCTAGTCCACACAATGCACTAGCCAGCCTATAGAAAAGAAGGGCTGGGGGGACAGGACAGCAGTATTCCAGTATTTGAGGGGCTGCCACAAAGAAGAGGGGGTCAAATTATTCTCCAAAGACAAGAAACAATGGATGGAAACTAATCAAGGATAAAAGCAACCTGGAATTCAGGAGGAACTTCCTAACAGTGAGGACAATTAACCAGTGGAACAGCTTTGCCATCAGAAGTTGTAGAGCATTCATCACTGGAGGTTTTTAAAGATGAGTACACTAATCCAACCCCCTGTCAAGCAGGAAACTCTATACCAGTGACGGCTAACCTTTTCGGCACCGAGTGCCCAAAGCACATGCACAGTGGTGGGATTCAAATTTTTTTACTACCGGTTCTGTGGGCATGGCTGCGTGGGCGTGGCAGGGGAAGGATACTGCAAAATCCCCATTCCCTCCCCACCTCACTAACCTGCTTTCCAGCTCCGTTCTCCTGTGCAGAGCAACATAGAAGACCCAGCCAACCAGCTGGGACTCGGGAGGCAGAGAATAGATGGGGGCGGGGCCAGTCAGAGGTGGTATTTGCCGGTTCTCCAAACTACTCAAAATTTCCGCTACCGGTTCTCCAGAACTGGTCAGAACTTGCTGAATACCACCTCTGCACATGCGCACCCCAAAAATGCAATGTGCATGCACCCCCGTGCATGCACCCCACCCTACTATATGCACCTCATCCCACTGGGCATGCGCACACATCCCCCACGCAACCACCCCACCGCCCCAAGTATGCATGTGCTCTACCCCCCCCAGTGCATGTGCCCTGCCCCCCGTATGCACCCCCTCACATGCACCTCTCCTTTCCTGCATGTACGGGAGAGACCCGAAGACCAGCTGGCCAGCGGGAGGCGCATCTGCTCATGTGTGGCAGAGCTGAGCTGGGGTAACGGCTCGCATGCCCACAGAAAGGGCTCTGTGTGCCACCTCTGGCACGTGTGCCATAGGTTCGCCATCACAGCCGGGAGTGGGATTCAAATTTTTTAACAAACGGTTCTGTGGGCGTGGCTTAGGTGGTGGGCATGGCTTGGTGGTCATGTGACTGGGTGGGCGTGGCTTGGTCATGTTATTGGATGGGCGTGGCCAACTCAATATCACTCACATCGAGGCACACATCTCCTCGCCTGGCCTCTCATGACTGTGGGGATGCTGCAATAGTCGTAAGTGTGAAAAATGGTCATAAGTCACTTTTTTCAGTGCCATTGTAACTTTGAATGGTCACTCCACAAAAGCAAAGTACCAGCAAAGGAGGGGAAAAAAAAACTCCAGAGAAGTTCCTGAGACAGGAAGTCTAGTCCTGCCAAGCATGTAGTAACGGTTAACGGAGAGGCAGTTTCTGTAAGCAACACCAGAATGTTTCCTTCCTGCCTTCCTTACAGGATTAGGCCAGTAATTTCTTCTAACAACCGGTTCTCTGAACTGCTTAGAATGTTAACAACCGGTTCTAGCGAATAGGTGCGAACTGGTAGAATCCCACCCCTGATCACAGCCCTATACCATTTTAGCCAAATCGTTATCCAATCTCTTCTTGAGAACCTCCAATGTTGGAGCATCCACAACTTCTGAAGGCAAGTCGTTCCACTGATTAATTGTTGCAACTGTCTGGAAACTTCTCCTTCATTTTTCGTTCTCCCATTGATCCAACTTTGCAACTTTGAACTGGTCAGAAGTCGAGAACTAACTGGAAACAGAACTTGCTGAGGGAACTGAAGTCTAATAAATGTCACAGATACCAGGCTGGGAAAGACTTTGATGAATTAGCCAGTAAGTAAAAGTTTATTCCCCTGGCCTCAGAATGGGGACCTTAATCCAATAAAAAGGAAAAAAAACACTATGCTCCTAGGAGAGAAAAGATACAAATCTCTGCTTTGGCCGAAGAGAAAAAAACCCAACAACATTAGAGACATTATTTATTTTTAAAATGTGCAATTATTGCATTGACCTCCCTCCTCCAGCCCTGGGCTGGAACAGGTAGTCCTTAACTTAATGACCATGACAGTGCCCAAAACTTTCCATTGCTAAGCGAGATCTTTGTTAAGTGAGTTTTGCCCCATTTTTACGACCTTTCTTGCCGCCGCTGTTAAGTGAATCACTGCAGTTGTTAAGCTAGTTAACATGGTTGTTAAGTGAATCTGGCTTCCCCACGGACTTTGCTTGTCAGGAGGTCGCAAAAGGAGATCACGCGACACTGCAACCGTCACAGGTACGAGTCAATGGCCAAGCGTGTGGATTTTGATTGCATGACCATGAGGATGCGGCAGTGGTCGTAAGTGTGAAAAACGATCATAAGATCCTTTTTTTCAGTGCCGTTGTAACTAAATGAACTGTTGTAAGTCGAGGGCTACCTGTATACTGTGTGTGTGTGTGTGTGTGTGTGTGTGTGTGAGAGAGAGAGAGAGAGAGAGAGAGAGAGAGAGAGAGACTGAGACGATATGATTCTTCTTTCTTCTGTTCTTGGGGATGGTTAAGGAAGGTCTGCCACTGTTTTCTTTGGAGCAGGCCCAGTTGGAAGCTCTTCCTTCTCTTTCATCTTTTCGTACATCAGAATTCTGCAGGGGGAAAAAACAACAACCAAATTCACAGAAGGTACTCTTCGTTTTCCCTGAATTAACATCTCTTTGAAACCTGTTTCTTACAACTAAAGGGATAATGGTGTGTGAAATAACTAGAGTCAGAGTCTAGAGCAGTGATGGCTAACCTTTTCAGCTTGGTGTGTCGAAAATCGGGAAAAAGTGTAGCCTTCCTTGGGTCGTGTGTCACTTCAAGAAATATCAATAATTTGGTTTATGACGGACTGGGCTGGGGTGATCACACAGGGCTGTGAAACTCGTCTCCCTGGTCTCAGGGCTGCAGGTGCAGGATGTGGGGATCGGAAGGCCACCTTACAGGGCTGTGAACCTCATGGATCTCCTTTCCTCCTGTAGCGTTCCTGAGGTAATGAAACTGACAAACCTCAGTTTATGGAGGTTAAAACTGGTTCTCTGCTGCAAAGATCTTGCGGCAGCGATGACACCACGCCTCCACGCAACAAGCAGGGAGCAGGGATTGGAGCAGAGCACAGGCAGCCTCTAAATGTGCAGGTTTTCCCCACACCAACAGGCGTGTCAGTCAAAGTGCCTCAGCGTGTCACGAGTGACACGCGTGTCATAGGTTAGCCATCACTGGTCTAGAGCTAATCTATTCACCTCGGAGATCTATCCCCACATTCCTAACTTCTGCAGGGAGCTCTTTTTAAACCTGCTTTACTTTTTGCCAGTTCCACTCCCAAAGCTAGCCTGGTAGAAATCATGCCAACTTGAGAAAGGACTGGGCCTCTCCAGAAGTTGCTGAACTATAGCTCCCATCAGCCTTAGCCATCGTGATCCATAGTGGAGGGATGCTAGGAGTTGTACTTTAACAAAACTGTGAAATCCCTAGGTTATTCTTATACATGTCAGCTAACCTCTTCTTAAAAACCTTCAGTGGTGGTAGAAGGTAGAATAGAATATAACTTTATTACTTAGTCTTAGACCAGCAATAGACATCACTATTTATAATACATATATATTAAAAAATACTGACACATTATAATACATTAATAGTGGATAAAAACATCCGTTAAGAAAATACATGTTCTCAAACAGTTAGGGGCACTCCCTGATTTATATGAGTGGAGATCCAATAAATATGTGTGTAAATATCATTTTCCAAAGATTGTTCTATTTCCAAAAATTGGCACAAATTGACAGCTATAATTCTGTAACCAATTTTTTTTCTAGTAGACATTGCAGCAACCCAGAATTCAGTGGTGGAGCACCCAGAACTTCTGAACAGAATGAGACAACTCGCCATGGCCAACTCGCCGCTGGATAATTAGACGCAGGACAATTTCACAATTCAATTTAATTATTCAAAATAAAATATGTTAATTTTTGTTGTTCACATTTCATTCAGTCCCTCTGTTTGCCTCCTTTAATGATTCTATGCCACTATTTCTTTGACATTAGTGTGTGAGTTGGCCATGGCAAGTGGGCCGTGGAGAATTGGCTGTAGCGAGTTGGCCATATTGAATTGTCATGGACCCACTTCTGAAGGCCAGCCATTTCACTGGTTAGTTGTTCTCACTGTCATGAAATGTCTCCTTAATTCTAGGTGGCTTCTTTAGTTGGAGGTTATCATCCATTGGTTCTTGTCCTGACTTCTGGTGCTTTGGAAAATAGGTTGACCTCCTCTTCTTTATGGCACCCGTCAAATATTGGAACACTGCTATCATGTCACCCCTAGTCCTTGTTTTCCCTAGACTAGCCACACACAGTTCCTGCAACCGTTCTTCATATGTTTTAGCCTCTGGTCCCCTAATAATCTTTGTTGCTCTTCTCTGCACTCTTTCCCGAGTCCCAAGATCTTTTTTATATTGTGATATTCAAAACTGGATGCAGTATTTTAAGTGTTGTCTTACTAAGGCTTTATAAAGTGGTATTAACATTTCATGTGATCTTGATTCTATCCCTGTTAATGCAGCCTAGGATTGCGTTGGCTTTTTTGGCAGCTGCAGCACGCTGCTGGCTCATATTTAAGTGATTGTCCAATAGGACTCCAAGATCTCGCTCACTATTGAGCCAGATACCACCTATTTTATACCTGTGCATTTGGGTTTTTTGTTGCCTAAGTATAGAACTGTACTTTTCTCACCATTGAATTTCATTTTGTTAGATAGGGCCCAGACTTCAAATCTGTCAAGATCCTTCTGGCTCTTGAGCTTATCTTCTGGGGTGTTGGCTATTCCTACCAGCTTGGTGTCATCTGGAAATTTGATGAGTTTTTCATCTAAATACTTTATGTAGTGGGCCTAAAACAGAACCTTGGGGTACCCCACTGTTTACTTCCCTCTATGTAGATGTGGTTTCATTAAGGACTACATCATGAGCGTGGTTTTGTCAGTTAGTTACAAATCAATCTGGTGGTGATGCTATCTATCTTACAACTTTTCTAACTTAATAAGAAGTAGGTCGTGGTCTACTGTATCAAATGCCTTTCTGAAATCCAAGTATACTATGTCCACAGCACTTCTCTGGTCCACTAACTTATGTCATGTTGTAAACCGCCCAGAGTAACCTTGTGGTAAAATGTGCAGTTAATGAATGTAATAAATAAATACTTACATTTTAAAGATAGCCGATCGCTTTCCCAGCATCATAGAGACAAAGTCACGGTAATTGATGGTTTCTCTCATCCCTCCTGTGATCTCCGTGATCATTTTTTTCAGTTCTAGGTGGGTCTTGGCTGCACCCATTTTTTCCAACATCCGCTTCAGAGCCATGATATCTTGAAGAAATAGGAGGAACAAGAATGAACCACAATAAAAGGGAAGATAAAAGGCACAAAGATGCACCAGCTTCTAAGAAAAGATAGGATAGAATAGGATAGAGTACACATAACAGATAACAGATAATCAGAGTTGGAAGGGACCTTGTAGGTCATCTAGTCCACCCCCCTGTCCAAGCAGGAGACCTTACACCATTTCTGACAAATGACAGTCCAGTCTCTTCTTGAAAGTCTTACATGATACAATACAATTTATTTGGCCAGGTGTGATTGGACGCCCAAGGAATTTGTCTCTGGTGCAGAATCTCTCAGTGTACATGCAAAGCAACAGAGAGGCTGTGAGGTTGATCTTAGGTAGAGGCTAATATTTGGAATAGACTCTCCTGCTCAAGCAGGGGGTTGGACTAAATGACCTCCAAGGTCCCTTCCAACTCTGTTATTCTATGTCTAGAGTAATAATAATCAATGACACCAACAAGAGGGGATAGCAGAGAAGATGAAAAGGATAATATGTCAGTCCTGAAGCCGGCCTGGCTGAAGCCATCTTGGAGCTTCAGTATTGCCACACTGGAGTGAGGGATTAGGAGGTGGGGGATTGGAGATAGTTGGGGTTGTGAAGTCAAAATAAAATACTTTCTCTTGGGAAACAAGGTCATTCTCACACCTGGCCGGAGGAAGGAGGAGTGATGTCACCAAGCCAGTGGACGCTGCCTTGATTGGGCCATGTGACTGATTGTTTGGGATTGGAGGGTGGGGGGAAACTTTCAGTTTTAATTAGATTAAAACCGAGGGACCCTTCAGAGTCGGTTTTCACCAGCTCTGTGCCAATTTGTTATTTCCAATAAAGCTATTCTTTGAGGAATCTACCTGCCTTGGAGTTTTGCTTGCAATGGATCTATTACTTGGAACCTTGACATCATAATAATCATCATCATAATAATAATAATAATAATAATAATAATAATAATAATAATAATAATAATAATAATAATACAGCCGGACAAAATAGGTGAATATATTCAGACATAAGATGGTACTGTGGGGATTAGGTGCTCATCAGAGTGATGGCATGAGAGAGAAAAAACCTGCCCCTGTGTCTACTCATTTTGGCACGTAACACCCTATAACGGCATCCTGAGGGAAGGAGTTGAAACAGGTCCAGGACCATGGTTTATGCCCAAGACTATGGTGATTCACTGAATGACCACACAACAAAAAAAATCATAAAATTGGGTCAGACGTGTGATGACCCACTTAACAACCAGCAAGACTTAACACTAATTCTGGGCTCAATTACGGTCGTAAGCCGAAAACGACCGGTAAATGTTACAAATTGGTGGTTGAACTAATAAGCAAGCTCCAACTACATCAGGGGTGTCAAACTCAAGACCTTGCCTATGAGGTGTGTAGATCTGGCCTACGGGGCTCCCCTGTAAACAATGAAGGCCCGGTCCGCGGTGCCTATGCCAGCGAAAATGGAGCATGGAGAGTTGCAGGAGGCCATCCCCGCTAAAGACGGAGCTCGCAAGGGCCACGCGCACACATCCCCAGCTCCATTTTTGCTGGCAAAAAGTTGCAGGAGGCCGTCCCAGCCGAAAACGGAGCTTGGGACCCTTGCTTTCACTGGCAGAGTGCTCGGGCCGCCACAGGTGCCCCTCTGAGACGAGTTACCTCAAGCTGGCCATGCCCCTCCCCCGAGGTCAAACACAACCCCGATGTGGCCCTCAATGAAATCGAGTTTGACACCCCTGCCGTAGATGAATTGAGTCCAAACGGCAGCTTGGTTCCTCAAGCACAGCCTGTGTTTTCAAACATTTTCATCCAAATGAGGTCTAAAAAGAATGGCAAATTAAGTCCAAATTCTCATGAATCAATAAAAGTGTGACTAGGCCAGAAGGCAAGCAAGAACTGCTTTGGTTAATTTCCGGTGTGGGGAACACGTGCAAGGGAAACTGTTTATTCAGCACACTGGAGAATGAAGTTAGTCAAATTAAATTATATATATATGTTTAGGGACCATAGTTATGATGGCACTGAAAAAAAACGTGACTTATGCCCTTTTTTCACATTTACAACCATTGAGGCATCCCCATGGCCATGTGATCAAAATTTGGACACCTGGCAAATGGCCTGCACCTATGATGGTTATAATGTCTTGGGGTCACCCACCCTCTGCAACCAGGGGTGGGATTCTACCAGTTTGCACCTATTCGCTAGAACCAGTTGTTAACATTCTAAGCAGTTCGGAGAACTGGTTGTTATTAGAAATTACTGGCCTAATCCTGTAAGGAAGACAGGAAGGAAACATTCTGGTGTTGCTTACAGAAACTGCCTCTCCATTAACCCTTATTACGTTTTTGGCAGGAGTAGACTTCCTGTCTCAGAAACTTCTCTGGAGTTTCCCCCCCCTCCTTTGCTGGTACTTTGCTTGTGTGGAGTGACCATTCAAAGTTACAATGGCACTGAAAAAAGTGACGTATGACCATTTTTCACACTTACGACTGTTGCAGCATCCCCACACTCATGAGAGGCCAGGCGAGGAGATGTGTGCCTCGATGTGAGTGATATTGAGTTGGCCACGCCCATCCAATAACATGACCACCAAGCCATGTCCACCCAGTCACGTGACCACCAAGCCACGCCCACCACCTAAGCCACGCCCACAGAACCGGTTGTTAAAAACATTGAATCCCACCCCTGCCTGCAACCCTCTGACCAGAAAACTCAACTTTTAGAATAATAAAATGTCATAATAATATTGGTTGGTATGGTGGACTTGCATATACAGCCGCCCAGAGTTGTTGGGTGGGCAGCAAATAAAATTTCCAAACAAACAAACACAGCTACGTGAGGAATGCCCCTTTTTCTTTTCATTTTACCTCTCAAATAACGACCCTGTGAAATTAGCTCTGAAATCATCCAATTTCCATGGGTGACTATGGATTTAAAATCTGGGTCTCCCCTATCCTAAACTAGCATTTTAATCATTCTACTGCAAATTTATGAACACAATATTTTCACATGATATTTTTTTGTAGCCCCTTGTTTTTCAGGCCCTTCTAATTTTTGCTTTGTTAATCTTAACTTCTGATTTGTTTTTTGTTTTTTTTTGGACTAATTTTAATTTTTTTGGCTTTTATTTTGTTACATTTGTAACAAAATAGTTTTCTTGCTGACTTTCGTAGTTTAAACAATTTGGCTTTTGAAAGAAGATGTTTTGGGGTGGGTTGATGCTTGCAGGTGTCTTCATGTTCTATAAATGCAAAATAAATTTCTATAATGTTTCCAGAAAAAAATGACATGGAGACAAACATGAAAGTCATTAGAAAGCATTATTTTACTGTGGTATTTTATTAGTAACAAGAACAATGGATAAAGCAGGATATTTGAGGACTTCATTCTTTTAATTTTTTAAAAATAAACTTTATTACCAGTAAAAAAACTAACAAGAAGTAATAATTAGAATAAAAATAGAGGAAAAAAAGAAAAAGAGAATAAAGACAAGAACGCAGCTCGAAGAAAAAAAAAGATTACAAAGAAGTGACTTTCGTTTTTTTTAAACAATAAAAATGAATTAGCCCATGTTTTTAAAATAGTGATAGAAATGGATTTGATCCAACCCCTATTTCCTGAATTAAGGTTTGGATTAGAATACAGCATTCTAATTGTACACCTCCAGATTTAGTAACATAGCGCCTCATTCAACAAGCAGATCAAAATTCCTATTCATATATATATATTTTAATTAGTTTAGAAATGTTTACTTTGAATGTACACGTTTGGCTATAGTTTAACTATTTAAAAATTGAAGACGGGAGGGCTGTGTTTACAAAACAGCAGATTGATGAAGAAATAATATCAAATGGAAATTGCAAAGATTGACCATTTTCGTTTTTACACTAAATTCTAAATCTATATTTTTATGGACGAGGTGGCAATTTCATTTTTAAAACAGTGATTAATTTTAAATATCTTGGCTGAGAACTGGAGGAGTTGTTGGGAGTGTAGGAGAGACAACAATCCTAGCATATTTCTACGGGGCTATTTATGGTCTGTATTATTTATGGAGCAGAAAGATTATGGTGCATATAGAAAAATATTTCTGTGTCGATTCGTGTGAATCTTATCTATCGGTAACACTTACCTATATCACCTTGTGCATTGAGATCAAATTCCATGTATTTCTCTGCAAAAAAAGAAGAAGAAGAAGAAGAAGTCCAAGAACACATTATAAGTCTATATCCATTCCATCATAAATTCCAATTTTGAGGAATTGGGATTACCGGCATAAGAAACCAGGAACCAGGATAGAATTCAAAAGCGTTGTGAGTTTATTCCATGTTACCTATACACAAGAATCTGATCTACTAATGGTCAGTGCAAAGTAGCATCAGGTAAGAGTCAGGCACCAGGTAAGATTAAGGACTGGGCCAGTGGTGGGATTCAATTTATTTTACTACCAGTTCTGTGGGCATAGCTTGGTGGGCATGGCAGGGGAAGGATACTGTAAAATCTCCAGTCAGAGGTGCTATTTGCCAGTTTTCCGAACCACTCAAAATTTCTGCTACCGGTTCTCCAGAACTGGTCAGAACCTGCTGAATACCACCTCTAGGCTGGACTCTAGGCCACTTTCAGGGGCATAAGGACTCCAGACTGATGGTGCATTTCACACACACTCCCTTGGGTATAGCCTGTTCATCTACATGCCCCAAAAATGCTTTTATAAAAGGCAACTGGACTTTCTTGTTTGTTTGTTTTTTGTTTGAAAACGTTTTGCTTCTCATCCAAGAACTGAACGGTGGGGAATGGAAGGATTTATATTATTTGCAGTCATCTGGTTATTAGTTTTCTCAGAGTCGCTGAGGCCATTTGGAGGCTTATATCTGTATCCTCAGAGTCCCCTGAATCAGAGTGTGTAAAGGGGTGTAGAACCTTCTCGGGACTGCTGAAACAGAGGTGGTATATTCAGCAGGTTCTGACCAGTTCTGGAGAACCGGTAGCCGAAATTTTGAGTAGTTTGGAGAACCGGCAAATCCCACCTCTGATTGACCCCGCCCCCATCTCTTCTCTGCTTCCCGAGTCCCAGCTGATTGGCTGGGTCTGCTTTTGTTGCCCTGCACAGGAGAACGGAGCTGAAAAGCAGGTTAGTGGGGCGGGGAGAGAATGGAGATTTTACAGTATCCTTCCCCTGCCACACCCACCGAGCCACGCCCACAGAACCGATAGTAAAAATGTTTTGAATCCAACCACTGTGCTGAAAGGGCTGCATTGTAGACAGGAGATAGGCGGTGTCGAACCTCCTCCCTTCTCTGTTGAAAGAGGATGGTTCCATTTTAACATAGATGGCTCTTTCTGACGCTCTCCTCATTTAAGAAACTTGAAGTGGATCTGTTCTACTCTGCCAAACTGCAATATCCCATTCCACCCTTTCCATTACCACGTCCGTCACCAAGGTCACTCACTTTTAAATAGTTCGAGTTTTTCAGCGAGGTCCTCATCTGTGCTGTATTTTGGGCTCTCCAAGAATTCCTGCAGAAGGTCGGGGAGAAAAAAAAAAGAGTGTAAGAGCGGAGTAGAACACAACACAAAGCAAAGAGGCAGTTTGAGGGTGGGAATAGCATTAGCTGTGTCCTAATGGGAAAAGGGTGGCCTATCGTAAGACCCATCCAGTATTTGAGTGGCTGCCATAAAGAGGACGGGGTGGGTGGGTGGGTTTCAACTTATTTTCCAGAGCACCAGAGGGCAGGACGAAAAAGAAAATGGATGAAAAGTAATCAAGGAGAGAAGCCACTGGAACTGAGGGGAAACTTCTTAACAGTGAGGACAATTAGCATAAGCGCACCAACGTGCCTACCGTCCCTGTCCTATTGTTTCTCTTATTCTTTTATTTTTCTTATATGTACCCATTTCATGTATTCACAACTATGTATACGCTTATACTTATTATCTTGTAAACAATTGGCAAATCAAATAAATAAAATAAAATAAATAAAGTGGAACAGTTTGCCTTCAGACGTTGTGAGTGATTCATCACTGGATGTTTTTAAGAAGAGACTGGACAGTCACTTGTCTAAAGTAGTACAGGATCTCCTGCTTGAGCGGGGGAGGGGGGGTTGGACTAGAAGACCTCCAAGGTCCCTTCCAGATCTATTCTGATTGATTGAACCTGTTAAGACCATTAAGACCCAATTCCATCCATACTTAACTTGGAGTAATTTTGACTGAACTCTGAATAGTACTCTGATACAGTGTTTCTCAACCTTGGCAGTTTTAAGCTGGGTGGACTTCAACTCCCAGAATTCCCCAGCCATCATGATTCCTAGAATTCTGGGAATTGATATCCACAAGAGGGTTGGCTTTATCTCTGAGGCAAGACTACCCTCTTTGCATTCTGAATGAAGTTGAGCAAATGCTGAGTAAAAATGGAACATGGCTGTGGTAGTAGAGTTGTAACATGAGGATTTAGATGTGTTTTTCTGCCCCAAAATGGCATGGATTCCTTTTAGTTACCTCAGATTAAGGCTGAGTGATGGTCTCCCCATCAAAGTTTCCATTAGATTTAAGCCTTTCATATGAAGAGGAAGAGTTCAGCTTACAGACTTTCAAAGATAATCAAGTGTATACATTTTAACTTTTATTATTAAGCAGAATGGGAGTAATTTTGATTACCAGCCAGTGGGGATTTAGCTAAGAAACCTATTATTTGATTCATTTGAAAATACAGTGAGTGCTTGGTTCTAATTTCATTCAATTATTTTTCTTGATTTCATTGCAGCAAGATATATTGGAAAGACTTTGGGGTTAATGCATACATTTGATCCCGATTCCCATAAGAACCTCGATCCTTTGTGATTACAGTAATTTAAGAATGGCAGATAAAAGACTTTTCTGGGAGAACCTAGGCAGGAAGAAAATATTAATATTTAACTTAACTGGTCATTAAAAATTCTTTTAAAGTTTTGAGAGGCTTCAGAAAGAATTTAGATTGCCTAAAAATTGTCGGTCGCAATGTATCCAATTAAAACATTGTTGATATTCCAAATGCAGCCATCTGCATTGCCAGCTGCTAAAATCACTGGCTGTGTTACAAAAGGTATTGGTGGTAGCTAAATGTATAGGGAAGGCTATCTGGGGCAAAGGGAAGTTTCTAGGACAACTTGCTATGGCCAACTTACCACAGGACAACAGTTAACATTAATATTGAAGAAATGGTGGAATGAAATCGCCAAAGAAAGGATGCAAAAGGAAGGACAAAAGGAAATGTGAATGACAAAAGTGAAAGTTGTTTAATTCTTTTAAATAATTAAATTGAACAGTTGAACTGTCTCGCAGTACATTGTCCCATGGTGAGTTGTCTGCGGTGAGTTGTCCAGTGGTGAGTTGTCCCATTCCAGGGGGCAGGGAGTTCAAACAAGTAAAGATGGGCGATCATGTAATGAAAGCCTTGGGGTTTGAATCACATGGTCACAGCTGCCATCTTAAATTTTTGACCCCTTTGAACATAACATTGCATTATTATATACATTAAGATGTATCTTGTTCTATTTTAACTTTAATCTCCCCACCTCCCTCCCTCTCCTGCCTGGTGCCTGCTTGTCTGTCTGTCTGTCTGTCTGTCTGTATCTATCTATCTATCTATCTATCTATCTATCTATCTATCTATCATCCATACTCTACCTATCTGTCCATCATCCATCCATATCATCCATCATATCATCCATCCATCCATCCATCACCCCATCCATCCATCATCCATCCATCCATCCATCCACTTACCTATCCATCCATCCGCTTACCTATCCATCCATCCATCCATCCATCCATCCATCCATCCATCCACTTACCTATCCATCCATCCATCCATCCATCCACTTACCTATCCATCCATCCACTTACCTATCCATCCATCCACTTACCTATCCATCCATCCATCCATCCATCCATCCATCCATCCATCCATCCATCCACTTACCTATCTATCTATCCATCCATCCATCCACTTACCTATCCATCCATCCATCCATCCATCCATCCATCCATCCATCCATCCCATCCATCCATCTATCCACTTACCTATCCATCTGTCCATCCATCCATCCATCCATCCATCCATCCATCCATCCATCCACTTACCTATCCATCCATCCATCATCCATCTATCCATCCATCCATCCACTTACCTATCCATCCATCCATCATCCATCTATCCATCCATCCATCCATCCATCCATCCATCCATCCATCCATCCATCCATCCATCCATCTACCCACTTACCTACCTTCCTATCAGTGGTGGGATCATCCATCGTCCATCCATCCATCCATCCATCCATCCATCCATCCATCCATCCCATCCATCCATCCACTTACCTATCTATCCATCCATTTATCCACTTACCTATCCATCTGTCCATCCATCCATCCACTTACCTATCCATCCATCCACTTACCTATCCATCCATCTATCTATCCACTTACCTATCCATCTGTCCATCCATCCATCCACTTACCTATCCATCCATCTATCATCCATCTATCCATCCATCCATCCACCCACTTACCTACCTTCCTATCAGTGGTGGGATTCAAAAACTTTACTATCGGTACAGTGGGCGTGGCTTGGTGGGCACGCTTTGTGTGCGTGCACACACTTTGCGTGCATGCGTGCGCCAAACACACACTTTGTGCAGGTGCAGAGACATTCCAACTCACCTCCTGCAAGCTTGCACTCTCCCGGTCACTTCAGCAGCTGCCGCGCAGTGCTATTCTGTGCCGCGCAAAGCAGCTGTGCTTCAAAAGCAGAAGATAAAAGTGGGTGGGCAGGTGGGCCCAACAGCAGAGCGGTGGAGAGAACCAATTCAGTCTCTGTTGCTGATCGCTGCTACCGGTTTGGCAGAACCAGGCCGAACATAGAATACCACCACTTCTACCTATCCATCCATCCATCCATCCACTTACCTACCTATCCATCTATCTATCCACCCACCCACCTACTTGTCCATCCATCCATCCACTTACCTACCTATCCATCTATCTATCCACCCACCCAACTACTTGTCCATCCATCCATCCACTTACCTACCTATCCATCTGTCTATCCACCCACCCAATCTTGTCCATCACCCACCCCTACCTACCTATCCATCTGTCTACCCACCCACCTACTTGTCCATCCATCCATCCACTTACCTACCTATGCATCTATCTATCCACCCACCCACCCACCCTCCTTCCTACCTTCCTACCTACCTACCTACCTACCTATCCATCTATCTAATGTATCTATCTGATCATCTTCCTTGTACTTTACCACGTGAAACAAGTGTCAGCTCTGGAAGCCATATTGAGACCAGATGATCCCACGCTGCCACATTTTGAGCCTGGGAAAGTGGGAGGGGGGAATTTCTTGGAGTGTATGTGGTTAAACATAATAGCATTCTTCTCCTAAGTCAAGGTCATGTTATTTCTGCACCTGGGTGAGGGGAAGTCTAAAAGTTGGGATGGATGGTGATTGGGGCATGTGATGCGATGATGGGTGCAGGCGGATGGATTTTGTAGTTTTTACTTATTGCAAGGAAGCCCAGAACTTTCAGATTTGGGATTCCCAAGTTGTGCCAGTTTACTGTCCAAATTAAACAGAACTTTTGAGAAGATGTCTGTCTCAGAGTTATTCGTTGGACTGGAGGTTTTCTGGAATGCTGACCACAATCAAAATATTATTAGGAAATCAGATTGAAGAGGGCTGTCATGACAAAATTATTTCTACTCTTTTTAACAAGTATGTCTGGGCAGAAAATCATTGCTATTTTCTGCTGATGTTCTTGGTGATGGTGAACATAGACGAGCTATTTTCAAAGGCAGATGCATGTCTAAATAAATCCCACTTTTCCAGTGAAGGCTGCACATTAGACGTTCTGTCATTGTTAAAGGCAGTGCGGAATCTGGTAAGGAAAACTGAAGTGATGAGCCAACAATCCACAGGTTGTCCCGTGTTATAATCTATTTTAGCCACTAGGAGGCAGCTAAACTATAAAGTTAGGTAGTATGTTGGGCCAGGGACAAATATAGAATTTCAGCAGTGTTGGATGGGTGAGACTTGGTTTTATTGCTAGCATATATCTTTGACAATAAAAAGTTACTTATTTATTTTATGCAAAAACGTTGCAGTTGAAGAGCCAGTCTTTCTAATGCTGGAGAAAAACATTTCATAGACACCTAAGCCTAAGTATATCTTTTTTTGCAGTTTTTCGCTCTGAAATTTGTCACCAAAAAAGTTAAATAGTGTGTCCTTCTTTCCCTCCTTATAGTCCTCCTTTCCGATTGTCTATATCCTCCTTTGCCTGTTCGGATATCTGCTAGTTCCAGTCTCATCTATGTCCTGTAGCTGAGAAACCAACTTTGTCCCAGAGGTGCTTTTGTAAAAGGCAACTGGATTTTGTTTTTCCTCAAAGACGTTTTGCTTCTCATCCAAGAAGCTTCTTCAGTTCTGACTGAAACTTCTTGGAGGAGAAATGAAACATCTTCAAGGAAAAACAAAGCCCAGTTGCCTTTTGAAAAAGCACCTTGGGGACAACCATAATTTGGATCACTGAGAATCTCCATAGGCAACTTGTTATTCCCATTTTATCCAGTGGTGGTGCTCAGGTTTTTTTTTACTATCGATTCTGTGGGCGTGGCTTGGTGTGGCTTGGTGGGTGTGGCAGAAGAAGGATACTGTAAAATCCCCATTCCCTCCCCACTCCTGGGGGAAGGTTATTGCAAAATCTCCATTCCCTCCCCACCCCACTAACCTGCTTTCCAGCTCCACTCTCCTGTGTAGGGCAACAAAAGAAGTCCCAGTCGATCAGCTGGGACTCGGGAGGCAGAGAATAGATGGGGGCAGGGCCAGTCAGAGATAGTATTTACCAGTTCTCCGAACTACTCAAAATGTCCACTACTGGTTCTCCAGAACCTGTCAGAACTGGCTGAATACCATCTCTTATTTTATCCCAGTTTAAATCCTGCATTATTCTGACTCGTTGGAAAAGCTATTGCCAGATTCCTCCTGATTTTTAGCTTCCATGGGCTACTGTACCATCATTCTTCTCCTACAATGTTCCTATCATTACAGAAAAGTCTACAGCTGTAGTCATACTGTAAAATTAAACCTGGTACTGACATGATGGTTGATAAAGAGATTTATTTGCTGCTCATTGTGGACCATGGAAGTTGAGATTTTAGCAAGAGGGCTTCTTGGTTTGTAATCTGTTATTTGAATCTCTCTGCTCATGTATTTACTAATCGGATTATTTCACCAGTAATTGAAATGCAATATGGGACCTAAGGATGACCTTCATTTCCCCTACATTTTAATCCAATGCTGCAACTTTTGACATAAGATAACCGGATGAAATCCATGGTACGTGGTTTGCTGGACTTTAGAAAAAATAGGTTATCTCCAGATCATATCATGTGCGTTTGTGTGTCAATCAATCAATAAATATGAAACTGATATAAGAATCTGTACCTGAGTTTGCTGAAGTGATATAGTAATGTGGTAAATATGTAGACATACAGTCAATTGGAGTAAGTCAAATATAGTGCAGCTTGGCAAAAAGTAGGTAAAATCTAATTTTTGTTTATTGATTGGAACTTCTTAATTATGGCCCTGTTTAGTGGATAAGAATGCTTCAATACGTATCACCAGGATAAAACAGAGTATTAAAAGATGGATGAAAATAACCTTAAATGTGTGTGGAAGAACGAATGCAATAAAAATGAATTTTGCATCAAGACTGATATGTATTAATTTTGGGAGCAGAATCTGTTTGGACTGGGCCAAAGTCTTGCAGGGAGCTTCAGTGGCTGAGTGAGGGGATTAGAACTCAGGCCTTCTCACTCCTCGTTCAAAACCTTCTCCACTAGACCTGGGGCCAATCCCCTGTCTCAGCCAAAAATCACTTTCATGTCTGAGAATAGACTTGAACCTGGCCTGACTCACAATTCCTATGTTTGTAGCCTATTTCACCATTGTTAATCAAGGATATTACCCAATTAACTTCGTTTCCTGAGTTTACATACTGTACATGAATTGTTCAGGCAATGTGGGCATCTCTCAAGAGGTTCAAAAACTGTTTTTCAACCTTGGCAAATCTCTATGGAGATTCCCAGTCATGGTTTTCCCAAAGGTGCTTTTTTCAAGAGGCAACTGGACTTTCTGGTTTTTCTTTGAAGACGTTTCGCTTCTCAACCAAGACGTTTTTTCAGCTCTGACTGGATGGTGGATAAATCCTTCCATTCCCCGCAATTCCAGTCAGAGCTGAAGAAGCTTCTTGGTTGAGAAGCGAAATATCTTCAAAGAAAAATCAGAAAGTCCAGTTGCCTCTTGGGAAAAAAGCACCTTTGGATCAACCTTGGCAAATTTAAGACGTGTGGACTTCAACTCCCAGAATTCCCCTGCCAGCTCGAAGTCCACAGTTGTCAGGGTTGAAAAACACTGCTGAAAAATGATTGGTGGATAGTGCACGGTGTAAACACAAACTTGAGCCTTACCTTGTTGAGGGAATCTAACAATTCTTCCTGCTGAACCTTCAACGCCCCATAGGCCTTTCCTCCTAAGGGAAGGAGAAAACATTAACAGCCATATAAAATTGTTCACATATCTGTGCTTTCCTTCCCACATGTTCCTCTGGGCCTTATCCAGTATTTACAGTTCCTCTTTAAGTGGCAGTTTCTTGATGAGAAAAGGGGTGAGATGTTCCTCTCTTTGGGCTTTGCTTTTCTGTAGATCTTGGGCAATCAAAGAGGAACTAAACCAAATATTCTGACTCAGTGTTTTTTTTCCTGTTGATCCTCTCTGCTCCCTCACCCCGTAACAACAAAGAGGAAAAGGGAAAGCTGAAAACAGCCACAGTTCGTCCTCAGCTTACGACCAAAATTGAGCCCCAGTTTTTTGGGTGATTAAGTGAGACATTTGTTCAATGTGTTTTGTCACATTTTACAACATTTCTTGCTCCAGTTGTTAAGTCAACCGGTTCTCCAGTCAGTAACATGGTGGTTAAACGAATCAGGCTTTTCCCCTTGTCAGAAGATCGCAAAAAACAGGTCACATGACCTGTTATGATGCCCAGCAACCATCATAAATACGAACCAGTTGTCAAGCATTTGATCACATGACCACGTGGATGCCGCAAAGGTTGTCACTGTGAAAAATAGTCGTAAGTCACTGGATTCAGTGCTGTTTTAACTTTGAATGGTCACTAAACGAACTGTTGTGAGCCAAGAACTACCTGGATTGTGATAAGATTCCTAAGAGGTCTGTAAGGGGCGTGCATAAGTGCACCATCGTGCCTTCCGTCCCTGTCCTATTGTCCCCATTTAATCGTACCTATTTTCTGTATTCTTATTCATGTTTATACTTATACCTATTATCTTGTAAGCGATCAAATAAATAATCAAATAAATAAATAAAATAAAGAGACTATGGCTACAGTGGAAAAGTTGACATTGCAATGTTGGCCTGGGAAGGAAAAATGGGTATTCGGGTTTTTGCAAAAAAAAATAATGCATCAGCTTTTCCTTTTGCGTTTTTGTGAGAATGGCAAACTTCCACATTCATGAGTAATTTTTGTTGTTTCAAAATATCTGTCCACAATAAGAAAGAAGGTAGAGGTGGCCGGCATGGCTGTCGGTCTTTAAAGCAGAGATGGTATTCAGCAGGTTCTGACCAGTTCTGGAGAACCGGTAGCGTAAATTTTGAGTAGTTTTGAGAACCAGCAAAGATCACCTCTAACTGGAGATTTTATAGAATCCTTGCCTTGCCACGCCCACCAAGCCACGCCCACAGAACCGGTAGTAAAAATATTTGAATTCCCACCACTGCCTTAAAGGTAGACCAGATGAGAAAATCAACCGTGAGTACTCATACTACCTTCATTGTGAGATTAGATCAACAGAATCTGGCAAGTCTGAAAGCACATCTTTCTCCCTTTACCTTTGTAACCCAAGAAACTAAGGGAAGTCGCTTCTGAAGCGGAACGGGATAACTTGCCTGAGCTAATCTGCTGCAGCCAACTTGGCCCAGGGCCACTCGCCATTGGACAATTCAACAATTCAATTTAACGATTTAAAATAATTTAAAAATATTTTAAGTTTTGTCATTCACATTTAATTTTGTCCCTCCTTTGGTGTCCTTTCTTTAATTAAAACTATCTTCCCAAGAAGATAGGCTCAAGATCCAGATGGATCTTGACAGACTAGAACACTGGGCTGTATCTAACAAAATGAAATTCAATGTAGAGAAAAGTAAAGTCCTACACTTAGGCAAGAAAAACCAAAAGTACACATGTAGACTGGGTGAAACCAGGCTCAACAGCAGTAATTGCGAGAGGGATTTGGAGTCTGAGTGGACAACCAGCTAAATATGAGCCAGCAGTGTGCAGCACCCACCAAAAAAGCTAATGCAATCCTAAGTTGCATTAACAGAGGGATACAATCAAGATTAAGGGAGGTACTAATACCACTCTATAAAGCCTTAGTAAGACCACACCTAGAGTACTGCATCTAGTTTTGGTCACCACATTATAAAAAAGATGTTGAGACTCTAGAAAAAGTGCAGAGAAGAGCAACCAGGATGATTAGGGGACTGGAGACTAAGGCATATGAAGAACGGTTACAGGAACTGGGCTTGGCTAGTCTAGTGAAGAGAAGGACCAGGTGAGACATGATAGCAGTCTTCCAATATCTGAGGGGCTGCCACAGAGAGGAAGGGGTCAAGCTATTTTCTAAAGCACCTGAAGGCCAGACAAGGAATAATGGATGGAAACTGAACAAGGAGAGATTTAACCTGGAAATAAGGAGAAACTTTCTGACAGTGAGAACAATCAACCAATGGAACAGCTTGCCCTCGGAAGTTGTGGGAGCGCCATCACTTGAGACCTTCAAGAAGAGATTGGACTGCCATTTGTCAGAAATGGTGTAGGGTCTCCCGCTTGGGCAGGGGGTTAGACTAGATGACCTACAAGGCCCCTTCCAACTCTGATTATCTGTTATCTGTTAATTATTCTGCTCCACCATTTCTTCGATATTAGCGTAACTCTCTTTCCACAGTGAATTGTCCTGTGGCGAGTTGGCTGCAGAGAGTTGGCCCTGGTGAGTTGGCTGTGGTAGGTTGTCCTAAACCTCTTCTGAAATATTTGCCACACCCAACATTGTTTTTCTTGGCTCAGCTGCCTCTTATCTGATTATTGCCTAGTGTTGTGGCCTGTCAGCCGCCGACCCCTCCAGCAGCCAAATCAGGTGAGGAGGCGGCATGGGAGTCAGGGCCAATAGCAAGGTAACCTGAGAGCTCCAAGGGGGGAGGGAATGGAGCTGTCAGAGAGAGAGAGAGAGAGAGAGAGAGAGAGAGAGAGAGAGAGAGAGAGAGAGAGAGAGAGAGAGAGAGAGAGAGAGACCCTGAGCCGTCTGTCAGCCCTCAGATGTAGAGTCAACAGCCCCCAGGTCTGGAGGTGGCTGATGAGGAAGAGGAGGAACAGCTGGGTCCAGTGCCTGATGTGCAGATGCAGAAGAGGCAGAGGAGAGGAGAGCAGTGGAAATCTGTGGGCTGATCCTTGGGATGGAAGAGCCACCGCTGGTGGTGAAGCCTGAGCTAGCTCTGAGAATAAAAGGAAGGGGGCAGAGATGAATAGATTGTGGCAGACAACTATTCATCTCCCTGCCGGACAGAATTGTTAGCCTGCCGTGAGAGAGAGAGACATTTTGTGGGGGCTGCTGGTGGTCCTAATAAAGAAATCATTGATTTAACTACAGAGATTTTGTTGTGTTTGGGGTGCTGGGTCAGAACACCTAGTCTCCTCCTCCTCCTCCCCTCCCCTTCCCCTCCTCTTCCTCTTCTCCTCCTCCTTCTCCTTCTCCTTCTTCCTCCTTCCTCCTTCCTCCTCCTCCTCCTCCTCTTCTTCTCCTCCTCCTCCTCCTCCTCCTTCTCCTCCTCCTCCTCCTCCCTCCTCCTCTCCCTCCCTCCTCCTCCTCCTCCTCCTCCTCCTCCTTCTTCCTCCTCCTCCTCCTCTTCTCCTCCTCCTCTTCTCCCTCCTCCTCCTCCTCCCCCCTCCCTCCTCCTCCTCCTCCTCCTCCTCTCCTCCTCCTCCTTCTCCTTCTCCTTCTCCTTCCTCCTCCTCCTCCCTCCTCCTCCTCCTCCTCCTCCTCCTCCTCCTTCTCCTTCTTTCTCCTCCTCCTCCCCCTCCTCCTCCTCCTCCTCCTCCTCTCCTCCTCCTCCTCTCCTCCTCCTCCTCCTCCTCCTCCCCTCCTCCTCCTCTCTTCTTCTTCTCCTCCTCCTCCTCCTTCTCCTCTCTTCTCCTCCTTCCTCCTCCTCTCTCCTCCCCCTCCTCCTCCTCCTTCTTCTCCTCCTCCTCCCCTCCCTCCTCCTCCTCCTCCTCCTCCTCCTCCTCCTCTTCTCCTCCTCCCTCCTTCTCCTTCCTCCTTCCTCCTCCTCCTCCTCCTCCTTCTCCTCCCTCCTCCTCCTCCTCCTCCTCCTCCTCCTTCTTTCTCCCTCCTCCTCCTCCTCCTCCTCCTCTCCTCCTCCTCCTCCTCCTCCTCCTCCTCCTCCTCCTCCTCTCCTCCCTCCTCCTCCTCCTCCCTCCTCCTCCTCCCCTCCTCCTCCTTCTCCTTCTTCCTCTCCCTCCTCCTCCTCCTCCCTCCTCCTCCTCCTCCTCCTCCTCCTCCTCCTCCTCCTCCTCCTTCTCCTTCTCCTTTCTCCTTCCTCCTCCTCCTCCTCTCCCTCCTCCTCCTCCCTCCCTCTCTCCTCTCTCCTCCTTTCCTCCTCCTCTCTCCTCCTCCTCCCTCCTCCTCCTCCTCTTCCTCCTCCTCTCCTCCTCCTCCTCCTCCTCCTCCTCCTCCTCCTCCTCCTCCTCCTCCTTCTCCTTCTTTCTCCCTCCTCCCTCCCTCCTCCTCCTTCTCCTCCTCCTCCCTCCTCCTCCTCCTTCCTCCTCCTCCTCTCTCCTCCTCCTCCTCCCCTCCTCCTCCTCCTCTCCCCTCCTCCTCCTCCTCTCCTCCTCCTCCTCCTCCCTCCCTCCTCCTCCTCCTCCTCCTCCTCCTCCCTCCTCCTCCCTCCCTCTCCTCCTCCCCTCCTCCTCCTCTCTCTCTCTCTCTCTCTCTCTCTCTCTCCTCTCTCTCTCTCTCTCTCTCTTTCTCTGACATTCTCACAGATCATTACAGAGATTGCCCAGTGAGCCCTTGAGAGCCTCCAGACTGTTTAGAGGCAGAATGGTATAACTTGCCATAGCCAACTCACTGTGGGACAACTCACCGCAGGACAGTTCAACAATTCAATTTAATTATTTACAAATAAATTTAAAAAGTGTTTTAATTTTTCTCATTCACATTTCATTTTGTCCTTCCTTTTGCATCCATTCCTTAAGTAGTCTATTCCACCATTTCTTAGATATTAGTGTAACTCTTATCCAGCAGCGAGTTGTTCTGTGGCAAACTGGCCGCGGCAAACTCGCCATGGCAAGCTGGCAAGTTGGTTGTGGTGAGTTGGCCATGGCGAGTTGGCTGTGGCAAATTCTCCTAGACCCATTTATGGGTACCTTTAAATCAGTTGGTGATCCTTAAAGGCAGAGGGAAGCAACCTGATACAGGTACTCCTTGACTTACAACTGTTGGTTTAGTGACCATTCAAACTTACAAAGGCACTGAAAAAAAAAGTGACATGACTTTTTCACACAACCTTTTGAGCATCCCCATAGTCACGTGATCCAAATTGGGATACTTGGCAACTGGTTCATATTTATGACGGTCGCAGTGTCATGTGATCCTCTTTTGCGACCTTCTGTCAGGCAGAGTCAATGGGGAAGCCAGGTTCACTTAACAACTGTGTTGCTAACTTTACACCTGTAGTGATTCACTTAACAATGGTGGCACGCAAAGTCGTAAAATAGTGCAAAGCTCACTCTTACTCACTCTTAGCTCACTGTCTCTCTTAGCAACAGAAATTTTGGGCTCAACTGTGGTCATAAATTGAGGACTAGCTGTACCTATCAGTATCCTTCCTTGAGCTGACATGCTGTAAAGCAAAATAAAAAAGGCCCTTCCTTCCTTCCTTCCTTCCTTCCTTCCTTCCTTCCTTCCTTCCTTCCTTCCTTCCTTCCTTCCTTCCAATCCAGTCCAATCCAATCCAATCCAATCCACTGAGGCTCTGTGCACAGACTTCTTCATGCTATTCTGAGCAAATTAAGGAAGTGCTGACTTTTATGTTTCATAACTTGAATGTATATGCTGACAATTGGATTATTTGTTTTATTTTCAGTTTAGCTCATTCCAAATATTTAAATTCAAGCTTGACCCCTGGATGCTGGTGACACCAGCTGCAGGCCACTGCTGTTATTTTAATTCCTTTTCACTGGGTCAAACCTATTTCAGAACATCGCCTGCTTTACAGTAGAATATTCATTTTCAGCAATTGCCCCACCAACACTTGGTGATACCTTGAGCCTCCAGAAGGAAACTTGGAGAAAACACGATCTCTTTAGAGTGATGTCTTGGCCATCCACCTCATACAAATAATAAAAGGGAGAAGGCAAAAGGTAGAAACACGAGTTTTGTGCTAAGACAGAGACAGAAATTAGAGAACCCCCCGAACCTGCAGGTAGCTAACTGAAAGTTGTGGGGTGTCCCTCTTCAGGGAGTGCCCCACCTTAAGAGCCTTAAAGAGCCTCGGTGGCGCAGTGGTTAGAATGCAGTACTGCAGGCTGCTTCTGCTGCCTGCCGGCTGCCTGCAATTTGGCAATTCATATCTCAGCAGGCTCAAGGTCGACTCGGCCTTCCATCCTTCCCAAATTGGTAAAACGAGGACCCAGATTGTTGGGGTTAATACGCTGACTCTGTAAACCTCTTAGATAGGGCTGTAAAGCACCGTGAAGCGGTATATAAGTCTAATGGCTATTGTTTTTGCTATTGTTATATTACCATTTTGTATTTTCTGTGGGATATGATCGGAGGCGGGCTGCTGGGGGTTCGCAGGGGTTTCGGGAGAGCCCCTAAGCTAAGATTCTGTGCAGTTTGGACAACCCCCAAATCCAACATCCTGGCTAGCCCACCCACCCCAACATGCCCCTCTCAGGAGTCCCCATGCGGCCTATTTTGGATGCAGGTAAACACAAGGTGTGCATGGAGGGTGAAAATGGGCCTTCTGGGAGTTCGGGAAGGCTGCAAATGGGCCCGTTTCCGGCTTCCAGAGAGCCTCCGGAGCCCGGGGAGGCTGTTTTTGCCCTCATGGAGGCTCGAGGAAAGCCTCCGGAGCCCGGGGAGGGCAAAAACTCCCCCCTGTCCCCCCCGTGGTACAGGAGGCCAACTAGGCCACGCCCACCACGGCCATGCCTACCCAGCAATCGGGCAGAGGACCCTTTGCTAAAATTTTTGAAGCCCACCCTTGGATATGATTAGACACGAAATTGAAGAACAACCTACCCAAGGAGAGAATGAAATCTAAAAATAAGTCAACATGACAAAGTTAAGTTTCATTCTTGTCCTCGACTGCACCGTCTCCTGTTTGGTAGAAGGTGTTTGCTGACTTGCTGCCCCGCATCAGGCAGCCCCCTCTTCATGAGGCTTCCTGTCTCCAAGACTACCCCAAAAAGTCAAGGTGACAGCCGCAACGGTGCCATTGAAGCTCTGTCGGTTGACATGTTGACTTTTTTGACCACATCCTACAGATGTCCCTACTTCCTGCTTTTCAAGCTGGGACTGTCGTCGTGCCTCGGTCGGGAAACTTTGACCAGTAGCTTGTTCTAACAGGATGTCATTGTCGGCTTATCAGCTGAGTTCCCAGCAAACATTTAAAGATTCAGAATAGAGCTGGAAGGGACCTTGGAGGTCTTCTAGTCCAACCCCCTTCTCAAGCAGGAGATCCTACACCATGTTTGGACAAATGGGTGTCCAATCTCTTCTTAAAAACCTCCAGTGATGATGCACCAAAACTTCTGAAGGCAAAGCTGTTCAGCTGTTTAATTGTTCTCACTTTTAGGAAGTTTCTCCTGAATTCCAGGTTGCTTCTCTCCTTGATTAGTTTCCAACCATCGTTTCTTTGTCCTGCCCTCTGGTGCTTTGGAAAATAGGTTGACCCCCCCTCTTCTTTGGGGCAGCCCCTCAAATCCTGGAAGACTGCTATCATGTCATCCCTAATTATCCAGCTCTTGCAACCGTTCTTCATATGTTTTAGTCTCCAGGCTTGCTTGCCAAATAATATCTGCTCATCGGATCAAGGAGGTGATAAGAACTCCAGTCCTGGCTCAGCTAAAGTTCTGCAGGCCATCTGGGAGCCCTCCTTACCTAGAAGCCTTTGGGGGTATCCTGTTAGCCTCCTTTCACAACCCAAAGTTGTCTTCTCCCGTGGTCCTATTTGGGAAAACCTATCCCAATTCTCTTTTCACCCTGTCTTCGGTGTCTCCCACTCCCAGCCTCTCCTCTTGGGTCCCTCTTACTGTGACTAATTTCCCAATGCTACTCTCTTTCTCAACTCCAAGTTGCAAGAGGCTCCGTGTTGCTTCCCTAAAGACACGAACCCAAACAGCTGGTACCTTGTGGATTCATTGGTTCGCTCGCGCCTTTGCCTTGTCCTCCAAGCGGTCGCCCCTCCGGATTCCGACACACGGCTCGGCAGCACCGCCACTCCACTCCGTGTTCCTCTAACTCAAGCGTCCTCTTCGTATAGACAGCGCAGTAACGCACGCGTGTATGTATGTATGAAGTGGCCACTTCCTTTTTTTTTCTCTTCTGCTCAGAGAAACCACAGTTCATTGGCGCGCACCCGTTGCATGGGTAGAAGAGAGCTTAATGTTTCGGGAAGCCTCGTGCTGCAGAGAACCGTGTGTGTGTGTGTGTGTGTGTGTGTGTGTGTCTGTGGGGTGAGGGGCGGGGAGGCTGGAAATGACAGGCCCACCCTTTGTGCTGAGGGAGCAGGTGGAAACTCAAGGCAAAGCTGGGGCGAAGGAGGGTTGAGGGAGAGAAGGCGGGGGGGGCAACGTTCCCAGCAGCTGCTAAGCTTAACTTCAGATTTGAAGCATCTCAAGTTATTGTGGTGTGGAAATATGCGTCGGCTCATGGTTAGCCACTGCTTCGGGGTGGGGAGAACTGCACTGGATGTTTAAAAGTCAGAGTTCATCACTCCCCATCTCCACCCCCAGCCCAAATGGCCCGTGGAGCTCTGACAGAAGATGACGACAAATTGATGCATTTTTCCCCCCCGCTGTTTTGAGTTTCACTCGTTTTAAAGTAGATTGGAATAGTTTTAAGTATGGGAAAGGGAGCCAAAGGCCTCCCTGTGGCAAGATACAGGTAGTTCTCGGCTTACAATAGTTCCTTTAGTGACAGTTCCCAATTAGAAAGGCATTGAAAAAAGTGGCTTATAACCAGTTTTCACACTTATGACCAGAGGTGGTATTCAGCAGGTTTGGGCCAGTTCTGGAGACAACGGACATTTTGAGTAGTTCGGAGAACCGGCAAATCCCACCTCTGACTGGTCCTGTCAACCCCATCTATTCTCTGCCTCCCGAGCCTCAGCTGATCGGCTGGGTCTTCTTTTGTTGCCCTGCACAGGAGAACGGAACTGGAAAGCAGGTTAGTGGGGTGGGGAGGGAATGGGGATTTTGCGGTATCCTTCCCCTGCCATGCCCACCAAGCCACGCCCACCAAGCCACACCACACCCACCAAGCCACACCCACAGAACCGGTAGTAAAAAAAAAATTGAATCCCACCAGTGCTCACAACCACTGCAGCATCCCCATAGTCATGTGATCAAAATTCAGACGCTTGGCCACTAGTTCATATTTATGACAGTTGTTGTGTCCAGAGCTCAGGTGATCACCTTTTGTGCCCTCTGACAGGAAAAGTCAATGGGGCAGCCAGGTTCACTTCACAGCTGTAGTGTTACTAGCTTCACAGTGTTACTAGCTTCACAGCTGCAGTGATTCACTTTTACAACGGTGGCACGAAAGAGTGTAAGATGGGGACAAAATTCACTTAGCAACTGTCTTGCCTAGCGACAGAAATTTTGGGATCGATTGTGGCCTAAGCCGAGGGACTGCCAGTATTCCTGTTTTCCTAACCCAGCTCCCATTTATTTATGTATGAATTAAATTAATATGACTGTACATCTCAAGGAAAGTGACTCTGGGTGGCATCAATCCAATAAAAGAATGTAAATATAAATAATTGTTACCTAAAACTATTTTATATACATATACATATACATTTACATATACATATACAGTACATACATACACACACACAAACACACATATTAAAAATATTAAGAACTAAGGGCGAAAAGCAGTATTAAAGAAAGGAAGAAAAGTAACAGATGTCAATAACAATGTAGCCGGCTTATATTCACTTCTCCTTGGGGTCTCCAGGTCTGCTGGCATAACCAGCTCTTTGGGGACCTTCAAAAGTTCAGAAGTGATGAGGCTGACTTCTTAGAAGCGTTGGAGAAGCCCGGCAGATGAAATAAAAATAATTGAATTTAAAAAGAATCATCCTGAAAACCACTTCAAAGGCTTGTAAGATACTCATGATGCTCCAGACGAGGTATTTCTGGTTTGCTTACTAAATCGTCCTAAAATTAGACGTGGGGTTAGGTTTTGATCTAGGGGTGTTTGGTGGACTTTTGCCCATGGTCTAGGGCAAGGGTCTTCAAACTTGGCAGCTTTAAGACTTGTGGACTTCAACTCCCAGAATTCCTGAGCTAACATGACTGGAGGAGGAATTCTGGGAGTTGAAGTCCACAAGTCTTAAAGCTGTCAAGTTTGAAGACCCCCTGATCTGGGGATTGTAGACTTTTGCTACTTTTCCAGTTTACAGAGATTTAGAATAGAGTAGAATAACAGAGTTGGAAGGGATCTTGGAGGTCTTCTAGTCTAACCCCCTGCTTAGGCAGGAAACCCTACACAACTTCAGACAAAGGGTTATCCAATCTCTTCTTAAAAACTTCCGGTATTGGAGCATTTACAACTTCTGGAGGCAGGTTGTTCCATTGATTCATTGTCCCAACTGTCAGTAAATTTCTCCTTAGTTCTAAGTTGATTCTCTCCTTGATTAGTTTCCACCCATTGCTTCTTGTCCTGCGCTCAGGTGCTTTGGAGAATAGCTTGACTCCCTCTCCTTTGTGGCAGCCCCTGAGATATTGAACACTGCTATCATGTCTCCCCTGGTCTTTCTTTTCATTAGACTAGACCAGGGGTGGGCAAACTTTTTGGCTCGGGGGCCGCATTGACTTTTAAAATTTGACAGATGGGCCGGGTCAGCACAAGATTTTTTGGGAATCGCCCCCACCCTTCCCCCCATCTCCTCCTTCCCCTCCCCTCGGAGGCCCCCTGAGTCAGGAGTTGCTACCGCGGCGCGGCTCTGCGCGGCTCCAGTCCCGCGTTGCCTCGGGAAGGGAAAGGCAAAAAGGAAGAGCCGCGACGGTGCTTTGCAACGGCAGCAGCGGCACCGGAGGCTCAGGCTCAGCGGCTCCTGGTTTTGCCTTTTCCTTCCCAAGGCAATGCGGGACTGGAGCCGCATGAGCTGCGCGTGTAGCAACTCCTGACAGCCCCAGCCAGACATCTGAGCGGAGCCCGGGCAGAACTGCCTGTTGCTGCTGCCGGAGCACCGCCGGGTCGCCTCCTCCAGCCCGTCCGCCCGCCGGGCTTCCCCTCCACCGCGCGGCTCGGGGCCAGGCACGAGCGCCCGCGAGTTAAAAGGAAGCCAAAAGTTGCTGGGAAGTTGCTCGGGTTTCCGGGCTTCAGGCTTAAACTTTGCACAGGCAAAGTTTGCAGGCGGGAGCGTCTTCCCGCCGAGGAGCGGGAAGGGTTCCACCTGGCGGGCGGGTTGCTTGGAGGAGCGACCGGCGGTGCTCGGGTTTCCCCTCCGCCGTGTGGCTCGGGGCCAGGCGCGAGCGCCCGCGAGTTAAAGGAAGCCGAAAGTTGCTGGGAAGTTGCTCGGGTGCTGGGAGCAGGCTTTTAAAGTGCCGCCCGAGCAGGACCGCCGAGCCGGGAAATGGGGCACCAAGGCAGGGCAAGGCTCCACCAGCAGCGGCCTAGCTTTAGGTGGCTCCAAGCATCCCGCTCCAAGCAGCCCGCCCGCCCGCCCGCCGCCCGCTGGGCGGAACCCTTCCGCTCCTCGGCCAGAAGACGCTCCCGCCTGCAAACTTTGCCGTTGCAAAGTTTAAGCCTGAAGCCCCGGAAAAAAAGGGGGATCGGCGGGGACTCACCTTCGGAGAGGTCGCACTTGAAGGTGATTTTGAACTCCCAGCCGAGGCCTTTGCAAAGTTCTTCTTTTCTTTCCTACCCCGAGAGCGCTCCGCACTCTTTTGCAGCTTTGGGGGCCACGCGGCGCAGGGCCCAGTGATTTTTTTTCAGGGGCGGGCTGGATTGGACAGACCAACGGGCTGGATGTGGCCCGCGGGCCGTAGTTTGCCCACCCCTGGACTAGACATAGGTTGCAGTTCCAGCAACCATTCTTTATGTGTTTTAGCCTCCAGTCCCCGAATCATCTTTGTTGCTCTTCTCTGCACTCTTTCTAGAGTCTTCACATCTTTTTTACATTGTGGTAACCAAAACTGGATGCCGTATTCCATGTGTGGCCTTAGCAAGGCATTATAAAGTGGTATTAACACTTCCCGTGATCTTGATTCTATCCCCTCTGTTTATGCAGCCTAGAACTGCATTGGCTTTTTTGGCAGCTGCTGCACATATTTATATGGTTGTCCACTAGGACTCCGGGATCCCTCTCACAGTTACCACTATTGAGCAAGGTACCACCTATACTGTACCTGTGCATTTGGTTTTTCTTGCCTAAATGTAGAACCTTACCTTTTTCACCATTGAATTTCATGTTGTTAGATAATGCCCAATGTTCAAGTCAGTCAAGATCCTTCTGTATCTTAAGCCTATCTTATTTATTTATCTGATTTGTCAATAACTTACAAGATAATAGGTGTAAGTATAAACATGAGTAAGAATACAGGAAATAGGTACGAATAAATAGGGACAATAGGACAGGGACGGTAGGCACGATGGTGCACTTATGCATGCCTGGAATGTTGGGTATTCCTGCCAGCTTGGGGGTCATCTGCAAATTGGATGAGTTTCCCATCTATCCCCCTGTCCAAATCATTGGTTGGTGTTGCCAATCTTTACATTGAATGACGGAGATATTTTCTCCAGCAGCATCCAGGAAGCAACAGGGAATCTGTTCTCCGATTCTGAATGAGCCACCAGGCAGTGCATACATCCAAGCTGTAAACTCTCAGCACCATCACAAGGATCTCCACCCCTTCCCCTGACCTCTGCTGTGGGGAGGGGAATCCATGTGCAGCTGTTACCCAGCATGTGGATACTGACATGTGCTCTTTGGTTAAGGGCTGGGCAGCACAGCTATGCTTTGCCCGTTTTGGGCCTTTGAGTCAGTCTTGACTCTTGGTGACTTGCCTGGATAAGTCCCTGCGGTTTTCTTGGCGTGATTGTATGATTGATTGGCCCAAGGTCACCCAGCTGGCGGAAGGTTGGACTAGAACTCAGGGTTTCTCGGTCCCTAGCCTGGCGCCTTAACCACTACGCCAAATTGTGTCAGCTCTGCCTGGCTTGGCTTGGCGCCTCACAGGCATCCTGCCATCAAAAGAAGAAGGATGGGGGGGAGGATCAAAGGAGGAAGAAAAGGGAAAGGATGAAAGAGCAGTAAAGCTTTGTGTGTATGTGATAGGAAATTAGGAGGGGGGGGGGATGACAGGTGAGAAGGACCAGAGCAGCTGGATCCTGTTTGTACCAGCAACCCAAGGCCAGGCACCCTGAGAAATATGCAGATTACCCCCAAACATCTGAGAGTTCTCAAAACATTTTGGCAAGCTCCAGTTGGCTGGAAATGGACTGGTCATGGGAAGGGGATGGGCTGGGGGCAAATCTATTCCTTATTTTTGTATCTAGCGAGCATGTGAGATTTCAGAGCTGGCTTGACTTCACTGCAACCTTAGTAAAAGAACCCTTTGCTTGAACCAAATGGTGTCGCAGGCTTTTCTTTCTTAAGAGATTGGATTGGGGGCAGATCTGACAAACTGTCTCTCTTGTACTCCACCTACCAGGAGTTTAACAGTAGTCCTAGTCAGGAAGAACCCTGCAAAGTGAAACTTCTATGTTTTTATAGACTTGAGATGGCTTCATTGTGGAGACCACACTGATACTAATAATGATTATAAATATGTCAAGTGAGTAAGGAATTCTATTTGGAAAACATGTGAATGAGATGTGTTACATCAACGGTAGTGGGAGCTTTGCTAGCCACGTGGCAGGGTGGGGTCCTCTGGGATTTGCCTTATTCTATCAGATGCTTGAAACAGCATAGGAGAAAGATAAAAGTATTTTCTTTGTCCACTTGGGCACTTTGGATGGATGGCCAAGGGCTATTTCCCCACAAATAGGGATGAAGAAGGAGGAGGAGGAAGAGGCGGGGAGAAGGAGGAGGGGAAGAAGGATGATAATGAAGAAGATGATGAAGAAGAGGAGGAGGAGGAAGAGGAGGAAGAAGAAGAAGAGGAAGAAGAAAGGAGAAGGAGGAAGGAAGAGGAGGAGGAAGAGAAAGGAGGAGAAAGAAGAGGAGGAGGAGGAAGGAGGAGGAAGAAGGTGAAGGAAGAAGAGAAGAAGAAGAGGAGGAGGAGGAAGAAGAAAGGAGGAGGAGGAAGGAGGAAGAGGAGGAGGAGAAAGGAGAAACAGAGGAGGAGGAGGAAGAAGAAAGGAGGAGGAAGAAGGAGGAAGAGGAGGAGGAGAAAGGAGAAACAGAGGAGGAGGAGGAAGAAGAAAGGGGAGGAAGAAGAAGAAACAGGAGGAGGAGGAGGAAGAAGAAAGGAGGAGGAAGAAGGAGGAAGAGGAGGAGGAGGAAGGAGGAGGAAGAAGAAAGGAGGAGGAAGGAGGAAGAGGAGGAGGAGAAAGGAGGAGAAGAGGAGGAGGAGGAAGAAGAAGAGGAAGAAGAAAGGAAGAGGAGGAAGAAGGAGGAAGAGGAGGTGAAAGGAGGAGAAGGAGGAAGAATAGAAGGAGGAGAAGGAAGAACAACTAACATTGATTTAATTTGAAATTTAATTAAATTAAAATTGCAGTAAAGCAATTAAATATTACCCACATATTTAATAATATTTCCACACACTTTTAGAACTTAAAAGTTGGTGTCTCTTGGACTGTCCCTTCTGAAGCAGCTTAGGTTCTTCAACGCTGGTTGAGTTCCGCCCATTGAACACTCACACTCAAGGCCTCTTGATGCTTGATATCAAAACTCTGATCTTTCTAGCCAATCGACTGGTGCAGATCGATTTCTACTACTATCAGATCTGTTACCAACGTGCCTATGCCGACATTTGTCTTATTGAGCCTTGTGTGGAACAGAACTAGCTTATGTGGTCAAAGTATTTCCATTTAGGTCTCTGGCTTCTGGACAGTATTATCTTCTTAGAACCTAGAAACAAAACCAACCATATTTCAGGCTCTACTCGTGATTCGGCAGGTCTGCCAGGGGAGAGAGAAAGAAAGGTCATTTCAGCTGTCCAGTTAAATTAAGCAGGCACTTCTAGGTCAACAGCAGTGATATAAAAAGATGCTAGAGGCAGATGGTCACTTGAGCAACAATGGCACAGGAGAAGGACTGATAAACCGCTCCAGTTATTTACAAAGAAAACCGGATGGATAGATAAGATACAATGATTATTGATGTAGTGCTGGATGATCAGTTGGATCGCGCTCAATAATGCTACTGAAGAAAATTGGAGGATCTCTCAGAATATCGGTGGTGGTCATGATGGATTTAGTGGTCATCTAGTTGCTGATGCTACTCCATGCAGTAGCCAGAATGCCGAAGTTGCAAAGACAGAATTGAAGTGGGATCATGCAAGGAAGCATGAAATGAAAAAAAAAAAAAAAGTTGACGAAACTTAATATTATATGGAGAAAGCAGTAATAACCCTGATTAGTTTCATTTTAATTCTGTAATTTCAAAGGAGTTCAAGAATAAACCTGTCTGTCCATCCATCATCTTTCCATCCATCATCTACCCACCCACCTTCTACCTATCTACCTATCTACCAACTATCTATCTATCTATCTATCTATCTATCTATCTATCTATCTATCTATCTATCTATCTATCTATCTATCTATCTATCTATCTATCTATCTATCTATCATCTACCTATCCATCTATCTATCTATCTATCTATCTATCTATCTATCTATCTATCTATCTATCTATCTATCTATCTATCTATCTATCTATCTATTTATCAATCATCTACCTATCCATATCTATCTATCTATCTATCTATCTATCTATCTATCTATCTATCTATCTATCTATCTATCATCTATCTATCTATACATATCTATCTGTCTGTCTGTCTGTCTGTCCATCTGTCCATTTGTCTGTCTGTCATATCTGAATAATAGCAGCTCGGGTTTGTAGGTGGGCTGTTGATTTGAACTCCGAGCTCGGCAATTTGGTTGCCAACATTTCATCACCATTCGAGGAGACATCGTCAAACACAATTCAAAGCCCACTGACGATGTCTCCAATGGTGACAAAACATTTGCAACCAAATTGCCAAGCTCAGAGCTCAAACCAGTAGTCAGTCAGTCAGTCAGTCAGTCAGTCAGTCAGTATCTGTCTGTCTATCTGTCTACCTCTACCTCTACCTCTACCTCTACCTCCATCTCCATCTCCATCTCCATCTCTATCTCTATCTCTACCTCTACCTCTATCATCTCTATATATCTATCCCCCCTTCCTCTTCCTCCTTCTATCTCTCAACCTCTCTATCTACCTATCTCCCTACCTACCGGCTTTTGAACGGAAGGTGTTTTGGGGAACAAAAAGACCCCAAAAGAGAAGAAAAAGACTAAAACATCTCCCCACCAACTATCAATACCTGGATGAGCATAGATGAACTCCAAGATTTACCTCAAACCAACAATCAAAAAGTAAACAATAACCCCAATTAAGGAACTGTCAAACAAGCTAACAGTAAACAGCCCAACCGAAGAACCTCCAAGACCATTCCCATCAACACTGACAGGACAATCCACTGGAATATAAATTTAGAGCAATCCTCACTCCTTACTAGCACTGATGATGGTGTAGTTTTGAGAACGAAACATCTGTAAGAAAACAACCAAGCACAGAGAACATGAAGGACCCCTCACCCATCCCCCCAACCTCTCGTGACTCTGGGCAGTTTATAGCTGTTCTGTACAAAGAATTAACATACTTGCAAACCCCGCGTTGCGATTGGCTAAAGCGCGCGGCAACCGGATTGGTCGGGCAAGCCGCCCGGATTGGTCCATTAAGAATCTCCCGCTATTGGTTGAGCCAAGAGCGGGAGATTAACGATGTCATTGGCTGCGGGCCGCGCTGCTCGGAAATAAAAAGCCGGGGTTTTTCCTTCCTTTCTCAAGCATGTACTGGAGCACAATAAAGAGCTGAACTTTGTCACTGACTCCGAGCTTCCTTCCTGCGCCAGACACGACAATAGCATTAAAATATAAAATAACCCGTAGAATGGGCAAAATAAGGTATAGTTTTCAGATTCTTGAGAGCTAAATTGCCATGCCTGAAATATTCTTTAATCAAAGTTTTGTGTCCTTTTCTCTGAGGGTGGTAGGAAAATGCAGCATTGAAGGAGATAAAAAGTGGTTTTAAAAATGCCGAAGAAACTTGACACTGGGTATAGGCCAAATGCAGAAATTTTACTCGAATCTTAATTTCTCGCCCTAATCCAAAACCACACGGTTAATGTAACAGAGATCACATTTCAGTACAGATGGTTGAAATACCAAGTTATAAATAACTCCAGTATTGACCATATCCTAGTTAATATATTAAGCACTCAGCAATGTACTGTAGATGCAAATATATTGTTGAGGTAATTCCCCGTTAGGAGAATGAGCGCATACAGGGAGACGTATAGAGAGTAGTGTTGGAATAATACACACAGAGCACACAGATACACTGTACAGTAAATGTAGGTTTTTACTTCCAGAAAGGTTTAAGCGAAGTCCAAAATAAGCAGTCCAAAAATCATTCACAGGTAAATCGGTCAGTTTTTCAATCCAGGGATAATCCAAATATCAAATTCCAGTGTCAAAAACAGTTCAGTATCAGACTTACATTAAATCCAGTAATATCAGTCAATTAGAAGAAATGGAGCAACGGCAATACTTTCCAACAGAAGGAAACAGAGACTCACACTCTCTTCTGAGACTCAGACTAGACAACCCAGGTTTCTGGCTCCATCTTATGGCCGTTTGAAAAACCACACCCAATTGCATGCTCTTGCATTCCCTTAAAGATATAGTACTAAAATGTTTATCCTGGTTTATATATTTCTAACCCAAATACCTGTTAGGTGACTCATATTCCTAACATATATCAAAAGAGAATAAGAAAATGAGTATCATGCAGATTGTGATAATCTGAACTAATAAACCACTCCGAGCAGCTATGTCAGTGTGGGAAGCCGACTCCTCCTAAAGAATGAATATTTTGAGAAATATTAAGAGCAGGGGTGGGATTCAAATTTCTTAACAACTGGTTCTGTGGGTGTGGCCTAATTTGTGGGTGTGGCTTGGTGGTCACGTGATGCTGGGCGTGGCTTGTATATAAATATTGTAAATATGTATGTAAGTATTTAATTTTTTATTAAAAAAAAGAGCAACTTTTACCCAAAATCAGGCAGAGCAGGCAGGCAGATTGAGTTGCTCACAAAATCACAGATTCACTTAGAGATCTATCTATCTGCAATCTGCTACCTGAGTCTGTCACATAAAATTTGCTTGCAAGCAAACTCACAAAATTAACTCACAACACACCATGTATCACCAAACTTGATTGCAGGAAATACGACTTCAGCAACAGAGTGGTCAATGTCTGGAATACTCTACCTGACTCTGTGGTTTCTTCCCCAAACCCCAAAAACTTTAACCTTAGACTGTCTACTATTGACCTCACCCCTTTCCTAAGAGGTCTGTAGGGGGCGTGCATAAGCGCACCAACGTGCCTACCATCCCTGTCCTATTGTTTCTTTTTTTTCTTATATGTATCCATGTATTCATAACTATGGTTTTACTTATACCCGTTATCTTGTAAGCAATTGACAAAAATAAATAAATAATTGAAAAAATAAAGTAGGTAAATATTGATTTTTTTCTTTTTAAAAAAGAGCAACTTTTACCCAAAATAAGGCAAAGCAGGCAGGCAAATTGAGTTGCTCACATAATCACAGATTCACTTAGAGATTTAGCTATCTGCAATCTGCTATCTGAGTCTGCACTGAAAAATAGAAGCTTCAGTCCTAAGGAAGGTTCAGCTCTGCTTTTAGATTAGCTAGAAAGCAAGAAATTCAGTGATTTCCTGCTTTCTAGCTAATCTAAATCTCCTGGCACAGCAGAACAGCTGATGGTGGGGGGGAAAAGGAAAAATAGCAATTTAGCAGGCAAGTTTGATGGTGCCCATGCTAGGTAGGGAGTGAGTGGGTGGGGCGGGGAGGCACAGTGCCAGCCAGTGGCATGATTTGCCAGTTTTCTGAACTGGGCAGAATCATAACAACCAGTTCTATACAACCGGTCCAACCAGGTAGAATCCTACCCCAATTAAGAGTCAGAATATTATATTTCCCCAAAGGAGAAATGGAGAAACGTATTCATAGAGGCAGAAAGCAGCCCCCAGTCTTTCTTGATAGCCTCCAGCAAATGCCTGAAGTCTTTAGAGGTGGATATTTTGTGTCCATTAAGAAAGACTGGGCCAATCTATTCACAAACAAAACACCTTCAGCTCCAGCTGATGGGATTAAGAAGGACAGGACAGGATCTTTTAGGACATAATAGGATTAACCCAGAGGTGGTATTCAGTAGGTTCTGACCAGTTCTGGAGAACCAGTAGCAGAAATTCTGAGCAGTTTGGAGAACCGGCAAATGCTACCTCTATTCTCTGCCTCCCGAATCCCAGCTGATTGGCTGGGTCTTCTTTTGTTGCCCTGCCACAGGAGAACGGAGCTGGAAAGCAGGTTAATGGGGTGAGGAGGAAATGGGGATTTTGCAGTATCCTTCCCCTGCCACACCCACTAAGCCACACCCACCAAGCCACGCTATGCCCACAGAAGCTACCGAGAGTCACTTCAGATAGTAAGATGGTGACATATAAATTTAATAATAGATAAATGAATGAATTAGATACTTTCTTTGTTTTATCTCTAATCTTTTCTAGATAACCAGAATTTTACCTCTTGTTCATCAAGGTATCCCTGCCTCTTGCCCTTCTCAATGCAACTTCAAAGTTAAAGTATCTAGAATGCATGTGGCCCCCAATGTCAAGTTAAAGTACAACAGATGAACAGCGAATTGCATAAATCACCCTCTGGGTGAAGCCCGTAGCCTGCAATGTATTGCTTGTTCTCCCTGTGTTATGAAATGTTTGGTAATTTATGGCAATGTTTGCCAGTTTACAATGTTTACACCTCGAGTACTGCATCCAGTTTTGTTCACCACATTATAAAAAAGATGTTGAGACTCTAGAAAAAGTGCAGAGAAGAGCAACCAGGATGATTAGGGGACTGGAGACTAAAACATATGAAGAACGGTTACAAGAACTGGGCTAGTCTAGTCTAGTGAAGAGAAGGACCAGGGGAGACATGATAGCAGTCTTCCAATATTTGAGGGGCTGCCACAGGGAGGAAGGGGTCAAGCTATTTTCTAAAGCACCTGAAGGCCAGACAAGGAATAATGGATGGAAAGTGAACAAGGAGAGATTTAACCTGGAAATAAGGAGAAACTTTCTGACAGTGAGAACAATCAACCAATGGAACAGCTTTGCCTTCAGAAGTTGTGGGAGCGCCATCACTTGAGACCTTCAAGAAGAGATTGGACTGCCATCTGTCAGAAATGGTGTAGGGTCTCCTGCTTGGGCCTATAAGGTCCCTTCCATCTCTGATTATCTGTTATCTGTTATCCGTTGAGCATTGCCAACATGATTGTTATCCTATTATAGATAATTTCCAACCTGGTTGCCGATCATTTCTGTGGTATCAGGAATTTTGGGCACAAACCTACACGTCCTTAATATCCCTGCCTCTTCTGTATGTTATCACATGAGCCCTAAGTGCTGTGATTCGATTTAAGCCCTTTTAATTTGTATATTAAACAACTAGCTCAATACCCGTGCTTCGCTACGAAACTATGTGATCGGGCTTAGTTTTTTGGGAGGAAAATAAGGAAAAAAAGTTCTGCTTGTGCCTACCAGCGTCCATTGGTATTCATCTGGCTAGCGTCCTGTCAGTGTGTGAGAGAGTTGAGGCCTGTTTGGAAACTGAAACAGTATTTGCTGTGTGAGCAAGAAGGAGACAGCAAGGAGCCTAGGTGTGGCTTAGCTCAACTGTAGTTGGAATAGATTTATTTTCAGGTGGGGAGTGATACTTGAGGGCTGTTTGGAAACTGAAATACTATTTGCTTTGTGAGCAAGGAGACAGCAAAGAGCCTGGGCGTGGCTTAGCTCAACTGCAGTTGGAAGAGATTTCTTTTCAGGTGGGGAGGGGGAGTAGAACTCCTTAGCTTCAGAGCCTGTTAATAATAATAACATAGGAAATACTAATGCTCTGATGGTCATTTCGAAAAATCCTTTCTTAGTGAGCACCTAGAAGGCAAGAGGAATATACGTGGCAAATTTCAAGTTTGTCGGCTTTATGGTTCTGGAGATTTTGTGATGATGCGTGAGTGGCATTTTGCTTTTATATATGTAGTTTGGGGGTGTTTGCTGCAGATGCTCTGACACTCACAAATTATATATGCAGACAATCCTCAACTTATAACAGTTCATTTAGTGATCGTTCAAAGTTACGGCATTGAAAAAAGTGGCCTATGACTGTTTTTCACAGTTATGAACTTTGCAGCATCCCCATGGTCACATGATCAAAATTCAGATGCTTGGCAACTGGTTCATATTTATGACCTGTCATGCCCTTGTTAGAGTCAGACTCTGAGGGAGAGGAGGAACAGCCGACAGGGAGTGAAGGTGTGGTTCCGGAGGTTGTGGAGGAGGCTGGGGAAGGGCAGAGGCCGGCTGGGCAGTCAGAGGAAGAACCAGGCCCATCCCCTCTTCATCCTAGGACATGCAGGGAGGAACGGAGAAAGAAACAACTTGGCTTACAGGAGAGGAAGCGGCCATGATCCCCTCATTGGTTGCAGCTGGGGAGACTAGTATATAAGAGAGATGGTTAAAACACAATGTTGCCAGAAGCAAAGCAAAGTTATCTTGGTTGGCGGCCTTCCAACAGACTGTGCCTTGTTATCTCCTTGAAGTTGGTAATTACTAATCCTGGTCCATTGTGAAAATTCCTTCATTGTAGTTTGTTTTAGTTTTTTATTTCACCTCTATCTGCTCATTAAGTTTGGACTGTATTGCTTTCTTTTGAAGACTATTTTTGAATAAGTTTTATCTCCAACTGAGAATTATTGAACAGTGGGGCCAAGTTGGAGGCATTAAAGGACATTTATTTACGTTTTGGCTTTTGTTATGTTTGTGTTACACTCTGGGTCATCACATGACTGTTGCTGTGTCCCCAATCTCCTTTTGCGACCTTTTGACTAGCAAAGTCAATGGAGGCTTAACAACTGGGTTACTAACTTATCAACTGCAGTGAAACATTTAACATCCATGACAAGAAAGGTCATAAAATGGGGCAAAACTCACTTAACAAATATCTCGCTTAACTACAGAAATTTTGGGCTCAATTGTAGTCGTAAACTGAAGACTACCCGTATTGTCAATTTCTGCGGTATAGCAAAAATTGGTAATTTTTAAAACGCCGTCTTCCTCAACCTACTTACTGGTGCAGATTGGGAATTCTGGGATCTGTTATCCCAAGTACAGGTAGTCCTTGAGCCCAAAATTTCTGTTGCTAAGCGAGACACTTGTTAAGTGAGTTTTTTCCCCCTTTTACAATCTCTCTTGCCCCAGTTGTTAAGTGAATCACTGCAGTTGTTAAGCTTAGTAGCATGATTGTTAAGTAAATCTGGCTTCCCTATTAACTTTGTCAAAAGTTTGCAAAAGTTTGATCACATGACCCCAGGACGCTGCAATCCATCCTAACTATGAGTCAGTTGCCAAGCATCCAAATTTTGATCATGTGACCACGGGGATGCTGCAATGGTCATCAATGTGAGAACTGGTTGCAAGTCACTTTTTTCACTGCCGTCGTAACTTGGAACAGTCCCTGAACAAACTGTTGTGAGTCGAGGACTACCTGCACTTTGGAGGTTGCCAGATGAAGGCGACCTTAAAAAACATCGCTTGATTCTGAAAAAGGCAACTTCAAAAATTCAGGTCTGTCAGAACTCACAAGGCTGGTGTGGGAGGCTGTGTGTTGTAATCCACAGTGAAACTGTTCATGTTGCCATTCTCATCACTGATCAGGACTTCTGCTAAAGGAGAACAGCAGCTGGACCTAGAGAGGAGATAAACATAGAAGATGGCTAAGCAGGTGATGGTAAATGGACACTCCTTAAGAGCTTTCTGAAAGGCTGGTAGAATCAGAAGGTGATGACATTCCAAACATGCAACCCAAAAAGACACATTTTCTGGGTCTTCCTAGAACAGGGGTCACCAACCTTTTGGACCTCAGGGACCACCAAACTTATAATTTTAAACCCCGCGGACCACTAATATGAATTTTGACTGACGGTGGCTTGCTGACGTTGGTGGGAAAGTCGGTCCCATATTCTAGAGCTGCAGTAGTCACAGGACTGGCGCTTTGGTCATCCCGGAGCAGCTGCTCTTCCACCCGGTTGCACCGGCCTGCCATGGACTGGAGGAGCTGCTCTGGGATGACCAAAGGGCCAGTCTTGTGACTATTGCAGCTCTGGAATATGGGACCGACTTTTTCCACCAATGTCAGCAAGCCACCCCAGGGTGGATTTCTCTCCTCCGCCGCTGGTCTTAACTTCCAGTTCCAGCTCACGTGGCTCTACTCAAGGTAAGGTTTGCACTCGGCTGAAGGGTGGGGGCCAGCGGGTGGGCAGGCCATGTGGGTGGCGCAGCCTTGTATTCCGGTGCAGCCTTGTGTTCCTGCACAGCCTGGATTAATTGCTTTGGGGGGAGTGCTTTGGGGGGGACATTTCTCTGAGGACCACCAAAATTTTCTCACGGACCACCAGTGATCCCTGGCCCATCGGTTGGCAACCACTGTCCTAGGTGATATTTTTATTGATGGGAACTGAAGTGTGTTCCTCTTGTTGGACCTGATGAAGCACATAGAAGCAGGTGGGGAAACACGGTCCTCCAGATGTATTGGCCCCAAGCTATAAAGGTCAAGGGTGGGATCCTGCCGGTTTGGAGCGGTTTGTGCGAATCCCTAGCTCCGGTGATCAGCTGGCTCCAAACTGGTTTGCTCCAACGATCATGTGGGCCCGCCCACTCGCCCGCCCCTGCGCTGTACTTACCTATATCTGCTCAACGGATTCGCGTGGCAGAGCTGAATTGCCGCACCTCAACTGTGTTACTTCCCCAAAGTAACATCGAAGATAAGTAATTTTGAAAGCTGTGCATGGACATGCAGCGCGCGCAGCTCACGATTAGCGAACCGGTTGTTACACTGGCAGCATCCCACCACTGATGAAAGTAGTAGGAGATAACCAGAATCTTGAATTCCACTCAGAAGCATATGGATTATGGAAGCCAGGGAAACTTGCCGAAAAAAGGGTGCAACACGAACATAACATGATGGGAGGGGTCCTTGGTGTGCTCTCTGAGCTTGTTTGTTTTCTTGCAGATGTTTTTAAACAGTTAAAATCGTACTCCTGCTGTTCCCTCCCTGCCTCCCCAAAGTACATATAGTACATGATTAATATATAAGGCATTTCATAGGTGGCTTACTTGTTTCTTTCTGTGTGGAAAGGCGAAACGTGTACAAGAAAAGCAGGGATGGGATTCTACTGGTTTGGACCGGTTTGGGCGAACCGGATGTTAAGTTTTCATCTGGTTCGCCAAACTGGTATTTTTCAACTGACCGGCTGGCCTTGCCCACCCCGCCCCACCCTCCCAGGAATCTCCATGTAATGCAGGTAAGTGCAAGGTCCACATGGAGGCTCTGGGAGGGGAAAAAAATGGGCCTTCCGGAAATCTGGAAACAGGCCTGTTTCTGGCTTCCGGGGGCCCTCCAGAGCCCGGGGGAGGCCATTTTCACCCTCCCAGAGGCCTGAGGGAAGCCTCCGGACTCTGGGGAAGGCGAAAAACAGCCCTCCAGGAAGTTCCAGTAGGCCACACCCACCATGGTCACACCCACCCAGCAACCGGGCAGCGAACCAGCTGCTGGAATTTTTGAATCCCACCCCTGAAGAAAAGCCATGTTTGAAATGGGCCTCAGAAATGGCCCTGAACTGAGAAATTTCAAATATGTTATACATAAGCTCTATAGCTATACTAGACACATAGACAGACAGCAGCTTAGGTAGCTTAGGTTATAAACCAACAAGATAAATAGAAAAGATAAATATATCAATCTTTCACTGCAGCAGGCAGTGGTCCCATCGTGCTTTAAGATGGCCATTATTTTGCCAGTGCCAAAAAAAAGTCTACAATTATGGGTCTCGATGATTACCGTCCAGTTGCACTTACATCCATCATTATGAAATGTTTTGAGAGGCTGATGAAGGACTTTATGGTATCCAGCCTCCCTCCGGCATTTGACTCACTTCAGTTTGCTTACTGTCCAAATCGCTCTACGGGGGATGCTATTTCTTCTGTAATCCATCTGAGCTTGCCGCACTGAAAGAAGCAACTGTGTGCGAATGCTGTTTGTCGACTTCAGTTTGGCATTGAATATAATCATTCCTCGGCATCTAGGAGACAAACTGAGCCTTTTATAGGCTTTAATACCCCTTTGGGCAACTGGATTCTTGATTTTCTTATTGACAGGCCCCAGTCAGGGGTGTGATTCAACCAGTATAACAACTGGCTTGGTGAGCATGTGCTTTGCGCACGCACATCCTTCGTGTTTAAGAAAGCTATTACTTACCTTCAATTGCAGCTGAAGAAAACAGCTGAGGCACGGCAGACCACTCTGCCGTGTGAATCAGTTGTGCTCTGACAAAAAGACATAAAGCACAGGAAAAAGCAGGGGCGGGCAGGCAGGCCCACTATTAGGAATATAAGTCACCTAACAGGTATTTGGGTTAGAAATATATAAACCAGGATAAACATTTTAGTACTATGTCTTTAAGAGATTGCAAAAACTGCAATTGGGTGTGGTTTTTCAAACAGCCATAAGATGGAGCCAGAAACCTGGATTAGTCTTAGTCTTAGTCTCAGAAGAGAGTGTGTCTGAGTGAGTATCTCTGTTTCCTTCTGTTGGAAAGTATTGCCGTTGCTCCATTTCTTCTAATTGACTGATATTACTGGATTTAATGTAAGTCTGATACTGAACTGTTTTTGACACTGGAATTTGTTATTGGATTATCCCTGGATTGAAAACTGACTGAATTTACCTGTGAATGACTTTTGGACTGCTTATTTTGGACTTCGCTTAAACCTTTCTGGAAGTAAAAACCTACATTTACTGTACAGTGTATCTGTGTGCTGTGTGTGTATTATTCCAACACTACTCTCTATACGTCTCCCTGTATGCACTCATTCTCCTAATGGGGAATTACCTCAACACCCACATGGCTTATCGGAGTGAACTGGTTTGGAGCCACCTGATCGTTGGAACAAGGGGTTCTCCTGAACCAGTATGAACCAGAAGAATCCCACCCCTGGCCCCAGTATGTGCGAGTTGGGATTAATCTTTCTAAACACCATTTTCTTGAGCGCAGGTTCTCCCCAGGGCTGCGTCCTAAGCCCGCTGTTGAACTTGTTGACCTGCGACTGTTGTGCTAGGTTTGCTACCAACCATATTGTGAAGTATGCAGATGGTACGATAATAGTGGGCCTTATTCAAGATGAAATGATGGTGCTTACTACAAGGAGGTAGATGGTTGAGTGAACCGGTGTAACAAAAGACAGCCTCGTTTGAAACGTAGGAAAAACTAAAAGGGATCATTGCCGATTTCAGAAAAGGCAGCCACAGCCGCACACTTCTGTATATTAATGATTCACCTGTGAAGGTAGTTAGCAGCGCCAGGTTTCTGGGTGTGCAGCTGAGTAAGCTAGCTTGGTGGCTCAACAGTGAGATGCTGGGGAAGTGGGCACAGCAGCGCCTGCATTTTCTGCATCGCATGAGAAAAATACATCTTCCTTCCACTGTCCTTACCACTTCCTGTTGAGGGACAATCGAGAGGATCCTGTCCTATTGCATGACAGTCTGGTTTGGAAGCATTACTGCTTTGGACAGGAAGGCGGTGCAGAGAGTGGTGAGGATGGCAGAAAAGATTATTGACAGGTCACTGCCTTCTATCCAGGACATGGCGAATAAGTGATGCTTGAGCAGAGTCCGCAAAATTGTCCGGGACGCTACACGTCCTCTTCACAACCTGTTTTCCTTGTTAACTTTTGGGGAGAAGGCTCCGTGGTATCTGAAGCAGACCATCCAGATTCAGCCAGAGTTTCGTTTCATATAGCACCAACCTTGCTTAGAGAGGGCTGGAAAGCACTGTGAAGCGATATATACGTCCAAGTGCTATTGCTATATAGCATGTGCATATGTTTGTTATGTATGGGTAGATATATATACTTTCTTTTGCGAGCAGGCAACAGAATTTCATTTTTAATGTGGGCCAGTATGCTCACAGTAAGAAATGATAGTAAAGGTTACCTTATCTTATTACTGATGATGTGAGCAAAACTAAGAAAACACATATGGTTCTTGACTTACAACTGTCATTGAGCCTGGCAATTGCGATTGTAAGCCGGTCACCCAATGAATGGACCTGATTTTGCAAATTTTTTTCATGGCTGTTATGAAGCAAGTCCCCCCACTGTTTGCTATCGGATGGTTTTTGCCGGAAACCAGGAAATAAAGACCTGTTTTGGGCGCCATATTGATAAATTGCAGTCACATGACTGTGGGGTGTTGCAAACAGCCGTAAGTACAGGGGTCGCCGAGCGCTTAAAATGTAGTCACTTGACCATGGGGTGGGCAAGGTCAGAACTTCAAAACCAGGCTATAAGTAGTCTTTTTTTTGGGGGGGGGGAGGGGTCGGTTGTAATTTTGAACAGTTGTAAGCTGAGAACAACCTGTATATAAAGCGGGAACCTAAACACTCCAGAGCAAAAGAACCAGCTCTTTGTACGGAGAAAGAGACGTAGCAATCCTTCTCCCACGGTTTGATGGATCAACCCAACCTTTACAGGTTTTCTGAAAATCAGAAGGGAGAGACCATTCGAACATCTGGAGGGGGGATACTGGGAGGGGAAACATCTGGAGCAGCCACTGAAAAGCAGTGGTGGTATTCTACTGGTTCGGTTGAACCGGTAGTAAAAAAAAAAAAAAGCTATTGGTTTGTATTTCTTTTTTTTCCTCCCAACGACCGGCTGTTCCAAGGATCACCTGCGCCAGGATCCCCCTCACTGTCTTACTGCTTCTCCCGGGAGGCTTCCTGAGGCCCAGGAGGCAAAAAAAGGGGCACAGACCCCCGCCCATGCTCCGTTTTTTGCCTCCTGGGCCTCAGGGAAGCCTCCCGGGAGCAAAAACGTGGTTTTACCAGCAGGCCTGGGGAACCCAAAGTGTGATGGAGCCCATAAAATGGCTGATTTAATCATGTGCTGAGGCAGGAGCTGGGTGGGTGGTAGGTTATTGTTTTATTTTAATCTTTTTTCTATTTTTTTCTATTTTTATTTTTTTCCTATTTTGTGTTTTTTTTTACTGTTTGTGAGCAAGTAGCCGGCTATATAAATGTCATAAATAAATAAATAAACAAACAAATAAATAAATATTACTCTGGAGAGCAGCTGGTTGACAACTGTACATTCTGTACTACAGTTGTTCAGAAAACAGAGATACCCACTTGTAATCACAGATGAGCTTCTTATTGCTACCTTCCTCTTCTGAATGACAAGATAAAGCGCTGGGATCTGGGCTGATCTGGACGCTAACAGCAGCTTCAGCACCCTCAGCAGAAAATGTCATGTTCCAGATGTGTTGAGAGCAGTCAGGTCTTTGCCAGCTGTCAGCTCCACAAGGCATGTAGAATTGAAGAAGGTGATAGACTGGTGGGTTTTCTTTAGTTTCCTGGAGGAAGAGCGCATATCTATTAATCCTCCTGGTGACTAGACATTTAGATACAGATTAACAGAGTTGGAAGAGACCTTGTAGGTCATCTAGTCCAACCCCTCCGCCCAAGCAGACCTTACACCTTATGTGACAGATGGCAGTCCAGTGTCTTCTTGAAAACTTCCAGTGATGAAGCTCCCACAACGTCTGGAGGCAACTGTTCCATTGGTTGATTGTTTTCAATGTCAGAAAATTTCTCATTTCCAGGTTGAATCTCTCCTTCCACCCATTATTCCTTGTCTGGCCTTCAGGTGCTTTAGAAAATAGCTTGACCCCTTCCTCTCTGTGGCAGCCCCTCAGATATTGGAAGACTGCTAACATGTCTCCCCTGGTCCTTCTCTTCACTAGACAAGCCAAGCCCAGTTCCTGCAACCCTTGATCGTATGTTTTAGCCTCCAGTCCCCTAATCATCCTGGTTGCTCTTCTCTGCACTCTTTCTAGAGTCTCAACATTTTTTTTATAGTGTAGTAACCAAAACTGGGTGGAGTACTCTAGGTGTGGTCTTATTAAGGCTTTATAGAGTGGTATTTGTGCATAATTGAGCAGTAAAGCAAAAACAGTAAAGAAACAGCCAAGCCTCCTACAACTGGTCCCAATCCATTGGGCTCACAACCTCTGGTGATCACAGAAAAAGAAGTCCAAGATCTATTCCACAGACAAAAGCCAGGAAAAGCACCAGGGCCAGACAAGATAACTCCTTCTTACTTAAAAGTCTGTGCTGACCACTTGGCCCCCATCTTCACCCGAATCTTCAATAAATCATTAAAGATGTGCTATGTTCCTTCTTGCTTCAAACACTCTACTATCGTCCCAGTGCCAAAGAAGCCCTCCATCAAGGAACTGAATGACTACAAACCAGTTGCTCTAACATGTGTAGTTATGAAAATCTTTGAAAGGCTAGTGCTGTCCCACCTGAAAACCATCATGGATCCGCTGTTAGATCCCATGCAGTTTGCATACCGAGCAAATAGATCGACAGATGATGCTGTTAACATGGCTCTGCATTACATCCTACAACACCTTGAATCTCCAAATACCTACACGAGGGTCCTCTTTGTAGACTTCAGTTCAGCATTCAATACCATCATTCCAGACACCCTTTTAATTAAATTAAACCAACTAGCGGTACCTGAACACACTTGTAAGTGGATCATAAGCTTCCTAACAGACAGGAAGCAGCAGGTGAAGCTAGGCAGAATCACATCTGATACCTGTACCATTAGCACAGCAGCTCCCCAAGGCTATGTGATTTCTCCACTTCTCTTCTCTCTCTATACCCTATATTCCCTTGCTGGCTTGGGAATTCTAGGAGTTGAACATCAAACATCCTAGTTACCAAGTTTGAGAAACATTTGGCTAGACAGAGAAAGGTTTTCTTACTGTTTTCCCCTTAAATCAAGCAAACCAGAAAGAGCAGGAACACGGGGTTGGACTTTGAGCCATTGTCCGCAAGTTGAGAAACCTTCTGCCCAATCTTTTGGTTTAAATTTAGCTAATTTAAGACAAAGTGGCTCCATTTTAATCAGTGCTTGTATTTTTTCTTGTTTTTCGGAGGAGCAACAGTTGTTTCTCCTAAGACAGGTTTGTCAAACTGGCAGCCCGCGGGCCGGATGCGTCACATGCAGGCCATGCCCACCCCAGCTCCGCAAAGCGATACGTCAAGTGACAGCAACATGATGCTGTGAGTTTGACACCAGTGTCCTAAGATATTGGTCTGGATCAGTGATCCCCAACCTTTTTGACACCGCGGCCCGGTACCGGCATCAGCTGGGCGCCGCCATCTTTTTGATGAAACGGCTTCGGTGAGCTGGGCACCCAGAAAAGCTCACGGCAGCAGCTGGCGCCGCCATCTTTTTTGATGAAAAGTGCTTCCGGTGAGCTTTCTACCTGGAAAAGCTCACCGGAAGCGCTTTCGCCCTTTTTGATGAAACCGGAAGCACTTTTTCTGAAAACAAAGATGGCGGCGCCCAGCAAGCCGCGACCCGGTGTCCGCGGACCGGTGGTTGGGGACCCCTGCTCTGGATCATGACAAGGCAGAGAACCAAAACCAGAGCTGCCAAACCAAGTAAAAAAAAAACAAACAAAGATTGCAGATTACGATGCTCTCCTTGGCTGAGGGATTGAAGTCCGCGTATCTTGAAGTTGATAAGGTCAAGAAAGACTGCAACGTAGAACCAGTGGTGGGATTCAAATTTTTTTACTACCGGTTCTGTGGGTGTGGCTTGGTGGGCGTGGCAGGGGAAGGATACTATAAAATCTGCAGTCAGAGGTGGCATTTGCTAGTTCTCCGAACTACTCAAAATTTCTGCTACTGGTTCTCCAGAACTGGTCAGAACCTGCTGAATACCCACCTCTGTGTAGAACACACAAACAAATTTGCAGAAGTTTAGCAGTAATTTGGGAACCGTGAGAGAAAAGGAGACTCACCGAGGCTGTTTTGGGAACGACAGTGATGAGCAGAGTCAGGTAGTTTTGTGATGAACTGGTTTTCGCTGTAAATGTCGCAAGACTGAAAGAAAAGTTAGTGGTGATTGTTAAGAATGGAGGCATTTCTTTGGAAGGGTGATATGAAAAGCCCCCCCAACACACAGGGGTCCCCAACCCTTGGGCCGCAGCCTGGTACTGGGCTGTGGCCTGTTTGGAACTGGGTCACCCAAACCGCGGACAAGTGCACACATGCAGCTCAGTGGTGGTATTGAATTTTTTTTACTACCAGTTCTGTGGGCATGGCTTGGTGGGTGTGGCATGGCTTGGTGGGAGTGGCAGGGGAAGGATACTGCAAAATCCCCATTCCCTCCCCACCCAATAACCTGCTTTCCAGCTCCGTTCTCCTGTGCAGGGCAACAAAAGCAGACCCAGCCAATCAGCTGGGACTCGGGAGGCGGAGAATAGATGGGGGCGGGGCCAATCAGAGGCGGTATTTGCCGGTTCTTCAAACTACTCAAAATTTCCACTACCGGTTCTCCAGAATCTGTCAGAACTGGCTGAATACCATCTCTGATGCAGCTCCATTTGTGTGAGTGGTGGGCACTCATGCACACCCATGAAACTCCAGCACAAATGGACCTTCGCTTGTGCATGCAAATGCCCACTGCTCATGCACATTGAGCTGACCATGCGAGCATGCCTGCCTGCCACCTGCATGGGTCCATTTCCTCTCCCCCGCTTCCCTGGCTGGTTCTGCAGAACCAAAATGGTTGGAGATCACTGCTTTAGACAACCCAGCACTTACACTGCTAGTTGGGACTGGCTCTGACCCAGAGGTGGTATTCAGCAGGTTCTGACCAGTTCTGGAGAACTGTTAGCAGAAATTTTGAGTAATTCGGAGAACCGGCAAATCCCACCTCTGACTGGCCCCACCCCCATCTATGCTCTGCCTCCCGAGTCCCAGCTGATTGGCTGGGTCTTCTTTTGTTGCCCTACACAGGAGAACGGAGCTGGAAAGCAGGTTAGTGGGGTGGGGAGGGAATGGGGATTTTACAGTATCCTTCCCCTGCCACGCCCACCAAGCCACGCCCACCGAACCAGTAGTAAAAAAATTTGAATCCCACCACTGCTCTGACCCCATTTCAAATTTAAAATAATTCAAAGAAGTCAAGAAAGTTATAAAACATGGCTTTCAGAGTTTCTCTCTCTGAGATTAAGTATTGGAACTGCAATCCTATCTGCTTCAAGATTCCCTCTAAGGAATCTTTCCTTTTAATCCAAGTCAAACTGTAGGTAAATGTTGGAATAAATGGAAGGTTGCCTCAAGATGGCATGAATGCTTGAGGCAGAAATTGGTTTTCTAATGACTGGGTTTGTGTATCGCAATAAACCATAATGCAATTGCTTGGGTGCACTGTCCAAAACCAGCCATAATGGTTTAAAAACTGGATTTAGTAGAAGGAGGAGAAAGCTACTTTAATACCAATACTGGCAGGCCTTGACTTATGACCAGAATTGAGCCCCAAATTTCTCTTGCTAAGGGAGACAGTTACGTGAATTTTGTCCCATTTTATGATCTTTCTTGCCACAGTTATTAAATGAATCACTGCAGTTGTTAAATTAGCAACTTGATATCAGACCTGCCCTAATTTAGACATTTTGGAAAAAAAGACCCTCCATTTGATTGAAGTGATAGGTTCTGTGATGACCCGGGGCGTGGCACAAAGGCAACACAGATAACTAGTAGGAGTCCCTTTATTAGCTCCAACTTTGCCTCCAGTGTCCTGGTTACCTTCTGGCTGGAGAAAAACTCCCAGGAACAGCCTTTGGCTGCAGAGAATGAAGTCCAAAACATGGTCAACAAAAACTGTAACTATAAGTCCAATCAAGGCAAAGTGAGATAATTAATCTGGCAGGGCAGGATTAAGAAGTCCAGACATGAAGGCATGGCAATAACTCAACATGGTTGGGAAGACACCAGGAACACAGATATCCAAAGTCAATACAAGATAAACTCATGTTTGCTCCCAGCAGCTGCCACACTCAGCATGCATTTCTTTAAAACTCTCTTCCCAGCTGTGGCTAATGAAGGGAATCAGGGCCCTTTCCTCCCCCAAAAGCCACACAACCCATGTTGCTCTCTTCTCCATTCCTCCCTACATGCCCTAGGATGAAGAGTGGGTGGGCCTGGGTCTTCTTCTGGAATCCCTCTCCCTTGTTCTACCTCTTCCCTGCTCTGCCCAGCCGGACTTTGCCCTTCCCCAGCCTCCCCCACCGCCAACGGAGCCACACTCCCACTCCCTGTCAGCTGTTCATCTTCCTTCTCAGATTCAGACTCCGACAGGTCCTTTAACTAAAGCTAAGTGGTTGCAGAGAAAGTAAAGCTAGATCTGAACATTCCTGCAGAAAGATTACACTTTTCCCCCTTTCCCTGGCCCTCCCCCCTTGACCAGTCCATCAGTGTCCAATAGGATGTCTTTTGGATGTTTTGGGAATGACTCAAAGTGTGGCGTTGCTCACTGCGTTTTTGCATTTGGTTCCCAGCCCAAGTGTCCTTGGAGACTGGTTTATTCCTATTTGGCACCTCTGGTTCCCATTAACATCCCTCCTGCCGTTTGTCTTCTCCTTCCCCTATTACTGCCCAAATTTCTCCCCCCACTCCCTTGCAATTGATGGCAGGATGCCAGCAAAGTGAAGAAGCTGAAGATGCCGGACCTGACACACGATATCCCAAATGTTGGTACTGCTATCTTACCTTGAGGCAAAATTGGAGCTATTGACAGGTGCCACAAACGTTGCCACGAGAACAGCGCTCTCTCCTTTCTTCAAGAAACGTTGTGCTGGTCTAAAGCTCTGTGTGAGACGCAGGTCATCTCGGACATTAAAGGTGAATGTTGCAGCTGCTGATCCATCATTCACCACCTGGACAGAGACCTCTAGGCTCCCACCGGGCAACAACGTACCTTGGAAATACAATAGGGCACACTGAAGATGGGGATAACTTGCGCGATTAAAGGTGACTGAGTTGTCATATAATGGAAGTCCTCACCATTTGGGACTGATGGCTCCATTGAACTTTCTGAGAACCATGGTGGCGCAGTGGTTAGAATGCAGTATTGCAGACTAACTCTGCCTACTGCCAAGAGTTCGATCCTGACCGGCGCAAGGTTGACTCAGCCCTCCATCTTTACGAGGCCAGTAAAATGAGGACCCAGATTCTTGGGGACAATATGCTGATTCCCCTGTTGGAATCTGATTCCGAGGGGGAGGTGGAACAGATGACAGGGAGTGGGAGTGTGGCTTCGGTGGCTGTGGAGGAAACTAGGGAAGAGCACAGTCCGGCTGGGCATGTAGAGGAAGACCCAGGCCCACCCCCTCTTCATCCTAGGGCAAGCAGGGAGAAACAGATAAGGGAGCAAAGTGGATTACAGGGGAGAAAAAGGCCTTGATTCCCTTCATTGGCTGCAGCTGGGAAAACAGGATATAAAGGGTGTTTGTGCACAGCACCATGCTGGAAGCAAAGCGTGCATTATCATTGTTTGTCAAGTCTTATCTGGGTTCTGGCAACCTCCCAACTGTGTGTTTCATTATCTTTTGAAGTCTGCAATTGCTTATCCTGCCCTGTCTCGTTAATTGCTGCAGCGTGGTTTGTGTTGGTTTTTATTTATAATTTATATGTACTTTGGGTTCGGACTGAATTTGTTCCCTTTAAAAACTGTTCTTGGGAGAGGTTTTTTTTCTCCAGCCGATGATAACTGGACATTGGGGGGCCAAGTTGGAGGAATTAAAGGGACTTTACCTACTTTTGTGACTTGGTTGCTTTTGTGCCACGCCCTGGGTTATCACAGCACTGTGAAGCAGTGTATAAGTCTAAGTGCTATTGCCAAGTGCTAACCTGTAGTAGGTGCTGAAAGGCAATGATTATTATGGGAGAGGAATAACCTTCGACCCAAATGACTCCAATGGGGCTGAGCGATCATCAGTCTCAAAATAACCATTTTTCAGCCAGCATTCATCAAAAGCCAAATTCATTTATTAGAAGGCCCAAATTCCCAAATTCTTCATCCTTTCAGGATTCTCTCCATCCTCCTGTCCCTTAAAGGTTTTCCTTGACATACGACCACAATGGAGCTCAAAATTTTGGTTGTTACGTGAGACATTTGTTAAGTGAGTTTCGCCCCATTTTATGACCTTTTCTTGCCACAGTTGTTAAGTGAATCACTACAGTTCCTAACTTAGTAACCCGGTAGTTAAGTGAACCTGGCTTCCCCATTGACTTTGCTTGTCAGACGGTCGTAAAAGGAGATCACATGACCTTGGGACACAGCAACGGTCATAAATATGAACCAGTTGCCAAGTGCCTGACTTTTGATCATCTGATCATGGGATGCTGTAAAGGTCATAACTGTGAAAAACAGTCATAAGACACTTTTTTCAGTGCCATCGTAACTTTGAATGGTCACTACATGAACTGCTGTAAGTCCAGGACTATCTGTAGTCCTCACTTAACAACCCGTGGCTTCAAAAGTGACCATTTGAAGTTACAATGGACCTCCACAGAAGGACTTTCGATTTGATTTCAAAGTTACGATGGCCGCTTCCCCCAGACAGTCACATGATCACTGTCAACTTAAAAAAGCACACCCTCCTTTGGTCTTTTTAGTTGCCAGCAGAAAGGGAGGGGGGAGGAGGGAAGCAGTGCATTCCTTAAATGCCTTAGATAATCGCCTTAGCAGCCCAAAGCAGTCAGCAGGCAAGAAATTTGCTGGAGAGCATGATTGATGACTCTTGGCTATGGATGTGTCCCATTGGAGAATGTACATCCAGGGGGTGGGGAGAAGACCAGGGTCAAGGGGGAAATGAATGATGTATTTCAGTGTTGGCTGCACCCAGCTAATGCCAACTTGGCCATTCCTAATAAAACATTTTTTTTTAACTCTGAGAGATGCGGCTAGAGACTTATAATTTGAATGGGGGTGGATTTGTTAGTGCCCTGACAATTGCACTTTGGATATGTGGCAACCGGCTCACATTTATGGCTGTTTGCAGCATCCTGCAGTCACATGACCAAGTTTTGGGGCAGTTTCCAGCATTTCTGGTTTCCAGCAAAAAATAATAATAATAAAGTCCATTGGAGAAAAATGGGTTTGTTCGACAAATTGCCAGGTTTGCTTAAAATCCGCTACAACAAAGTTGTAAAAGCAGGCATAATTACAGGGTCATTATTACAGGTTCAGTTACAGTTGTAAGTCGAGGGCTGTCGTATTTTGGTTTTTTTGAGAAGACGGTCACATTTATTGGGCGTCGATAATTTTTATTTTCTAAGGCTGACTTTGCAGGTTTCCATGGAGCTGAAATACCGTTGGAAACAAAGCTAGATATTAGAGGCTGGGACCAGGTTTTACAGCACGCCGACTTCCCTTTTCATTCTGTTTCAGTCACTGCTAAGAAAGGAAATGGAAAAAGGAAAGCAAGCCATTTGGTTCCTGAACAGCAAGGGAAACAGGTGTGCTTCTCCTCAGGTGTGCAGGCATTGCATTTATATCAGCTGGTTTACCTGCTTTGAATAGTAAAATGGAAAATGCTCCTGGTTTTTTTTTTTTTAAAAAAGACGCCTCCTTCCATTTTTTTTTTCTGGGATGAAAATTAACTGGACTCTTTCAGGGGAGGCAGGAGGGGGAGTTCTGGGAGTTGAAGTCCCCATGTCTTGAAGTTGCCAAGTTTGAAAAATGAGGTTGCACACCTTGGTTTGTTTCAACAATCTTGTCCCAAAGACAACTGGACTTTCTTTGCTTTGCTCGAAGACCTTTCGCTTCTCATCCAAGAAGCTTCTTCGGCTCTGAATGAAGTCTGAACTGATAAACAACTCTCAGAAAGAGTGCTAACAACCAGATGACTGTAAGGAATATAAATCCTTCCATTCACCACCATTCAGTCAGAACTGAAGAAGCTTCTGGGAGGAGAAGCGAAATGTCTTCAAGCAAAGCAAAGATAGTCCAGTTGCCTTTTGAACAAGCATCTTTGGGACAACCATGACCTGGATGAGTGAGAATCTCCATAGACTTTCAACATTCTTCTTAGCGGTGTCTGTGAGTTCTGAATGGAAGGTAGGTAGATGTAGCACCAATTGAAGAGCATCTATGTAGCTCTGGGTTGAACTGTGGAGTCCTTGAGGCTTTCTGTCCTTTGTTGTTTGCTTGTAGATGTTTTGTTTCCTGACTTGATAAGATCTAATTACTTGGTTGGCAACATCTGTTATCTAATTGGGGAACAAAATGTCTACAAACGAACAACCAAGGATTCCACAGGTAGATGCAGTTCCACTAGAACTGACTATGGAGATTCTCCATTATCCAGGTCGTACTTGTTCCAAAGGTGGTTATTCTAAAAAGCAGTGGGACTTTCTTGGTTTTCCACTTAACGTTTCGCTTCTCATCCAAGATGTTTCTTCAGTTCCGAAGTGATGAATAGCTGAAGAAGCTTCTTGGATGAGAAGCGAAACGTTAAAGATAAAACCAAGAAAGTCCAGTTGCCTTTTGGAAGAAACATCTTTGGGTTTGCTAGATCTGACATGCAAATATTCAAATGACCAATAGGTGGTAGCAAATTCTTATATATATTTTTTCTGTACCTCTTTGCTGCCATGTTTGCTTTTGGCTCACAGCTCTGGTAGTCCTAGGTCCATGATGGCGAACCTGTGTCACATGTGCCAGAAGTGGCACGCAGAGCCATCTCTCTGGGCACGCTAGCCATCGCCTGTTGCTCTTCCGTGTTCCAGCATGCCAGCCAGATGGTCTTCGTGCGCACAGGAGCACCAGAAACCGGAAGAGGAGCACATGCGTGTGCCGGCCAGCTGGTCTTCGCACATGCATGCACATTAGAAACCAGAGGAGCAAGTGGATGGCGCATATGCACATGCCAGGAAGTTAAGCTTCTGGTTTCTGGCGCTCCTGCGTGCATGTGTCAAGGAGGCTGCTCTTCCGGTTTCCGGCGCCCGCGCAGATGGATCAACATGGCAAAAGAAGTTTTCATACTGCTGCCAGGACTTACAATCTTGGTCGGCCAAGGGTAGAATCCTTATTGATGCCACATGGATAGGATTGGTGTTGAGGCGTGAGAAGGGCAGGTTGCCAGGCGACAGGCCTTCCACTCTCAATATTGGAGACTGGAAAGTTAAAAAAAAGGGAATTAATGGATTTTACATTGTTTGTCTCTTGCATCTTGAACAGAGAAGAGATTATTCCAATCGTTTCTGCTGTTCTGGGTAGATAACTGTACTCAGCTGCTGAGAAGCTGCTTTTTAAAATATAAACAAAGTCCTTAAAGGCTTAAGAAATTATAGCTATAGTCATTTTTTGCAGTTCGTAATACCGTAGCTGGCTATAGAAGGAAACCTCGATTCTGCTTTTTTCTTTTCTTTTTTCTTTTTGGGCTTTTATTTTAATCCTTTGTAGTTTTAATTGGAGCAATCTGGATTTTGTTTTGAATGCTGCTGTTTTAGACTGTGATTGCATTTCTTCTTCTTTTTTTTTTTTAATAAAGTTTTATTTGGGTTTTCACACATACAAAATACAAGTAAAACATCTTTTTTGAAAATAGCATGGTCCGGGGTTGAACTTCTTCATACAGACACAAAACTCAATTTTATGCTCCTTTTTGTGTTCTATTCCATATCTTATACTATTTTACATTTTCTATATAGTTTTTCCCCTCTTTTAATTTTCTCAATTTTATTTTGATTATCTCATCTCAATTCAAATCATTATATTTATACTTTTGTCTGTTCTGTTTCAATTTCATATTATCTTTTTTCATTAAACAAATGTTCTCCTGTAGTTATTAAATGGAGTATGACACCTTTATATCTTTTAATTACATCCATTCAACTCTTATTTAAACTTCAATATATACCTTAAGTTTATGACCTTCTGTGGAAAGGGAACTTCATGAGGACAGTGGTGACACCCAAGCAGGAAAATCCCAAAGGGAACAAACACTTCAATATAATACATAATACATAACTTCCAATCGAACTCTGCTTGGTACATTCTCATAATACACACTGTATTCTTTTTTAAAAAATAAATTGTAAATATATGTAATTATAAACCCTCATACCATTCCAGTTCAGTTCTATCATTAATAATCATTAAAATCTTAACATCTTTAACACTTCTTTTCAATTAAATATCATACTTCCTTAAAAACTCATATAATCTCCATAATTAATTTTCCTTATTTCTCTTCACATATGTTTTATAAATCATTAAATATACCTTTTGTTACATTTATTTATTGACAAGCATTCCACTAAATTACGATAGCTATTTTATCAGACATTTTAATCATACATTGTTTCATATTTTCTAAAATTATTTCTGCTTCTAATATAACCATACTATCTTATGTACCTTTGCAGAATTCCTTTTTCCATTAAGTTTTCACCCATTATCTCTAAATAGGCCCCGTTTCTCTATATTTTGCTTCTGTCCTTTATAACTTCTTTTCCTTTCTTTCTTCCCTCTCATCTTCTCCCTCCCCTTTTTACCCCTTGTCTCTCTAGTTCTAATTCTCTCTTCTGCATTTCCCTCTTCTGTTGCTGTCTGATTTTATACTGTTTAAGATTGGGAAAACAACTCCCCCCAAAAAAAATAGAGTGAAAATCTCTATTTTTTTTTTTGGAGTTGTTTTTCCCAATCTTAAACTTTCCATTCTCTTTCCCCTTTCCTTCCCCCCCCATCTAGGATTACTTGTTCATTAAAGATGGCTTCTTCTTTGTTGCAATCTTCTTGTTCTGCAGGCATTTCTTGTTTTTCTCATAATTCCAAATCTCCATTTCTAAAACTGAAATACGAAGCCAAAAGAACATCTCCTTTCTTGTGCATCTTCTTTGTACTTTTTAAGTTCCATTTTCAGTTCTTCTAAAAGTGGAGCCATTTTAAACAGTTTTAAACAACCACCCGATTGATTTTAGTCATTCAAAACAATAACCAAGAATCCAGAAATCATCAAGTAATCCGGATAGTCCTGAGTTATATCTTCTTATTTCTTTTTCGACTTTTTCTTCCTGGGGTTTTTGTTGCGATATTTCAGTTAGAATGTATCTTTTGGAAGTCTTGTTGAGATTTTGCTATAAGTTCTTTTTTAATTCCAGGTAGTCTCCTCCCTTCCAGATCCTACCCTTTTATTCTTTTTCTCTCCTTTCCTGTTTTCAAAAGCTTTTAATTATCCAGAAATCTTTATTATCCCTTTGACTTTTTATTTTCAGCATGCCTATCTTGCTTAAGTCTCTTAGCTGTCAGTATAGGAAAAGGAGAAAACCAAATCTTTTCCCTTTTCTCTCTCCTTCGCAGCTTAAAAATCTTCTTACGGAACAATGTTATTGTTTTTTAACAGTTTCAATTCCAGGGTACCTTATCTGTTGCTTTTGCTGTTTGACCCGGTCAACCAAAACTTTCTCTTCTTATCTTCCTCCTGCACATTCTTTTCCGGTCGAGTTCTTCTTTGTGGTGGCCATTTCTGACCACCACTGCAACCGCCTTCGGGAAAGGGAGTAATGGCCAGCTGGGGAGGAGAGATGCGACTCTCCTCAACCCTGCTGGCAGTCTCCCCTCCTCTTCACCACCTCTACGGGGTGGCTTAGCCCCGAAACCATCCGGCTCGGGCGCTCCAGCGGTAAGCACGGATCGAAGCCTTGCAGAAACGAGGTTTCAGTCTGTTGCTGAACAAGCTCAAACCGGAAGGCCCCGCTGATTGCATTTCTTTGGTTGATTATTTATTTATTATATTTAATTCCCTTGCCCTGGGGGACTATAAGCCAGGCTCCTAATTCAGCTCCTTCACCACTGCCTCATATGAACTCATATCCTCATGAAAGAGGTATCAGGGTTCCAAGTAACAGACCCAAAGCAATCAAAACTCCGAGGCAGACATATTCCTCAAAGTATGAACTTATTAGGAACGTCATATTGGCACAGCTGGTTAAAAACCTGACTCTGAAGGACCAGAGGTTTTCCCCACCCAAATCAAAACCACAAAGTTCTTGCCCCCAGATCACACGTCTGTCACGTGGTCCAATCAGGTCGCAGCCCCAGCTCCGTCTGGTTTTGGTCCACGCCTCTCCAACACCTGGTTAGAACGTCCTTGGCTCCCATGGGAAAGAATGTTATTTTGGCTACATATTCCCCAGCTATCACTATCTCTCCCCTCATGTTTCCCACAGCTCCAACCCGCCTTGCTGTGGCAGGCCTGAACATGCTCCCAAAATTGAACGGGTTCAGAGGTATTTCTCGAGAAAAGTACTCCACTCCTCCACTCACAATAGAATTCCCTATGCTTCCAGGCTCGAAATTTTGGGCCTGGACAATCTGAAACTGTGCCGCCTGTGGTCTGATCTATGCATAGAATTTTGAATTTTGGTCATGTGACCATAGGGATTTTGACAAACTGAATTTTGGTCATGTGACCATGGGGAAGCTGCAATGGTGGTAAGTATGAAAATCAGTCATAAGTCATTTTTCTCAGAGACGTTGTAGCTGTCACTGAACAAACTATTGTAAGTCAGACTACCTGTGCCAATAAATGAGGGAATCAAAGAAGATAATAAGAAGGATAAGCATTAATATTACAGTCACACTATATGGATTAATATGCATAGACATTAGACATAACGTTATCTTAATGGTTACCATGGAAGTTTTAAATGGTCATGCGACATGAAGCCAAATCAGAATGAAAAAACAAACAAACTGTGATTCATACCAATGAATCCAAATGAATTGGGACAAAGGCCAGGATATTGCCAAGGCCATCAGATGTTTGGTTTAAAACGATGGAGTGAATAGGACCTCTTAGTCCATCAGAAACGACCAGACGCTGCATCTGGATACCTCTGGCTGCCTCCAGCATCTTTATGGAGATGGTATAGGTTGATCCTGAGAAAAATGTAGAAAGTTAGCAGAGCACTCCTCCAGAGTCCTGTCTCTTCCTCAATACTTCTGAAATATCCCAAAGGTGATTTTTTTCAAGAGGTAACGGGACTTTCTTGTTTTTTCTTTTGAAGAAGTTTTGCTTCTCATCCAAGAAGCTTCTTCAACTCTGACTGGATGGTGGGGAATGGAAGGATTTATACTCCTTGCAAACAACTGGCCATTTTGTTAAGGTATTAGGAGTTAAGAGCTGACCAGCAATGAATAGCTGCTATATGCTGTGAAGCTGATATAAGTCTGGCTGAAGTAACAAGAGTGATTCAGCAGAGTATGAGTATTTTCCCTTTAAGATCCCCTTAAGAGGTGTGTATATAAATGGCAGCCATTAGAGGGCGTGGTTCTCTTTCCTTGTGACCAGTATTCAACGCAGAAGTTCTCCATGTGTTAGGAAGAAGAAAAACTTGCTTGTAAAATTTTGCTACCACGTGTATATTGTCTATATATACTTGTATATTAAACCACTGTTAATATCTAAGTCTCTGTGTGCTATATGTTGTTCCTGGGTTATCTCATAAAGGTAGTCACACTGCCAAATGCTCTGACAATTTGCATACTTTTTAGAGAGTCTTTGAAGCCACTTGGAGTTTAATTTGTATGTCCTCAGGGTCACCTGAGTAGTGCCAGCATCTCAAACTGAAGCGCAAATGGTTCCTGTAGTCTGTAATTTTTTTCTGGAAATCCATTCATACTCCAGCACCATTCGAAGAGTGTTCATCCTAAAGTGGACAGTTAAATGTCTATGGAGATTCTCAGTCATCCAGGTCATGGTTGTCCCAACTTACTTTTTCACTTTCTTGTTTTTCTTTGAAGACATTTCACTTCCCACCAGTGGTGGGATTCAAAAATGTTTACTACCAGTTCTGTGTGTGTGGCTTGGTGGGCGTGGTGTGGCTTGGTGGGTGTAGCAGGGGAAGGATGCTGCAAAATCCCCACTCCTGGGGAAAGGATACTGCAAAATTCCCATTCCCTTCTCACCCCACTAACCTGCTTTCTAGCTCCGTTCTGTGCAGGGGAACCAAAGAAGACCCAGCCGATCAGCTGGGACTCGGGAGGCAGAGAACAGATGGGGGGCGGGGCCAGTCAGAGGTGGGATTTGCCGGTTCTCCGAACTACTCAAAGTTTCCGCTACCGGTTCTCCAGAACTGGTCAGAACCTGCTGAATACCCACCTCTGCTTCTCACCCAAGAAACTTATTCAGCTCTGAATGGATAGTGGGGGACGGAAGGATTTATAGTCCTTTCAGAGAGTTGGTAATTTGCGTTCTTTTAGATCAGGAGTGTCAAACTCAATTTCATTGAAGGTCGCATCAGGGTTGTGTTTCATTTCGAGGGGGCAGGGGGGGCATGGCCAGCTCGACATCACTCGTGCCGGGGTCACTTGTGGTGGCTCAAGGGCTCTGCCAGAGAAAACAGGCTCCCGAGCTTTGTTTTTGGCTGCGATGGCCTCCTGCAACCCTCTGCCAGTGAAAACGAAGCTCGGGAGGGCTGTGTGTAACCCTCATGAGCTTTGTTTTCACTGGCAGAGGCACCGTGGGCCAGTCCTTTACTGTCTTCAGAGCAGCCCTGCAGGCCAGATCTAAGCACCCTGCAGGCCGGATCTGGCCCCTGGGGCCTTACGTTTGACACCCCCTGTGCTGGTTAGACAGTATATAGTTAGTTTAGGAATGAGAGCTGCCCCCTTAAGGGAATGCTTCATGGGAAATGTAGTTAATGCCTCTTGGGAGATGTAGTTCATGTCACGTGGTCACATCTTTAATCCTGATTGGTCACTGAATTGATCTCCGGTTGGGCTGGGGGAGTTTTGGGGGCATTCTTACCTGGACCACAGCATCGTGCTGGAGGCTTCCTTTGCTATAATACCATGGGATGAAGATAACCATCTTTTCACTTTCATGTTCCAGGCAAAACTTTTATGTCCCCAAAATTCCTGGAGCAAGCAGTCCAACACTATTGAGGTGACTATCAAGGCAAAGATTGGACTGTTAGTTAGATGGATCTCAGCATAAATGTGATTTATATTTTGAGGATGCCTAACAAAATCCAGTAAATGAACTTTGCATGGAAGCCTTTGTACTGTTGGACTGCTTGTCCCAGGAACTTTGGGGACATAAAAGTATTACCTGAGACATGAAACCCCTGTTTTAGAGAGTTGTGGAGGCCACCTTGGGACAACCATGAGCTGGATGATTGACAAGCTCCATAGTCATTTAGCTACACACTGAGAGCTTATGCACTGGAGGCAAATTCCTTGTGTGTGTCCAATCACACTTGGCCAATAAAGAATTCTGTTGACTAGAAAACTTACCTTTCACAGGCTGTCCTTGGATTGGAAGCATGTAGCCGTTCTGCTTTTGCATTATCTGGTAAGTAAAGCCAAGCAAACTCTTGCCTCTAATCTCTACCTCATAAGAGCCGCCGGGAGTCATAGATACAGCCCACCGACCTGGCTGAGGGAGAGGAGATACCTCCACGATCTTGTGATTGCTTGTGTCAATCATCATACGATACTTGGTGAATGGATCACCTATCGTGGAATATCAGACACAAAAAAAGGAAGGAATTATATTACAGGTGCTCCTCAACGTCCGACCACAATTGAGGTTGCTCCAAAATTTCTTGTTGCTAAGTGAGACGTCTGTGAAGCGAACTTTGGCCCCTTGTACGACTTTTCTTGCCGCAGTTGTTAAGCGAATCCCTGCAGTTGGTCAATTAGTCACACACGGTTGCTAAGTGAAACAGGTCTCCTCCCCCACCCCATTGATTTTGCTTGTCAGGTGGTCGCAAAAAGGGAATCGCTTGACCCCCTGGACACTGCAACCATCATAAGTATGAGTCAGTTTGCTAGGCGCCTGAATTTTGATCATGTGACCATGGGGATGCTGCAATGCTCCTGAGTGTGAAAAATGGTCACTTTTCTCAGTGACGTAGTAACTTTGAATGGTCACTAAATGAACTGAAGTCGAAGACTATCTGCAGAGGCTAAAATGGCCGGCATTATGGCTTCCTCCAATTCCGGGCATCCATGATTGTGCAACTGAAGCCCCCCCCTTTTTTTACACATGTCCCACATCAGACAAGGGAAGATGTTTGTGTGACGACCCAGGGCATGGCACAAAGGCAACACAGTCAGATAATCAGTAGGAGTCCCTTTATTAGCTCCAACTTTGCCCCCAATGTCCTGGTTACCTTCCGGCTGGAGAAAACCTCCCCTAGGAACAACCTTTGACTGCAGAGGATCAAGTCCAAAACATGGTCAGCACAAACTGTAACTATAAATCCAATCAAGCCAAACTGAGGTAATTAGTTTGGCAGGGCAGGAGCAAGAATCCCAGACTTGCAGGCATTGCAATACTCACACGGTTGGGAGGACGTCAGGAACACAGATAAGCAAAGGCAACACAGGATAAAGTCACGTTTGCTCCCAGCAGCTGCCACAGTCAGCATTCAATTCTTTTAAACTTTCATTCCCAGGTGTGGCTAATGAAGGGAATCAGGGCCTTTTCCTCCCCCATAAGCCACGCAACCCACGTTGCTCTCTTCTCCGTTCCTCCCTGCGTGCCCTAGGATGAAGAGGGGGGTGGGCCTGGGTCTTCCTCTGGAATCCCTCTCCCTTGTTCTACCTCTTCCCTGCTCTGCCCAGCCGGACTTTGCCCTTCCCCAGTCTCCCCCACAGCCAACGGAGCCACACTCCCACTCCCTGTCACCTGTTCATCTTCCTCCTCAGATTCAGACTCTGACGGGGGTATGACAGTTTGCTTGCATTGTTGCAGCCTTGTGTGACCTTTTTATATACTCCCTTTTTGACTCTGTTCAATTACCTGAAGGTTGGAAGATATTAAAGTTGAATCTCTCGTGCCTTAAAGTCTTGACTGAGATTGATATTTTGGAGAGAGTTTCATCCACAGGGAAGGAGAACTGGGACCCATCCACACAGTTATGGGCTATTTTAACAGGAGCGGCGTTCATGGACAGCTCCACTGTGCCAAAGGCCTTAGAAAGTTGCTTTTTCTTCATGTTCAAGAAGTAGCCACCAGAAAAGGATGCTAAATCTTCATAGACTCTTTGAGAGGCTCTAGCGTTCCTCTTAACAACTTCTGCAAACAAAAATGAAATACACATTTCTCCTTTTAAGTAGCTCCTCCCGAGTTCACCCTTTAAGGCAAATCATTTTAGAAAAGTGCCCTTTTGTTCCTATACAGGTAGTCCTTGACTTACGACCACAGTGGAGCCCGAAAGGTATGTTGTTAAGCGAGATATTAGTGAAGTGAGTTTGGCCACATTCCTTAAGCGAATCACCACAATTGTTAAGTTAGTGTGTCGTGTAAGCATCTTTTGTGACCTTCTGACAAGCAAAGTCAGTGGGAAGGCAGAGTCACTTAATAAACATGTTACTAACTTAATCCCTGCAGTGATTCACTTAACAAACTCTGGCCCGAGCGGTCGTAAAAGGAGGCAAAATTCACTTAACCACTGTCTCACTCAGCAACAGAAATTTGGGGCTCAATTGTGGTCGTAAGTTGAGGACTACCTATATATGGTCCCTTGATCAATGAAATATGCCTACGGCCAGGGAGATTTGCATGTTTCTGAAATGCCATGGAAATTGACAAAACCACTCATAGCATCATGGCCCTAGCACAGTCCAATGAAGTGTTGAAGGGGCGGAGTTTGAATCATGTCCTCAGGACACGCCCTTCCTCATTTGCCCTTCCTTGCCCTCCTTCCTAGACTTATATACCGCGGTATACCTCTAAGCGGTTTTAGAGAGTCAGCATATTGCCCCCGACAATCTGGGTCCTCATTTTGCCAACCTCTGAAGGATGGAGGGCTGAGTCAACCTTGAGCCAGTGGAACCCGAGCTGCCAAACCGCTGGCAGCTGCTGATCAGCGGGAGTAGCCTGCAGCGCTTGCATTCTAACCACTGAGCCACCACGGGTTGGACTAGAAGACCTCCAAGGTCCCTTCCAACTCTGTTATTCTGTTCTGTTCTGTTCTATCTTTACTGCCCTCCCCACTAAGACTCATGGATGCCATTGGCAGCAAGGGCAACCTTTCTTCAGGTTGTTTCAGACCACCAGGGATTCTGGCTTACCATCTCGTACAAAAATGTTCTTTGCGGCTTCAGTGGCCATTTGTCCAGCTTCTTGGTGCAAATAGGAATGAGAAGAGAGGAGAAGGTCAGTTCCCTTTTTATGGCTTTCCCCAGGAGAGGAGGAAGCTTGGGTGGCATCATTTTTCCTGCCATGTCCACCTTTGCCTGAATGGGGAAAAAAAAGCATAACAAAAATGCACATTAAAAAAAAGGGCAGGGTTTTTCATTATGTAGTTGCAGTGGCTTCCCCCCCACCTCTTTTAAATTTATTGAAAACATTTATATAGCTGCCCAACTTACAACCAGCTCTGGGCGGTTCCCAGTCAAGAACGAAAAGACATTTAGAATTCTTTTGAAAACGATAGAAAACAACCAGTGAAGACATAAAACATGAAAGAGAACAAAAAACCTGGCAACAGCACATGCTAACGTGTCATTCTCTATTATTCCCCCACCTAACACCTGAGAGAAAAGCCAGGTCTTTAAAGCCTTAAGGAAAGTGCAAAGGGTGGAGATTAAAGGGCAAGGTGTTTCATCACGCAAAGGCTGCCGTGGAAAAGGCACACTTCCTATCTCCCATCAGATGACAATATTTAGGATAAGGGACGGAGTGTGCTTGCCCTATTTGACCTTGTAGAATAGGTTAGATGTTCTTAGGCAGGGGTCCCCAACCACTGGTCCCCAGACCGGTACCGGTCTGTGGATCATTTTTTACCGGGCCGCAAAGCTTGGGCGCCGCCATCTTGTTTCGACGGCGCTTCCGGGTTTTCGGTTGGAAAGCGGCGTTTGGGTGCTCGCGCCTTGGTTTCGACGAAGAGGAGGCGGCTTCGAACGAAGAGCCGTCCCGATGGCAGTGGAGTCTCGCGTTACTCAGGTACCGGTTCGTGGAAGAATAAATAATCGTGAAACCGGTCCCTGGTTCAAAAAAGGTTGGGGGCCACTGTTCTTAGGGATAGGATGGTCTGCACAGTGGTGAGATTCATTTTTTTTTTACTACCGGTGCTGTGGGCGTGGCTTGGTGGGCGTGGCAGGGGAAGGATGCTGTAAAATCTCCATTCCCACCCCACTCCAGAGGGAAGGTTACTGCAAAATCCCATTCCCTCCCCACCCCACTAACCTGCTTTCCAGCTCTGTTCTCCTCTGCAGAGCAACAAAAGAAGACCAGGGGCCAGTCAGAGGTGGCATTTGCCGGTTTCTCCGAACTACTCAAAATTTCCCCTACCGGTTCTCCAGAACTGGTCAGAACCTGCTGAATACCCACCTCTGGTTCTACAGATAATCTAGCCCAGTGCCTTGAAAGATTATGATTTGCACCCTGAATTGCACCTATCAAGAAACAGGGAGCTAGTGTAGTTCACACAACAGAGGTGTTATCTGGGCTGAGCTTTAGTGATTTGTACGCCTTCCTCAGTAGCAATTCTTAATAATACTTCATCATTCTGGGCCCTGCTGACGATGTGATCAAAGTATGTCCCAACGTCTGAAGACGTTTAAAGTTTAACTAAATGGAAAGAAATAGGCTCTGAGTAAGGTTGAGTTTTTGTTTCTATATCGAAGTTCCCTTTTGGTTCCAGTCTCAAAGGGTTCGCGCTTCCTCTTGTAGGAAGAAAAATCCATCTGGTTCGGTTCCAAGCTTGGAGAAAGGCGCTGGAAATAAAATGGAGGCTGACTGGAAAGAAAGTTTATTGGTGAAGCAGAACCACTAATGGCGTGTGGTTCTGGGGCAGCTGACCAATTGGTTGAATAAGTGGATGGATCTTTATAGGTTTCTGTGATGCTGCTGGGGGTTGTGCAATGTCTGAAAGGCCTCTAGGGGTTGTGCGATGTAGTGAGCTCTGTGTCTTTTGCTATTCTAATAGCGGTGGGTTAATCATATTATATCCTAAAAGATCATGTCCTATTCTTAGAATTTGGGTGGAGGAGAATGTAAATTTTTAAAATTTAAATTTAAATTTAAATCCCATTGCTGGAGGTGAAGGTCTTTTATTTGTGAGTAGGCTGGCCCAGGATTTTTAATGGGCACAAAATGAGTTATTAAGAGAGACTGGGGCGATTTTTATGTCTCTAAGAAGATGTTTCTCCATTTCTCCTTTTGGAAAATATAAAATTCTGCCTCCAATATTCCATATTCCCCAAAATATTTCATTCTCTGATGTGTGTGTGGGGGGTGGGGGGGTGGGGGGGCTTCCCACACTCTGAAACAGCAGATCCTGCATTCTGGATCAATTAAAGGTACCAGGTAGTCTTCAGGGACAGCCCCATGTAGAATGCATTGCAGTTATCCCCACAGGAGATGACCAAGGCATGAGTGACAGTGAGCAAGGCCTCCTGTGCAAAAGACCCCCTAGCCAGAGCTGCCAGGTACTTCTTGAGCAGGAAACTTGACTCCAGGAGATTTCCCCAAACTGATCTGGGGGAAGTCTTTCCCCACCCAGATTCAAAAGAAAGAATCATCTGGGCCTTGGGAGGGGCAAAACCCCAAACCACTCCATCTTGCCAGGATCAAATCTGTTAGAAATTCTGTTTATACTGTATATAGCAAACAAAGAGTACAGTCACCATGTGCTTTACTGATCAACCGTTTAAGAACAAAAGAGCACAGAGCCAAACTTGTAACACTGCCATCAATCGGCTGAATACTACCATAGTTGTCGCATGGAAATACATTCCAACAGAATCCAAGCTGGTTCCTCCTCAGCCAGACCTTATAATCTCCAGGCACTTGACCAGCAAGTCACCACATCACTTGTCTTGACTCTTGTGAACTCTTCTGCTTTTTTAAAAAAGTGAAAATACCCATTTTGTCACCTGAATTGGTATTTTGTTGCTGAATTTGGGGCCTCATCAACTTTTTCCCCAGCTAGAGTCAATCTCTTGAATGAGTATCAAATCAATCACAGGTCACGTTTTGGGAAAACTGCTATTTTTTTTTTACTTCGCTGCCTTCTCCAAAATCATTACAGATACAGGTAGGACAGCCACAGAAAAAGTGATTTATGACCGTTATAGCATCACTCCTGCAGTCACGTAGTTGCAATTACAATTACTGGTTGCAGCATCATGTAATCCATTAAATTAAATTCTACAAATTACGTACTTTTCTTATAATTCTGGACACTTTGCTGAGAGCTTAAACTTTTCAGACAGTACAACTGTTCTAATTATTTGGATTCTTTTTATTTGGAAACCTGTCTTTCTTTTCTTTAATAGGGCCACCTTTCTATATAAGAGATACTCCAGTGCTGTTAGCACAGCTGGTAGACCAGATCAGGAAATCAACAGAGGAAGGCTAAAACTATTTTCTATTGAAATTGACTATAATAACAGTATTTTACAAGTCTGATTGATCTCTTTTCTTTCTTACACTCCTGTGAGTGTAAGACAGGTGTCTGTCTAGGTCTCTGCTGAATATTATCTGTCTATTTGGGACCCGATATATTTTTCTCCTTCATCTCTTTGATAATGTAGTTTGTGTATCTCTCTCAAAGTCATCTTTTTTACTCTCTACATCTCTGTTAAAGTTGTCACGAATATAGAAAAAACAAAGAAATGGATCCCTAACAAATTTGCTCTTACCATATTTTTTTTTTTTTAAAAAAAGTTTCATTTCTTTGTTTGATTGTTGTGAGACATCAGGAGTTGTTAAGAATCAGGTGGCATGTAAGTTAATACATTCTTATTAATGTTTTTTTAAATTCTTTTCCTGGCTGGGATCCCCAGATCAATGGAAAGCATACAAACAACAGATGTTCCTCATGTTGGTTACACATAGAAAGGAGTACTCCATCTTCTCTAGCCAAAATGTACATCAAATGTGCACCTCACATCTCAAAAAACAATGAAAAATGACTGATTTCTTTTTCTAGAAGTGCAGCTCCAGAGAATGTTTGTGAGCAGAACGATTGACATGGAGGAAAAGGGAACCAAAAATTATAGAGTAAGTAAATGGTCATAAAGCCCCTATTGTTCCTGGCCAGATACTACAGACAAAAGAACTTCAAATATTGCAGCTGAAATAGCTGTTGCTAAGAAACACTTAAATCCTGGCAACCCAGAAGCTATAGGAAAATCTTAAATCCCTGACCAATAAATTCAGACCTCATGCTTTCCCTTAACACAAAAGCGTAATCATGAAATCTCAACTCTGAAGATACTTCAGCCTCCTCTAAATTAGAGTTTCATAACCTTGGCAATTTTAAGGTGTGTCCCTGGGGAATCCTGGGAGTTGAAATCCACCTCTCTTCAACTTGCCAAAGTTGAGAAACATCTATATTCTGTCATAAGTACCCTGTTTCTCCAACAATACGGCCTCCCCCAATAGGAAGTCCCAGCATGTTTTATAGGCATGAAATGAAATTAAGCTCCTCCCCCCAAATTAAGGCCTATATTAAAACATGCGAAATGGGGGGAATGGTGGGGGGGCTTGCTGTTAGGAAGTACTTTTGTTGCACACCCGGATATGGTGCTACCTGCGTTGACCCCGATACGAAGTGCCCCACCAACGCCGAGGTCAACATCCAAGCCGTCACCGCCCGCCCGAAGATGCAAGGGGGGGGGAATTAAGTCACCCCCGAAAAGACGGCCTAGCCATTTTTTCAGGGCTCAAAAACAAAACAAAAAAGACCCGGCCTTATTATATGAGAAACACGGTATAATATATCCAACCTCCCACCAGTCCATCTGTTCCCTGATCTCACTCGATCATAGCTATAGAGGCTAGTGAGAGATGTGGAAAGGAAGGTGCTGGCAGGTCGGTCCCTTGGATATGCCTGCTTGAATTCAAGCACATGGCAGCTGTAACAGATCTAAACAACTTACCTGAGCTTGGTTGCTTTCTTGCGGACATTGCATTATCCCGACTAGATGGGATAATGTGGACCAGTGGATTAGCACTGATGATGTTAACTTAGTTTGGATAATGAAACGTCTCCAAGAAAAACAAGCAAGCTCAGAGAGAGATGATGATTTGCACTGTCAGTCATAATTGTGGAGACATGCTCGGTGACAAAACTCGGTGACATTACCCGAATGTCTACAAAATATTAAATAAAATACGCCCATGACACCTTGTACAGGCTGAGTACAACTTTTTTTTTTATTTTGCTTATTTTCTGGAGGAAAAATATATTAAGGACAATGGCTCTGAAGTTTAGTAGTTAAAAATTAGGACGGGGAAATTTGTATCCCAGAAAAATTGGTTTAATTTCATGTGGCTTCTATGGCCTGTTGAGATATGACAACCAAGCTAACTCTTATTTGTTTTTCTATATAGAACAACTACTTGTATTGAACCGTGGTAGCTTAGTGGTTGGAGGGCAGTACTGCAGGCTACTTCTGCTGACTTCTGGCTGCCTGCAAATTGGCAGTTCAAATCTTAACAGGCTCAAGGTTGACTCAGCCTTCCATCCTTTCAAGGTGGGTAAAATGAGGACTCAAATTGTTCGGGGCAATAGGCTGACTCTGTAAACTGCTTAGAGAGGGCTGTAAAGCAATATAAAGCGGTATATAAGTCTAAGTGCTATTGCAGCCTCCTCAGATGCATGGGGGAGATGCTCTTGGTCTGGCCCAGAACCAGAGAGAGAGAGAGAGAAGAGACAAAGTCGTGGGAGAAATGAGGAGAGACAATAAGAACTACAAAGATTGTTTTAGAAGGGAGTAGGAAGAGAAAAAAGGTGGAGAGTACTCGGGATGTGAGTGTGTGGAACAGCTGGTTCTCCACTGGAGCAGAAAAATATATGGCGGTTTCTCTGAAGGAAGAGAAGCGAAATACCATAGAGATGATATTTTCATCCTAGATGGGACAGAGGGAGAAGGTGGCTATGATAGAAGGTCTTTAATAAAGCCCTAGTCTCTGGGAAGAAAGAATTGGCGGAAGACTCCCAAGAGAGGTTTTCTTTTCCCAATGGAGCAGATGCAGAAGAGGATCAGCTAAGCAGATCCAAGGAAAGGAGATGAGTAGTGCTGAGCATGCTCATTTGTAAATCCACCCTTTTTACTCTTTCTCGATAATCCTGGAAATGGAGATATAGTGAAGGGTGGGGAAGAAATGAAGCATTCAGGAGGAGAGTTAGAGGGGAATAGTCACCAGGATAGAGACCTAAGACCCTGGGTAGAAGTCAGGATTTTGTTGTTAATATCTATTGTAAATAGTTTTGCTGTATACAGTAAAGAAGGTCCATAAAAGCCTCCACTGTCTTGTCCCAAAGGTGCTTTTTTTTCAAGTGGCAACTGGACTTTCTAGTTTTCTTTGAAGATGTTTCACTTCTCACCCAAGAAGCTTCTTCAGCTCTGACTGGATGGAGGGGAATGGAAGGAAGACAGCTGGTCATTTGCACTCTTTTGGAGGGTCACTGAGGCCCCTTGGAGGTTTATCTGTCCTCAGGGTTGTCTGAATAGTGCAAGTGGGTGTGGAGCCTTCTGGGAACTGTTGAAAGGACTGTGTCTGAGATAGATGACTACTCAGATGACCCTGGGGACACAGATAAACCTCCAAGTGGCCTCAATGATTCTCTAAAAAGAATGCAAATGACCAGCTGTCTGCAAGAAGTATAAATCCTCCCATTCCCCACCATCCAGTCAGACCTGAAGAAGCTCCTTGGATGAAAAGCAAAACATCTTCAGAGAAAAACCAGAAAGTCCAGTTGCCTCTTGAAAAAAAAGCACCTTTGGGACAACCATGACCTGGATGACTGAGAATCTCCATAGTCCACCACTATCTTGGTTTCTCTGTGTCAGTTACCCTCTTGTAACTCTAATTACACCTCCCGTCCTAAAAAGAACCCAGTTGCACCATGGCAGGTGGAAACAATGGACCTTCTGACGTCATACCAAGCTTCCTGTATTTTCACGATTTCACCATAGGGGAAATGGTGGAGGATCTATTTGAGCTTGGAGGGGAAAAGCAGGACGTATCCCATGAAGACCTTCCCACTCTCCCACCAGTTACCTTCAAAACGGGCTTGGAATGGTTCCGTCCCATTCGTCTCTTTAAGGGCTCCACCTTTCTTGAGATATTTTCCAGGCAGAGGGTTTTTCTCCACGACAGTCTGCCTCACCCTCTTTTCTGGGACATCGGCGTCGGTGAAAGCACTTGATGCCATGCCCTCCGATTCATGGTTGGGATAAAACCCGTTCACCAGCCCCACGCACAGGAGCAAAGGAAGCTCTCTGGCCAAGAGCATAGTTCGTGGCTTGATTTGGGTAGGCAGGACAAAAACTGAAAAAGAGGTTCCCTCCAGGTCTGCCTCACGACCTCTGTCTACCTGCCTTGGCTGTGGGAGTTTAATAGCTGAAGTTACAACCGGGGGGTGGGTGGGAGGTGGGGGAAATGAGCAGCTGTCAATTGTTCATCTTTTTTTTGTTTTTTTGTTTTCCATATTGAATCTGCCTCTCTAATGAAGTCAGCATCGTTACCCTCCAGCTGCAAAGAGGAACATGGCAAATTGAGTTTCTGACCAGTTGCCAGACTGGCATTTGCTCAAACTCCATGGGTTGCAGTGGGGGGAATATGTGAGTCCTGTTTGTTTAGATCCGTGTTGCGTAACCCTTGGCCACTTTAAAGATGTGCGTGCTTCAACTTTGACAGGAAAGACCTTTCACAGTGTGTTTGTACTGAAAGCATTGGACACGTTGTCATTTCCTAAGTTTTTCTGGCACAAGAGCACAATGCAGCCTTCTGATAACAGAATAGTAAAAAAAAACAGAGTTGAAAGGGACCTTGGAGGTCTTCTAGTCCAACCCCACCCCCCCTGCCGAGGCAGGAAGCCCTACACCACTTCAGGCAAATGGTTATCCTACATCTTTTTTAAAACTTCCAGTTAGCTTGAACCCTTCTGAGTCACCCTTTTAGAGTGTAGAAATCTAGATGGTCATAAGAATTATGCCACCTTATGCCACCAGACATGAAATTCTAGAACTAGAAAACCTTGAATTACGCCGTCTTCGGTCTGATCTAAGTATGGTATATAAAATCATACATTGCAATGTCCTACCTGTCAATGAATCCTTCAGCTGCAACCATAACAACACAAGAGCACACAATAGATACAAACTCAAGGTTAACCGCACCAAACTTGATTGCAGGAAATACGACTTCAGCAACAGAGTGATCAATGTCTGGAATACTCTACCAGACTCTGTGATTTCTTCCCCAAGCCCCAAAAACTTTAACCTTAGACTGTCTACTATTGACCTCACCCCTTTCCTAAGAGGTCTGCAGGGGGCGGGCATAAGCGCACCAACGTGCCTACCGTCTCTGTCCTATTGTTTCTTTTTATTTTTCTTATATGTACCCATTTCATGTATTCATAACTATGTATATACTTATACTTATTATCTTGTAAACAATTGACAAATCAAATAAATAAATAAATAAAAGAATGTCCCTGGCTCTACAAGTGATGCTGTCGAGGTTCTTAACCAGGGCCTGGAGTCTGTAAGGGTTTGGACGGGAGAGAACAGATTACAACTCACCCTGGCAAGATGAAGTTGACTCTGGGTCTTTGGGTCCCCTGGATATGGTGATTATTTTTTTTTTTCATCTTTACCTCTTTATGAGATAACATCCCCCAGAATGAATGGTGTACAATCTTGGGGTCCTCCTGGATTCATGGTTGCTGCTCAAAGAGAAGGTGGCCCAGAGGTGGTATTCAGCAGGTTCTGACCGATTCTGGAGAACTAGTAGCGGAAACTTTGAGTAGTTCGGAGAATCGGCAGATACCACCTTTGACTGGCCCCACCCCCGTCTATTCTCTGCCTCCCGAGTCCCAGCTGATCGGCCGGGTCTTCTTTGGTTTCCCTGAACAAGAGAACGGAGCTGGAAAGCAGGTTAGTGGGTGTGGGGAGGGAATGGGGATTTTGCAGTAACCTTCCCCTGCCATGCCCACCAAGCCACACCACACCACACCCACCAAGCCATGCCCGCAGAACCAGTAATAAAATGTTTTGAATCCCACCACTGAGGTGGCCGCTGTAATCACGAGGGCCATTGAACAGATTCATCTTGTGCACTGGTTGTAATGTTTCTGCTCTACACAGTATCACTTCCTGATTGGATTACTTCAAGGCAGTCTATATGGGGCTGCCCTTAAAGCAAGGGTTGCCAACCTTTTGGACCTCAGGGACCACCAAACTCTAATTTTAAATCCCGCGGATCAGAGACCCTGGGAAAATCCCCGAAAAAGTCTGCAGGACAATTCCCCATCCCATTTTCCTACCGATCGATCATTCTTTAATTTGGGATCGCAGGATACTGTCTCCAGCTCCATTCTCGGGGGGGGGAGGGGGGGGAGAGAGAGAGACTTTTGGCTTCATGCAAAGAAAGCAGCAGAAGTCTTTCTTTCTCTCCCACAAACTCCACCAGAAATGAGTCTTTGCCGGCGCAGCCTCTTGGAGCAGGATGCCTTTCAGGGTCCCAATGACTCATTTCTGGCGGAGTTTGGGGGAGAGAAAGAAAGACTTTTGCTGCTTTCCTTGCGTGCAGCCAAAAGCAGAAGAAGAAAGAAGCGGAAAGAAGCAGCCCGGTGGCCAGGCCAGGCACATGGGGTGTGTGGGGCAAGTTACCCCATCCATCCTTTCCCCCCTCCCTCCCTACCTCCTGATGTTCCCAATGCAAGCGATGCATACTTGGGTTCCCGCAGGCTATGTGGGTGTCACAGCCTTGTGTTCCTGCGCAGCCTGGATTAGTTGCTTTGGGGGGGTTGCTTTTGGGGTGACATTTCTCTGCGGACCACCAAAATTTTCTCGCAGACCACCAGTGGCCCCTGGCCCACTGGTTGGCAACCGCTGCCTTAAAGAACATTTCAAAGGTGCAGAATGTGGCTCGGTGTTTATTTTTGGGTGCTCCAAAGTTTGTTTATTTATGGAATGTACTGTATTTGCCACCCATAGCACAACCTCCTTAAAGCATTAAAAATATTAAAATCTACAATCATATAACACAGCGAATAAAACCATTAACAAATAAAATCCATTAACATCAGATGGGAAAGGAAGGAGCTGGACACCCGGGGTGGGGTGAGGAGGTGGGTTAAGTTTTAATTAGTAACCATTTTGTAGAAAGTTAGCAGCCACCCCTCTCCTAGAAGAATTAAATATTTTGAGAAATGTTAAAAAGGCTAAAATATTTCCCCTAAGGGAGACAGAAAGACAGAGCTCCAGCTGCCTGCCCCCAGCAGATATTTGGTGCCCATTAAGAAAGACTGGGCCAGCCTATCTACAAGACAAAAGACCTCTAGCTGCAGTCTGATGGGATTATGACATGACCCTCCAGGACATAATAGGATTAATCCATCTAGCAGCAGAGCTCAGCACATGGAAAATCTAAGGACATTGCATCACCCAGCAAGCTTCAACCAAACCTGGGAGCTCAGACAACCTCTGAGCTCCCAGGTTTGACCTCTGCATAGCCCCGTGGGAGTCTGACAGCAACCAATAGAATACATGTTCTTGCACAGGAACAGTGTCAGTGTTCCAGAGATTATCCATTCCAGTCAGTAACTCCAAATCAACCATAATCTCAAAGTACTTTTATTAGAATAGAAACTTGGTACCTGTGTGGAATTCCGAAACTAAAGTTTCCCCCCAGATTTATTTATTTTTATTTATTGATTTGATTTGTCAATCGCTTACAAGATAATAGATATCAGTATAAACATAATTATGAATACATGAAATGGATACATATAAGAAAAAACAAAAAACAATAGGACAGGGACGGTAGGCACGTTGGTGTGCTTATGCATATCCCCTACAGGCCTCTTAGGAAAGGGGTGAGGTCAATAGCAGATAGTCTAAGGTTAAAGTTTTTGGGGTTTGGGGAAGAAACCACAGAGTCAGGTAGAGTATTCCAGACATTGACCACTCTGTTGCTGAAGTCGTATTTCCTGCAATCAAGTTTGGTGCAGTTTACCTTGAGTTTGTATCTACTGTGTGCTCTTGTATTGTTATGGTTGAAGCTGAAGTATTCATCGACAGGTAGGGCATTGTAATGTATGATTTTATATACTGTACTTAGATCGGACCGAAGGCGGCGTAGTTGTAGGTTTTCTAGGTCTAGAAGAAATTTCAAGTCTGGTGGCGTGAGGTATTCTGCAACGAGTAGAGGAGTGGAGAACTCTTCTTGTGAAATATTTCTGGACTTTCTCAACTGTGTTAATATCAGATACGTAATGCGGATTCCAGACTGATGAGCTGTACTCAAGTATTAGTCTAGCAAATGTTTTTCCCACAAGGTACCAACCTACAAACCATTCCCTTTTCCCCACATCATACATCACGTGAACCAATCCCCCTTCAGTCTCAATTCTTCCTGCGCCATTCATAATGATCTTGAATGACTAAAGAATTGATTTTGTCTATTGAGAGCTACTCAGATAATATCAGCCCTGTTAGGAATATAAGTCACCTAACAGGTATTTGGGTTAGAAATATATAAACCAGGATAAACATTTTAGTACTGTAACTTTAAGAAAATGCAAAACTGTAATTAGGTGTGGTTTCTCAAACGGCCATAAGATGGAGCCAGAAACCTGGTTTGTCTTAGTCTGAGTCTCAGAAGAGACTAAGTGTATCTCTGTTTCCTTCTGTTGGAAAGTATTGCCGTTGTTCCATTTCTTCTAATTGACTGATATTACTGGATTTAATGTAAGTCTGATACTGAACTGTTTTTGACACTGGAATTTGATATTTGGATTATCCCTGGATGAAAACTGACTGATTTACCTGTGAATGACTTTTGGACTGCTTATTTTGGACTTTGCTTAAACCTTTCTGGAAGTAAAAACTTACATTTACTGTACAGTGTATCTGTGTGCTCTGTGTGTATTATTCAAACACTACTCTCTATACATCTCCCTGTAAGCGCTCATTCTCCTAAAGGGGAATTACCTCAACAAGCCCCGTCCAATCCTCCGCAGCTGTGTGGCAGCTTTTAATAATGATTCCAAAGCTGACAAACAGGAAGCTCAAGTTCAAAGCCCGAGCGAAGGTATAAATATCCTCCACTCGCAACTCCATGTAGTCAGCTACCCAGAACCATCTGCTTGGCGGTTCCGCTTCATCAATAAACCATCTTTCCAATCAGCCTCCATGTTTCCAGTGCTTTTTTCCCAGCTTGGAACTGAACCAGATGTATATTTGTTCCAGCAATCTCCAGTATGAAATTGCCCCATTGGGTCCCCAATCTGTCACTGATGGAGTTGCTATGTAGTAAAGCTGACGGAGGTAGCAAAAATGGCGAAAATGTTTAATTAGAGAAAAGATTTTATCTAGCTTTGTTTCTGTGTGGAAACCTCCTTTGGAATTTTGCTTGAAACTGAAAAAAAATGAAAATTTGATTTTAGGTTTTGATGATTAAAATAATTTTGTTATTATAGGTTTAGCTTGAAAAGTGAAATGTGAAGCAAAAGGTTGACGTGTTTTTATTTTTATTTTACTTGCACTGAAAAGAATCAGAGGTCACCACTTTTTCCCCTTTTCTCTGTTTGCACTTTTTCTTTCTCTTAGCTTTCTAGCTTTTGTTTTTTTCTGTGTTTTTATTTTTAATGCAACTTAATAAAAATTATATACAAAGAAACAATTTGCTATGCAGTACCTGGGCATTTTTTTTTGTATTGGGTTACTTTAGTTGATGATCATTTTTAATATATTTTTTCTACAGATTGTTCACCATCCAGAATTGCTTGTTTAAGGTGGGAGACTGTATAGATTTTCTAAATAGAATAAAATAAATAAATAAAAACTCTCCACAGACACAAGTGCTTCTGAAGTTAGTTTTATTTGGATCCACCAGAGACTTGGGGCAAGGGTACTAACATTTTTTATTATCTCAGTGTGAGGCACATCCAGGGACCAGAAATACAATCCATTTTGTGTCAGGACATTCCTTCAATGTACGTCATCTCTATGGAGTAAAAGTGAACAAAGGAATTGGTGCGAGAAATGTAAGCTATTTTTCATCATCTCCCTTCCCCAGATCTTATCCATAAGGCTATCAGAAAAATTGGCAACCCTGGCTTTCTGGCTAACAACTGTTATTGTTTTGTTTTATTTTTTATTTTTTTAAATACAGCATTTCTCAATGTTGGCAACTTGAAGACGTGGCTGGCTGGGGAATTCTGGGAGTTGAAGCCCACATGTCTTAAGGTTTGAATTCTAGTGCCGAGAAGGGCCAATGGGAGAAGATGCACCTGCTGGATTTTACACTGGCCACAAGCTGTTCAAGAGGAAGTCTATTGCTTTGTGGGGTCTTAATCCTTTTTCTCTGACTTTGGAAATTCTCTGTTTGGTGGACTAGTGTGACAACAAAGCAAAACTACAATGTGGCTGCAGATGGCCTTTAAAGTTGTGTTGTATTCTCCTTAGGAGCGCTCACAAAGTCTATTCCAGCAAATCCATCACTTTTCTGCATGTGATATTGCAAAGTGCATAGAAAATGGGCGGTGCTTGTGTTGTGATGTTGTCACACTGCTTGTGTTACTCTCTCATTGTCCCCCTGGATCTATCTTAACTCTCTTTGGTATAAACAGGAGGGAAGGAAGGAGGCATAGAGGAAAAATGCCACCAAGCTTCCAAGATTCCTTACTTGCCGTGTCCTGCAGAGGTGGTATTCAGCAGGTTCTGACCAGTTCTGGAGAACCGGTAGCAGAAATTTTGAGTAGTTCGGAGAACTGGCAAATACCACCTTTGACTGGAGATTTTACAATATCCTTCCCCTGCCACGCCCACCAAGCCACGCCCACAGAACCGGTAGTAAAAAAAATTTGAATCCCACCACTGGTGTCCTGTATTAGTTTTTCTCAACCTCAGCAATTTTAAGATGCATCAGGGAATTCTGGGAGTTGAAGTCCACACATCTGAAAGTTGCCGAGGTTGAAAAACACCGCTCAATATCAGGGGTGTCAAACTTGATTTCCTTGAGGGCCACATCAGGGTTGTGTTTTGACCGTGGGATGTATGTGTGTGTGGCCGTTGACGGGGTGTGTGGCCAGCTCGACATCACTTGTGTTGGGGGTGCTTGTGGCGGCCCGATTGCTTTGCCAGAGAAAACGGGCTCCTGAGCTCCATTTTCGGGTGTGACTGACTCCTGTAACCCTCTGCCAGCAAAAACGGCGCTCGAGGGGGCTCCTCTCCCGAGCTCCATTTTTTCTGGCAAGGGTACTGCATGCTATTTCCAGGACGGCCAGATCTAAGCATCTTGCAGGCCGGATCTGGCCCCCAGGTCTTGAGTTTGATACCCCTGCTCTATATCAATAAAACGGGCTCCAGAATTTCTGGTGCAGTCTATTCTTTCCTTAAGGGGCTGATAAATACAACTTCCAGATTCATAGGTGACATTATTTAAAAGAATTTTTTAAAAAAATTGCTGTTGTTATTTACACACAGTGTTCCAAATAGTTCTAACTGGATCCAGTACTTTTGGCTATTAGGTCCTTCCTAAAATCTGGGACCCATCATTGCCACAGAATTGAAATTTGGCAAATTTTATAAAAGCATTTTAGGACATCCAAATGACCATAAAGCATTTTGTGACAAATTACAAAATGTCATGAAAGATTTCCTGCGGCCAACTGGTGACGTTTGACTGTGTTATACAAGAGAGGTGCCCATTGCCCGGGCCGCAGGCTGATACCAGTTTGTGGACCGTTAGGAACCGGGCCTCACAAGCAAGCGAAGCTTCATCTCCACGTGTGCGAGATCTAGGTAGTGTGTGAAACCACACACATACCATTAGTCTGTGGAAAAATTGTTTTCCACAGAACTGGTTCCTTGCATCCAAAAGGTTAGGACCCACTGCTATACGGTTCAACACTGGCTATTTTCAAGGCAGATACATCCCTAAAATTTTAAGAACATTTGTAATGAAAGCAGCAGTGCATTAAGTGCCAGAGAAATCAGAAAATCCAGGCAGTTCAAATGAGTATAAAGGTTTATTGCTCGCTACAAGAATCTGAACTACTAACAGTCAAAGCAAATTGGCGGTAGATGTCAAAGGAATTCAAGGATTTCTGGATTTAGATTTCTTATGATTGCGAAAGGATTCATGACTGATGACACATTTGACACCCCCCCAGGCTCAGCCAGGTCATCTCCTACACCTGCCATTGTTGATGGCATTGAAGAATCTGGCAAGAAAACATCTCTTTATCTACGAGCCAGGCTCATGGGTTGTCTAGTTTGGACTAAAGAGAAAGGTAATGTGCTTTAGTGAATGAGTTGGCAGCTTCAGATGTTTAACTCACTAGCTTGGAGGAGGATTAGGGTTTCTGTAGTCCATCGTGAAACTGCTCGTGTTCCCGTCTTCATCACTGATCAAAACTTCTGCTAAAGGATCGCAGCAGGTTGACCTATGGAAGAGAGCAAAAATAACACGGTGGATAAATAACGGGAGAGAGTGAAGGAGGAAAGAGTTTGGACAGCTACAAGCGGAATGGGGTTTAAAAACAAGGACACCAGAATGAAAGAGTTCTGCAAGCAGTGAAAGAATTAGAAGGCGTGACCGCTTCACTAAGGCAATTCCGCTGTTAACATGTTTCATCAAGGCGAAGTGCAGGTTGTCCTTGACTTATGACCATTCATTGAGTGGCTGTTCGAAGTTACAACAAAACTGAAAAAGTGACTTACAATCAATCCTTGCACGCATGACATTGTAGCATCCCTACAGTCACGTGATCAATATTCAAATTCTTGGCCTGTGGCATGTAGTTACAAACGGTTGCAGCACCCCAAGGTCATGTGATTGGGGGGGCCTTTCCAGCCAGTTCCCAACTGGGGGAAAATCTGGATTCACTTAATGATATGCAACTCATTTAACAACGGCAGTGATTCACTTAAAAACTGTGGCAAAAAGGTCATAAATTTGAATGTGACTTACTTAGAAACCACTATGCTTACCAGTAGAAATTCTGGTCCCAGTTGTGGTTATAAGTTAAGAATGACCTGTACTTATTTTCTTATGCTACACAGTCTGGTTGAAATACGAACATACATTATTTTACCTTGATCAATGAAGAAAGAAAAGGAAGAATATAGACTAGTGTTCTGCAGCTGCTGTGTAGCTCCTTTTAGGTTCAGGGCTAAAATTGGGGTTTGAACAGGATGTCTCAAAAGTAACTGGTCAGGGCATCATAAAAATGAAATTTTGTTCAGATTAAATTTAAATATGGTCAATACATTTTTTCCGGTACTAATATGTTTTTACTATTTTTTTTACCTTTACGTTCAGAATTACAGTTTGGTAATAACTGTGGGAATTTAGAATGTCAACTTTTCTCAAAGTAAGGAAATGCTTTAATAAGATGGTGATTTGTAATGTTAGTAATTAGTAATTTTACATGGATGGAATGACATTTATTCTCTTCATGTTAAGGAATAGATTCAACATATGTGATGTGAAGTTACCATATATACTCGAGTATAAGTCGACCCGAATATAAGCCGAGGCACCTAATTTTACACAAAAAACTGGGAAAACTTATTGACTCGAGTATAAGCCGAGGGTGGGAAATGCAGCAGCTACTGGTAAATTTCAAAAATAAAAATAATTAATTTGGGAAGCGATCTCACTATCATGAAAGGTTTAATTGATTCACTAACCCAAAGAAGAAGATGATGATGACAGCGGGAGGCAGGAGTCACTCTCTTCCCCTCCCTCGGAGGCCCCTGAGTCAGGAGTCACTACCGCCGGTGCGGCCCCAGTCCGCCGCCTCGGGAAGGGAAGGCAAAGCGCTTTTGCCTTTCCTTCCCGGCTGAAACTGTGGGAGTCGCTGCCGCCGGAGGCCGCGACTCCACACCATTTTTTTTCAGAGGGAATCTGACTCGAGTATAAGCCGAGGGGATTTTTCAGCACAAAAAATGGGCTGAAAAACTAGGCTTATACTCGGTATATACAGTATTGTTATTATTATTTGGAATTATAGATATATTCTAAAAATGGAGCATTTTTTTCTAAATAGTGTCGATTTAATAGCCTTAAGGGCCAAATTAATTTCATATATATATATATATATATATATATATATATATATATATATATATATATATATATATATATATATATATATATATATTTCATTTCTTCTTTTTCTTATTTTTCTCCCATTATGTTCATCTTTGCTTTAATCCTTGTAATGTATGTAGGATTTGTATTACATACCCACTGACATTATTTTTGTTATTAATAAAAATAAAGCAATTGTACTGCTTTGATTTTTTTTCATTGCTCAGAAAATTAAAATAAAATTGTCATAAATTAAAAACCTAAGAGTTTCAAAAGAAGAAAAAATAAAATCAAAACATGTTTAATATACGCTCTGTCCTAAATATTAGCTAATTTTAAACCTAAAAATTAGCTAATATTAATAACTGCACATTCTGTCTGCTTTAGCAACAATATTTTTTTTTGCTACTTCTTTACCTAATAAAGATCTGGCTAAAATATGGGTGTTTTGTAATTTTGGTTTCAAACTAATAAAAGCATTACTTTAATTCTGGATTACTTTCCCCTAGGGAAAAGATATTTCATAGCTGGGGTTTAAATGAATAAAGACATCCATCTCTTTGCATCTTTGTTTTCTATTTTCGATGAAAACTTGTAAACTCCAGGGGGCACTCTAAGTCTACTTCAGAAATAGGCCAGCTGATTTTCACAAATCCCCTGGAATTAAGCACACAATCCGCATGCAAACTGTTATAAATGACTCAATCAATCAATCGTTCAATCAGAATAGAACTGGGAGGGACCTTTGAGGTCTTCTAGCCCAAACCTCTGCTAAAGCAGGAGACCCTATACCTTTTCAGACAGTTTGCTGTGTCCAATGTCTTCTTAAAAACCTGCAGTGATGAAGGCAAACTGTTCTAGTAGTTAATTCTCCTCACTGTTCCAGGTTGCTTCTGTTCTTGATTAGTTTCCACCCATTGTTTCCTGTCCTACCTTCTGGTGCTTTGGAAAATAAATGGACCCTCTCCTCTTTGTGGCAGCCTCTCAAATACTATCCTGTCACCCCTGGTCCTTCTTTTCTCTAGACTAGCCAAAGCCAAACTCTTCATAGGTTTTAATTATTTGGCTTGCTCTTTACATATAATAAGAAGCTCAGGCAATAATAAAGACTGTTGCTAGTGTTGGAAGTTAAAACCCACCCATCTCTGAGAGAAATGAAACATTTTAGGATATATTAAAAAGGCAGAATTATAGAGAAGTAGACACTCAGAGAGGCAGAAACTAATGGGCCATGAAGGCCCGGGGCAGTCTATTCTACATAACAAAGATCTACCTCCTTCAGGCAGATCCATAATAGGAATTGCCCAAAGCCCTTTCGTTACATCATCATCCAGCAGGGCTCAACCAAGCCTGGGACTCAGGACAGCCTATAGAGTTGCCCCTGCATGGCCCCATGGGAGTCAGACAACCAATCAGAATACAAGCTCAAATTCAAATCCAGACAGACGGCATAAAACCCAGGGACTCTCAGCATCTTTTCCCTTTTTCGCCCAAGAGCTCCAAGGCATGTGACCCTGTCCACCATTAAACCATCTTTCCAAACAGCCACCGTTTCCAGTATCTTTTTCCCCACTTGGAACCGAAGCCAGATGGACATTTCTTCCAACACTAGTGTTGGGGACCTGAAAAATGTTGTGTGCTGAAAAACGGATATTGCGCATTGGTAAGGCAGGCAAGGGACAAAACAGGCTTTGGGATGTCATGTTGTAAAATCCAGGGCAGAGAAGGAAAAAGCTAAGATTTATTTGCACTTACATTTACAGATAGTCCTCGACCTACGTCCACAATTGAGACCAAAATTTCTGTTGTTAAATGAAGCAATTATTAAGTGAGTCATGCCCAATTTTACAATCTTTTTCCACCATGGTTTTTAAGCGAAACCCTTCAGTTAAGTGAATCAGGTGGTTTTTAAGTGAATCTGAATTTTCTATTGATTTTGCTTGTCGTAAACCAGCTGGGAAGGTTGTAAATGGTTATCACATTACCCGAGGATGCCACAACCATTGTAAATACATGCTGGGTACCGAGCAATCAAATTCTGATCACGTGTTGCTTCATTGGTTTTAAGTGTGAGGAAGTTACATTTTTCAGTGCTGTTGCAACTTTGAACAGTCACTAAATGATTGGTTGTAAATCGAGGACTAGCTGTATTTATCTATTACCTTTATTATTATTACTTTCATATAATTATTATAAATAATTAAAGGAAAAGATATCTAATACTCCTTCCTCCTCTTTTCCCCCCCATAACAACTAAGATGGAGCTAGAACTCACAGTCTTCCTGTCTCTAACTTGGTGCCTTAGTGTTAGAAATTCTGTTTATATATAGCACCATAGAGCAAACAAAGAGTATGGTCACCATGTGCTTTACTGCTCAACTGTTTAACTGTAACAGGAAACAGGACACTCTATCGGGAATAAAAGAGCATGGAGTATATACCATAGATCCAAACCTGTAAACAGTGCCATCTACTGGCTGAATACTACTGCGGTTGTTGCATAGAAATACATTCCAAAAATGAACTCCAACACTTAGCTACTAGAGAACTTGCCTTTCAATTGTTCTCCTTCAGCTCCAGATTAAAGGAACTTTCACAGAAAACAAAAGGAAGGTCAGGTAAAATTGAATCGGAAACATTCAAGTTTCAAGTTTCTGTTACACAGACAAGCATAGGTTTAAAACTGTAAGAAACTTGGGGGATGCAATCATTTTAATTTTCCTTGAATTATTTTAATTAGACACTGCTAAAAACTAACTGGAGTGGTGTGGTGTCCTAGAGATGAAGACAGTTGCCTCCCATTCGAAGGTTGATCATTCAATCCCAGGCAGTGATCGATGTTTCTCAATCAAGCCACAAAGAGAGAAATATCTGCTGCGAACTCTGTAAATGCTCAGTTCGATTCAATTATCCCAACCCCACCACAAACAAGGTCATAAAAAGAAAAAGAAATGCTAGAGACTAACTGAGTTTGTAGGAGTCTACATCCAAAGTATGATTGCAGGAAATACGACTTCAGCAACAGAGTGGTCAGTGTCTGGAATACTCTTACCTGACTCTGTGGTTTCTTCCCCAAACCCCAAAAACTTTAACCTTAGACTGTCTACTATTGACCTCACCCCTTTCCTAAGAGGTCTGTAGGGGGCGTGCATAAGCGCACCAACGTGCCTACCGTCCCTGTCCTATTGTTTCTTTTATTTTTCTTATATGTACCCATTTCATGTATTCATAACTATGTATATACTTATACTTATTATCTTGTAAACAATTGACAAATCAAATAAATAAATAAATAAATAAAAGAATGTCCCTGGCTCTACAAGTGATGCTGTCGAGGTTCTTAACCAGGGCCTGGAGTCTGTAAGGGTTTGGACGGGAGAGAACAGATTACAACTCACCCTGGCAAGATGAAGTTGACTCTGGGTCTTTGGGTCCCCTGGATATGGTGATTATTTTTTTTTTTTTCATCTTTACCTCTTTATGGGATAACATCCCCCAGAATGAATGGTGTACAATCTTGGGGTCCTCCTGGATTCATGGTTGCTGCTCAAAGAGAAGGTGGCCCAGAGGTGGTATATTCAGCAGGTTCTGACCGGTTCTGGAGAACCGGTAGCAGAACTTCTGAGTAGTTTGGAGAACCTGCAAATCCCACCTCTGACTGGCCCCACCCCCGTCTATTCTCTGCCTCCCATTGAGTCCCAGCTGATCGGCTGGGTCTTCTTTGGTTGCCCTGAACAGGAGAACGGAGCTGGAAAGCAGGTTAGTGGGTGTGGGGAGGGAATGGGGATTTTGCAGTATATCCTTCCCCTGCCACGCCCACCAAGCCACACCACACCCACCAAGCAGAACCAGTAATAAAAAATTTTTGAATCACTGAGGTGGCCGCTGTAATCACGAGGGGCATTGAACAGATTCATCTTGTGCACTGGTTGTAATGTTTCTGCTCTACACAGTATCACTTCCTGATTGGATTACTTCAAGGCAATCTATATGGGGCTGCCCTTAAAGCAAGGGTTGCCAACCTTTTCGACCTCAGGGACCACCAAACTCTAATTTTAAATCCTGCAGATCAGAGACCCTGGGAAAATCCCCGAAAAAGTCTGCAGGACAATTCCCCATCCCATTTTCCTACCGATCGATCATTCTTTAATTTGGGATCGCAGGATACCGTCTCCAGCTCCATTCTCGGGGGGAGAGAGAGAGAGACTTTTGGCTTCATGCAAAGAAAGCAGCAGAAGAAGCAGAAGTCTTTCTTTCTCTCCCACAAACTCCACCAGAAATGAGTCTTTGCCAGCGCTGCCTCTTGGAGCAGGATGCCTTTCAGGGTCCCAATGACTCATTTCTGGCGGAGTTTGGGGGAGAGAAAGAAAGACTTTTGCTGCTTTCCTTGCGTGCAGCCAAAAGCAGAAGAAGAAAGAAGTGGAAAGAAGCAGCCCGGTGGCCAGGCCAGGCACATGGGGTGTGTGGGGCAAGTTCCCCCATCCATCCTTTCCCCCCTCCCTCCCTACCTCCTGATGTTCCCAATGCAAGCGATGCATACTTGGGTTCCCGCGGGCTATGTGGGTGTCACAGCCTTGTGTTCCTGCGCAGCCTGGATTAGTTGCTTTTGGGGGGGGGGTGTTGCTTTTGGGGTGACATTTCTCTGCGGACCACCAAAATTTTCTCGCAGACCACCAGTGGCCCCTGGCCCACTGGTTTGGCAACCGCTGCCTTAAAGAACATTTCAAAGGTGCAGAATGTGGCTCGGTGTTCATTTTTGGGTGCTCCAAAGTTTGCTTATTTATGGAATGTACTGTATTTGCCACCCATAGCACAACCTCCTTAAAGCATTAAAAATATTAAAATCTACAATCATATAACACAGCGAATAAAACCATTAACAAATAAAATCCATTAACATCAGATGGGAAAGGAAGGAGCTGGACACCCGGGGTGGGGTGAGGAGGTGGGTTAAGTTTTAATTAGTAACCATTTTGTAGAAAGTTAGCAGCCGCCCCTCTCCTAGAAGAATTAAATGTTTTGAGAAATGTTAAAAAGGCTAAAATATTTCCCCTAAGGGAGACAGAAAGACAGAGCTCCAGCTGCCTGCCCCCAGCAGATATTTGGTGCCCATTAAGAAAGACTGGGCCAGCCTATCTACAAGACAAAAGACCTCCAGCTGCAGTGTGATGGGATTATGACATGACCCTCCAGGACATAATAGGATCTAGCAGCAGAGCTCATCACATGGAACAATCTAAGGACATTGCATCACCCAGCAAACTTCAACCAAACCTGGGATCTCAGACAACCTCTGAGCTCCCAGGTTTGACCTCTGCATAGCCCCGTGGGAGTCTGACAGCAATCAATAGAATCTTGCACAGGAACAGTGTCAGCGTTCCAGAGATTATCCATTCCAGCCAGTAACTCCAAATCAACCATAATCTCAAAGTACTTTTATTAGAATAGAAACTTGGTACCTGTGTGGAATTCCGAAACTAAAGTTTCCTCCCAGATTTATTTATTTATTTTTATTTATTTATTTGATTTGTCAATCGCTTACAAGATAATAGGTATAAGTATAAACATAATTATGAATACATGAAATGGATACATATAAGAAAAATAAAAAAACAATAGGACAGGGACGGTAGGCACGATTGGTGTGCTTATGCATGTCCCCTACAGGCCTCTTAGGAAGGGGGTGAGGTCAATAGTAAACAGTCTAAGGTTAAAGTTTTTGGGGTTTGGGGAAGAAACCACAGAGTCAGGTAGAGTATTCCAGACATTGACCACCTTGTTGCTGAAGTCGTATTTCCTGCAATCAAGTTTGGTGGAGTTTACCTTGAGTTTGTATCTATTGTGTACTCTTGTATTGTTATGGTTGAAGCTGAAGTATTCATCGACAGGTAGGACATTGTAATGTATGATTTTATATACTGTACTTAGATCGGACCGAAGGCAGCATAGTCGTAGGTTTTCTAGGTCTAGAAGAAATTTCAAGTCTGGTGGCGTGAGGTATTCTGCAACGAGTAGAGGAGTGGAGAACTCTTCTTGTGAAATATTTCTGGACTTTCTCAACTGTGTTAATATCAGATACGTAATGAGGATTCCAGACTGATGAGCTGTCCTCAAGTATTAGTCTAGCAAATGTTTTTCCCACAAGGTACCAACCTACAAACCATTCCCTTTTCCCCACATCATACATCACGTGAACCAATCCCCCTTCAGTCCCAATTCTTCCTGCGCCATTCATAATGATCTTGAATTACTAAAGAATTGATTTTGTCTATTGAGAGCTACTCAGATAATATCAACCCTGTTAGGAATTTAAGTTACCTAACAGGTATTTGGGTTAGAAATATATAAACCAGGATAAACATTTTAGTACTATAACTTTAAGAAAATGCAAAACTGTAATTAGGTGTAGTTTCTCAAACGGCCATAAGATGGAGCCAGAAACCTGGTTTGTCTTAGTCTGAGTCTCAGAAGAGACTGTAAGTGTATCTCTGTTTCCTTCTGTTGGAAAGTATTGCCGTTGCTCCATTTCTTCTAATTGACTGATATTACTGGATTTAATGTAAGTCTGATACTGAACTGTTTTTGACACTGGAATTTGATATTTGGATTATCCCTGGATGAAAACTGACTGATTTACCTGTGAATGACTTTTGGACTGCTTATTTTGGACTTTGCTTAAACCTTTCTGGAAGTAAAAACTTACATTTACTGTACAGTGTATCTGTGTGCTCTCTGTGTGTATTATTCCAACACTACTCTCTATACATCTCCCTGTAAGCGCTCATTCTCCTAAAGGGGAATTACCTCAACAAGCCCCGTCCAATCCTCCGCAGCTGTGTGGCAGCTTTTAATAATGATTCCAAAGCTGACAAACAGGAAGCTTAAGTTCAAAGCCCGAGCGAAGGTATAAATATCCTCCACTTGCAACTCTATGTAGTCAGCTACCCAGAACCATCTGCTTGGCGGTTCCGCTTCATCAATAAACCATCTTTCCAATCAGCCTCCATGTTTCCAGTGCTTTTTTCCCAGCTTGGAACTGAACCAGATGTATATTTGTTCCAGCAATCTCCAGTATGAAATTGCCCCATTGGGTCCCCAATCTGTCACTGATGGAATTGCTATGTAGTAAAGCTGACGGAGGTAGCAAAAATGGCGAAAATGTTTAATTAGAGAAAAGATTTTATCTAGCTTTGTTTCTGTGTGGAAACCTCTTTTGGAAGTTTTCTTGAAACTGAAAAAAAATGAAAATTTGATTTTAGGTTTTGATGATTAAAATAATTTTGTTATTATAGGTTTAGCTTGAAAAGTGAAATGTGAAGCAAAAGGTTGACGTGTTTTTATTTTTATTTTACTTGCACTGAAAAGAATCAGAGGTCACCACTTTTTCCCCTTTTCTCTGTTTGCACTTTTTCTTTCTCTTAGCTTTCTAGCTTTTGTTTTTTTCTGTGTTTTTATTTTTAATGCAACTTAATAAAAATTATATACAAAGAAACAATTTGCTATGCAGTACCTGGGCATTTTTTTTGTATTGGGTTACTTTAGTTGATGATCATTTTTAATATATTTTTCTACAGATTGTTCACCATCCAGAATTGCTTGTTTAAGGTGGGAGACTGTATAGATTTTCTAAATAGAATAAAATAAATAAATAAAAACTCTCCACAGACACAAGTGCTTCTGAAGTTAGTTTTATTTGGATCCACCAGAGACTTGGGGCAAGGGTACTAACATTTTTATTATCTCAGTGTGAGGCACATCCAGGGACCAGAAATACAATCCATTTTGTGTCAGGACATTCCTTCAATGTACGTCATCTCTATGGAGTAAAAGTGAACGAAGGAATTGGTGCGAGAAATGTAAGCTATTTTTCATCATCTCCCTTCCCCAGATCTTATCCATAAGGCTATCAGAAAAATTAGCAACCCTGGCTTTCTGGCTAACAACTGTTATTGTTTTGTTTTATTTTTTATTTTTTTAAATACAGCATTTCTCAATGTTGGCAACTTGAAGACGTGGCTGGCTGGGGAATTCTGGGAGTTGAAGCCCACATGTCTTAAGGTTTGAATTCTAGTGCCGAGAAGGGCCAATGGGAGAAGATGCACCTGTTGGATTTTACACTGGCCACAAGCTGTTCAAGAGGAAGTCTATTGCTTTGTGGGGTCTTAATCCTTTTTCTCTGACTTTGGAAATTCTCTGTTTGGTGGACTAGTGTGACAACAAAGCAAAACTACAATGTGGCTGCAGATGGCCTCTAAAGTTGTGTTGTATTCTCCTTAGGAGCGCTCACAAAGTCTATTCCAGCAAATCCATCACTTTTCTGCATGTGATATTGCAAAGTGCATAGAAAATGGGCGGTGCTTGTGTTGTATGTTGTCACACTGCTTGTGTTACTCTCTCATTGTCCCCCTGGATCTATCTTAACTCTCTTTGGTATAAACAGGAGGGAAGGAAGGAGGCATAGAGGAAAAATGCCACCAGGCTTCCAAGATTCCTTACTTGCCGTGTCCTGCAGAGGTGGTATTCAGCAGGTTCTGACCAGTTCTGGAGAACCGGTAGCAGAAATTTTGAGTAGTTCGGAGAACTGGCAAATACCACCCTTGACTGGAGATTTTACAGTATCCTTCCCCTGCCACGCCCACCAAGCCACGCCCACAGAACCGGTAGTAAAAAAAATTTGAATCCCACCACTGGTGTCCTGTATTAGTTTTTCTCAACCTCAGCAATTTTAAGATGCATCAGGGAATTCTGGGAGTTGAAGTCCACACATCTGAAAGTTGCCGAGGTTGAAAAACACCGCTCAGTATCAGGGGTGTCAAACTTGATTTCATTGAGGGCCACATCAAGGTTGTATTTTGACCGTGGGATGTATGTGTGTGTGGCCGTTGGTGGGGGTCGTGGCCAGCTCGACATCACTTGTGTTGGGGGTGCTTGTGGCGGCCCGATTGCTTTGCCAGAGAAAACGGGCTCCTGAGCTCCATTTTCGGGTGTGACTGACTCCTGTAACCCTCTGCCAGCAAAAACGGCGCTCGAGAGGGCTGCATGTGCCCCCTCTCCCGAGCTCCATTTTTTCTGGCAAGGGTACTGCATGCTATTTCCAGGACGGCCAGATCTAAGCATCTTGCAGGCCGGATCTGGCCCCCAGGTCTTGAGTTTGATACCCCTGCTCTATATCAATAAAACGGGCTCCAGAATTTCTGGTGCAGTCTATTCTTTCCTTAAGGGGCTGATAAACACAACTTCCAGATTCATAGGTGACATTATTTAAAAGAATTTTTTTTAAAAATTGCTGTTGTTATTTACACACAGTGTTCCAAATAGTTCTAACTGGATTCAGTACTTTTGGCTGTTAGGTCCTTCCTAAAATCTGGGACCCATCATTGCCACAGAATTGAAATTTGGCAAATTTTATAAAAGCATTTTAGGACATCCAAATGACCATAAAGCATTTTGTGACAAATTACAAAATGTCATGAAAGATTTCCTGCGGCCAACTGGTGACATTTGACTGTGCTATACAAGAGAGGTGCCCATTGGCCGGGCCGCAGGCTGGTACCAGTTTGTGGATCGTTAGGAACCGGGCCTCACAAGCAAGTGAAGCTTCATCTCCATGTGTGCGAGATCTAGGTAGTTTGTGAAACCACACACATACCATTAGTCTGTGGAAAAATTGTTTTCCACAGAACTGGTTCCTTGCACCCAAAAGGTTAGGACCCACTGCTATACGTTTCAACACTGGCTATTTTCAAGGCAGATACATCCCTAAAATTTTAAGAACATTTGTAATGAAAGCAGCAGTGCATTAAGTGCCAGAGAAATCAGAAAATCCAGGCAGTTCAAATGAGTATAAAGGTTTATTGCTCGCTACAAGAATCTGAACTACTAACAGTCAAAGCAAATTGGCGGTAGATGTCAAAGGAATTCAAGGATTTCTGGATTTAGATTTCTTATGATTGCGAAAGGATTCATGACTGATGACACATTTGACACCCCCCCTCCAGGCTCAGCCAGGTCATCTCCTACACCTGCCATTGTTGATGGCATTGAAGAATCTGGCAAGAAAACATCTCTTTATCTACGAGCCAGGCTCATGGGTTGTCTAGTTTGGACTAAAGAGAAAGGTAACGTGCTTTAGTGAATGAGTTGGCAGCTTCAGATGTTTAACTCACTAGCTTGGAGGAGGATTAGGGTTTCTGTAGTCCATCGTGAAACTGCTCGTGTTCCCGTCTTCATCACTGATCAAAACTTCTGCTAAAGGATCGCAGCAGGTTGACCTATGGAAGAGAGCAAAAATAACAAGGCGGATAAATAACGGGAGAGAGTGAAGGAGGAAAGAGTTTGGACAGCTACAAGCGGAATGGGGTTTAAAAACAAGGACACCAGAATGAAAGAGTTCTGCAAGCAGTGAAAGAATTAGAAGGCGTGACCGCTTCACTAAGGCAATTCCGCCGTTAACATGTTTCATCAAGGCGAAGTGCAGGTTGTCCTTGACTTATGACCATTCATTGAGTGGCTGTTCGAAGTTACAACAAAACTGAAAAAGTGACTTACAATCAATCCTTGCACGCATGACATTGTAGCATCCCTACAGTCACGTGATCAATATTCGAATTCTTGGCCTGTGGCATGTAGTTACAAACGGTTGCAGCACCCCAAGGTCATGTGATTGGGGGGGCCTTTCCAGCCAGTTCCCAACTGGGGGGAAATCTGGATTCACTTAATGATATGCAACTCATTTAACAATGGCAGTGATTCACTTAAAAACTGTGGCAAAAAGGTCATAAATTTGAATGTGACTTACTTAGAAACCACTATGCTTACCAGTAGAAATTCTGGTCCCAATTGTGGTTATAAATTAAGAATGACCTGTACTTATTTTCTTTTGCTACACAGTCTGGTTGAAATACGAACATACATTATTTTACCTTGATCAATGAAGAAAGAAAAGGAAGAATATAGACTAGTGTTCTGCAGCTGCTGTGTAGCTCCTTTTAGGTTCAGGGCTAAAATTGGGGTTTGAACAGGATGTCTCAAAAGTAACTGGTCAGGGCATCATAAAAATGAAATTTTGTTCAGATTAAATTTAAATATGGTCAATACATTTTTTCCGGTACTAATATGTTTTTACTATTTTTTTTACCTTTACGTTCAGAATTACAGTTTGGTAATAACTGTGGGAATTTAGAATGTCAACTTTTCTCAAAGTAAGGAAATGCTTTAATAAGATGGTGATTTGTAATGTTAGTAATTAGTAATTTTACATGGATGGAATGACATTTATTCTCTTCATGTTAAGGAATAGATTCAACATATGTGATGTGAAGTTACCATATATACTCGAGTATAAGTCGACCGAATATAAGCCGAGGCACCTAATTTTACACAAAAACTGGGAAAACTTATTGACTCGGTATAAGCCGAGGGTGGGAAATGCAGCAGCTACTGGTAAATTTCAAAAATAAAAATAATTAATTTGGGAAGCGATCTCACTATCATGAAAGGTTTAATTGATTCACTAACCCAAAGAAGAAGATGATGATGACAGCGGGAGGCAGGAGTCACTCTCTTCCCCTCCTCGGAGGCCCCCTGAGTCAGGAGTCACTACCGCCGGTGCGGCCCCAGTCCCGCCGCCTCGGGAAGGGAAAGGCAAAGCGCTTTTTGCCTTTCCCTTCCCGGCTGAGGCTGTTGGGAGTCGCTGCTGCCGGAGGGCGCGACTCCACACCATTTTTTTCAGAGGGAATCTGACTCGAGTATAAGCCGAGGGGATTTTTCAGCAAAAAAAATGGGCTGAAAAACTAGGCTTATACTCGAGTATATACAGTATTGTTATTATTATTTGGAATTATAGATATATTCTAAAAATGGAGCATTTTTTTCTAAATAGTGTCGATTTAATAGCCTTAAGGGCCAAATTAATTTCATATATATATATATATATTTCATTTCTTCTTTTTTCCTTATTTTTTCTCCCATTATGTTCATCTTTGCTTTAATCCTTGTAATGTATATAGGATTTGTATTACATACCCACTGACATTATTTTTGTTATTAATAAAAATAAAGCAATTGTACTGCTTTGATTTTTTTTCCATTGCTCAGAAAATTAAAATAAAATTGTCATAAATTAAAAACCTAAGAGTTTCAAAAGAAGAAAAAATAAAATCAAAACATGTTTAATATACGCTCTGTCCTAAATATTAGCTAATTTTAAACCTAAAAATTAGCTAATATTAATAACTGCACATTCTGTCTGCTTTAGCAACAATATTTTTTTTTTTTGCTACTTCTTTACCTAATAAAGATCTGGCTAAAATATGGGTGTTTTGTAATTTTGGTTTCAAACTAATAAAAGCATTACTTTAATTCTGGATTACTTTCCCCTAGGGAAAAGATATTTCATAGCTGGGGTTTAAATGAATAAAGACATCCATCTCTTTGCATCTTTGTTTTCTATTTTTGATGAAAACTTGTAAACTCCAGGGGGCACTCTAAGTCTACTTCAGAAATAGGCCAGCTGATTTTCACAAATACCCTGGAATTAAGCACACAATCAGCATGCAAACTGTTATAAATGACTCAATCAATCAATCGTTCAATCAGAATAGAACTGGGAGGGACCTTTGAGGTCTTCTAGCCCAAACCCCTGCTAAAGCAGGAGACCCTATACCTTTTCAGACAGTTTGCTGTGTCCAATGTCTTCTTAAAAACCTGCAGTGATGAAGGCAAGCTGTTCTAGTAGTTAATTGTCCTCACTGTTCCAGGTTGCTTCTGTTCTTGATTAGTTTCCACCCATTGTTTCCTGTCCTACCTTCTGGTGCTTTGGAAAATAAATGGACCCTCTCCTCTTTGTGGCAGCCTCTCAAATACTATCCTGTCACCCCTGGTCCTTCTTTTCTCTAGACTAGCCAAACCCAAACTCTTTATAGGTTTTAATTATTTGGCTTGCTCTTTACATATAATAAGAAGCTCAGGCAATAATAAAGACTGTTGCTAGTGTTGGAAGTTAAAACCCACCCATCTCTGAGAGAAACGAAACATTTTAGGATATATTAAAAAGGCAGAATTATAGAGAAGTAGACACTCAGAGAGGCAGAAACTAATGGGCCATGAAGGCCTGGGGCAGTCTATTCTACATAACAAAGATCTACCTCCTTCAGGCAGATCCATAATAGGAATTGCCCAAAGCCCTTTCGTTACATCATCATCCAGCAGGGCTCAACCGAGCCTGGGACTCAGGACAGCCTATAGAGTTGCCCCTGCGTGGCCCCATGGGAATCAGACAACCAATCAGAATACAAGCTCAAATTCAAATCCAGACAGACGGCATAAAACCCAGGGGCTCTCAGCATCTCTTCCCTTTTTCGCCCAAGAGCTCCAAGGCATGTGACCCTGTCCACCATTAAACCATCTTTCCAAACAGCCACCATGTTTCCAGTATCTTTTTCCCCACTTGGAACCAAAGCCAGATGGACATTTCTTCCAACACTAGTGTTGGGGACCTGAAAAATGTTGTGTGCTGAAAAACGGATATTGCGCATTGGTAAGGCAGGCAAGGGACAAAACAGGCTTTGGGATGTCATGTTGTAAAATCCAGGGCAGAGAAGGAGAAAGCTAAGATTTATTTGCACTTACATTTACAGATAGTCCTCGACCTACGTCCACAATTGAGACCAAAATTTCTGTTGTTAAATGAAGCAATTATTAAGTGAGTCATGCCCAATTTTACAATCTTTTTCCACCATGGTTTTTAAGTGAATCACTTCAGTTAAGTGAATCAGGTGGTTTTTAAGTGAATCTGAATTTTCTATTGATTTTGCTTGTCGTAAACCAGCTGGGAAGGTTGTAAATGGTTATCACATTACCCGAGGATGCCACAACCATTGTAAATACATGCTGGGTACCAAGCAATCAAATTTTGATCACGTGTTGCTTCATTGGTTTTAAGTGTGAGGAAGTTACATTTTTCAGTGCTGTTGCAACTTTGAACAGTCACTAAATGATTGGTTGTAAATCGAGGACTAGCTGTATTTATCTATTACCTTTATTATTATTACTTTCATATAATTATTATAAATAATTAAAGGAAAAGATATCTAATACTCCTTCCTCCTCTTTTTTCCCCCATAACAACTAAGATGGAGCTAAAACTCACAGTCTTCCTGTCTCTAACTTGGTGCCTTAGTGTTAGAAATTCTGTTTATATATAGCATCATAGAGCAAACAAAGAGTACGGTCACCATGTGCTTTACTGCTCAACTGTTTAACTGTAACAGGAAACAGGACACTCTATCGGGAATAAAAGAGCATGGAGTATATACCATAGATCCAAACCTGTAAACAGTGCCATCTACTGGCTGAATACTACTGCGGTTGTTGCATAGAAATACATTCCAAAAATGAACTCCAACACTTAGCTACTAGAGAACTTGCCTTTCAATTGTTCTCCTTCAGCTCCAGATTCAAGGAACTTTCACAGAAAACAAAAGGAAGGTCAGGTAAAATTGAATCGGAAAGATTCAAGTTTCAAGTTTCTGTTACACAGACAAGCATAGGTTTAAAACTGTAAGAAACTTGGGGGATGCAATCATTTTAATTTTCCTTGAATTATTTTAATTAGACACTGCTAAAAGCTAACTGGAGTGGTGTGGTGTCCTAGAGATGAAGACAGTTGCCTCCCATTCGAAGGTTGATCATTCAATCCCAGGCAGTGATCGGTGTTTCTCAATCAAGCCACAAAGAGAAAAATATCTGCTGCGAACTCTGTAAATGCTCAGTTCGATTCAATTATCCCAACCCCACCACAAACAAGGTCATAAAAAGAAAAAGAAATGCTAGAGACTAACTGAGTTTGTAGGAGTCTACATCCAAAGTATGATTGCAGGAAATACGACTTCAGCAATAGAGTGGTCAATGTCTGGAATACTCTACCCGACTCGACTCTTCCCCAAACCCCAAAAACTTTAACCTTAGACTGTCTACTATTGACCTCACCCCTTTCCTAAGAGGTCTGTAGGGGGCGTGCATAAGCGCACCAACGTGCCTACCGTCCCTGTCCTATTGTTTCTCTTATTCTTTTATTTTTCTTATATGTACCCATTTCATGTATTCACAACTATGTATACACTTATACTTATTATCTTGTAAACAATTGACAAATCAAATAAATAAATAAATAAAATAAATAAATAAAAGTAGTAAGAAGAGATGCTCAATGAGATGCTCCGTAGATGAAAGACAGTGGCTGTAAGAGCTGCCATTTTTTTCAACAGAGAGTAGGTTTAATGTTCTTCCCAAAGGCCACACCTTCTCAAATTTGCTGCATAGTCTTACAAAAGGGCAGAGTTTTGAAAGAGAGCTCATTGCACTCTTTCCAGAGAATATAATTAAGCAAGAGAAAGTAGACCTTTCAGAAGCTAGTACCACCTCAAGCCTGCTGCACAGACCGATGGCCCCACATAGCTCTGCTCTTTTGTTTTGGCCAGGGAGAAAAAAAAATGAACCATGGTGCAGAAGAAGTGTACTTGAGGATCAAAAGGAAGACTGAGTGGCGCAGTGATTAGAATTCAGAATTGCAGGATGACTCTGCTCACTGTCAGGAGTTCAATAAAGATGGGGCTCAAGATTGACTCAGCTTTCCATCCTTCCAAGGTGGGTAAAATGAGGACCCAGATTGTTGGGGACAATATGCTGACTTTGTAAACCGCTTAGAGAGGGCTGTAAAGCTCTGCGAAATAATATAAAAGTTGAAGTACTATTGCTGTTTCTAAATTGGCCATAGCATAATAGTTGACAATCTCAAATTTGAAGTGCAGTTTTGCTATTGCAACCATTAATCCTAAATTGTATTAACAGAGGGATACAATCAAGATCAAATGAGGTACTAATACCACTCTGTAAAGCCTTAGTAAGACCTCACCTAGAGTACGGCATCCAGTTTTGGTCACCACACTATGAAAAAGATGTTGAGACTCTAGAAAAAGTACAGAGAAGAGCAACCAGGATGATTAGGGGACTGGAGACTATGAAGAACAGTTACAGGAACTGGGCATGACTAGTCCAGTGAAGAGAAGGACCAGGAGAGACATGATAGCAGTCTTCCAATATTTAAGGAGCTGCCACAGGGAGGAAGGGGTCAAGCTATTTTCCAAAGCACCTCTATGCCAGACAAGGAATAATGGATGGAAACTGAACAAGGAGAGATTCAACCTGGAAATAAGGAGAAACTTTCTGACAGTGAGAACAATCAACCAATGGAACAGCTTGCCCTCGGAAGTTGTGGGAGCGCCATCAGTTGAGACTTTCAAGAAGAGATTGGACTGCCATTTGTCAGGGTCTCCCGCTTGGGCAGGGGGTTGGACTAGATCAGGGGTCCCCAACCGCCGGTCTGCGGACCGGTACCGGTCTGCGGAACAAGTCTTACCGGGCCGCTGGTTGCGGCGCCGCCATCTTTTTGAAAAGTGCTTCCGGTGAGCTTTTCGGGTAGAAAGCTCACCGGAAGCACTTCGCAAAAAGATGGCGGCGCCAGTTGATGCGGTACGGCCGCGGCAAAAAAAGGTTGGGGATCACTGGACTAGATGACCTACAAGGTCCCTTCCAACTCTGATTATCTGTTATTTGTTATCCATTATCGCTTCTCAATGAACTAGGGGAGACGGAAGGGTGAGATGGAATTTATCAAAAAGTCGAGCCGTGAGAGCCAAGGGCACTTCGGCATGTATTTCCCAAAGCCAGAGACTTTTTCTCATAACAATACAATGAGACTCCATTGGACAATGTGACCTGCTCTAATAGGGGGAGGGAGAATCTTATATTTTCATTATGTGGGCTTGCGCAGGAATTAGTCAGATCTGGCTTTGCCCTCACCAGTGCCGAAATGATGTGTGCTCAATAAAGTTTTGCATTCAGAGATTGGATCGTCTCAACTGTGCTTGGTTTGGTTGGGCTCGCCAGTTGGAACGTTGGCAGGCAAAGCACCTTAGACTTCTGGAAGTCCACCTCTGGACATGCAGCAATCAGCATATACGTACCTATATTCACATATTACATTCTTCACATCACCTCTGATTGGAGTGCAAGTGAGACCAGAAGGATTTGCACTGATTTTGACAGTGACGGCACTTTTGTCATCCATGGCAGTGAATGACATTTGCCAAGTATGACGACGACAGACTGGTTCACTCTGGATGTTGCCCCTACAAGGCATGAAAAATTCTCTGAGTTTGTACACAGGTGGAACCTCATCAGTCTCCTGTTGAACAGCAAATGTGTTGGTTAATAATAAAGCTTATGAGCCATAATACATGAGTACATGAATTTAAAATGCAAATGCAAGGACACATAGATCTTTCTTTTCCCAATATGGATCTATAGGTGTCAGGTGCTAAAGACTAGGTACCAGGGTTGGGATGCAAATATTTTTACTACTGGTTCTGTGGGTGTGGCTAGGTGGGCATGGCCATGTGACAGGGTGGGTGTGGTTCTTTTTTTTACAGTACCACCCCCCCGGCACTCCATTTTTTTTGCCTCCTGGGCCTCAGGGAACCTTCCTGGGCGGCCATTTTTGCTCCCA